>NC_091243.1:13237410-13570727 GCF_040958095.1 Procambarus clarkii | reverse complement strand
GGACGAGGCACAGGAATACAAACATCAGAGCACAGAACAGAACCTACAGGGGCAGACAGGGGCCCATTCCTAGGATGATAACGGCAGGATTTATGGGGAAGAGTGAGGATGGTTCCATGGGGAGGTCGGGAGTGTGGGTGGAGACGGGCGGGGTGGCCCAGTAAGCACCACCACTCGCCCAAGAGTCCCGTTACTTGGTGAAGCCGTAGCGGAGAGCGTGCCTCAGGTGGGCTAGCGACGCCTATGTTTGGACAAGTTATCAGATACCTGCTGTGCTGAGGTGTGCGGTACACCACACCCAAGAACTAACCTCATGAAATACGCATCACATCTTACTAAACGATTTACTTGCACTCGAGAAATTTGTAACGTATTGTTGTACATACTCTTATTGAATTTCGGCAGCTTGTAAGAGAAGGCAGTGTGTACTGTGTCTATAACTTGTGTAGGAGTTACATGGTGCGTGTACCCTGCTCTGAGGGTGTTTGCTACGGGTAGCCCATAGAAGAGGACTTCCTTCTTCAGGTGACTAGGCCACGATGGCTTCCTCTTCCAGACGACTGGACGAAGATAGCTTCACGAAGATAGCTTCCTCTTCCAGACTACTGGACGAAGATAGCTTCCTCTTCCAGACTACTGGACGAAGATAGCTTCCTCTTCCAGACTACTGGACGAAGATAGCTTCCTCTTCCAGACTACTGGACGAAGATAGCTTCCTCTTCCAGACTACTGGACGAAGATAGCTTCCTCTTCCAGACTACTGGACGAAGATAGCTTCCTCTTCCAGATGACTGAGCCAAAAGTACTTGCCCGTCCAGGCAATTATAAATGAATGAGTAATCAATGATACCGCCTTAATCATAAGGCTTAATAAAATGAAAAATGCAGAAAATATTGTTGAGAGCTTCACCAAAATGCGCGGTACCGGCTTATGGAGCACTGCGCTGTCTGAGGTCCAAGCCATGAGCTTTTGTTACTTGAAAATTTGTCCATAGAGTTGTACAGTATCTCGATACCGGGCCACGGGGTACTGGTCGAGACGCAGGATAAGGTTAATGTTGTAGTGAACCATAGCAGCATGATGAAGTGACCCCAAAGTGTTAACAACAGTTAAGAACTTGGCCAAACCGTGGCGTCACTTGCCCAGCTGGATCCTGTTTACTTTGAAATATTTTGATCTGGACTACCTAACGTGTTCTTTAATAACCTAATTTCATTCTGTGTTTTAGCCCCAATAAATATTTGTCGGTGAGTGAAGCATTAGCGCCATGATCAAAGATCAGTGAACGGCTGTATTCTGAAGCCTTATATGTCCCTAAAGTAAGATGCCAACAAGAACAAGAGAGTGACAATCGCCTAATAAGAGAGAGAGAGAGAGAGAGAGAGAGAGAGAGAGAGAGAGAGAGAGAGAGAGAGAGAGAGAGAGAGAGAGAGGAGAGAGAGAGAGAGAGAGAGAGAGAGAGAGACAGAGAGACAGAGAGACAGAGACAGAGAGACAGAGAGACAGAGAGACAGAGAGACAGAGAGACAGAGAGACAGAGAGACAGAGAGACAGAGAGAGAGAGAGAGAGAGAGAGAGAGAGAGAGAGAGAGAGAGAGAGAGAGAGAGAGAGACAGAGAGACAGAGAGACAGAGAGACAGAGAGAGAGACAGAGAGAGAGACAGAGAGAGAGACAGAGACAGAGAGAGAGAGAGAGAGAGAGAGAGAGAGAGAGAGAGAGAGAGAGAGAGAGAGAGAGAGAGAGAGAGAGAGAGAGAGAGACAGGGGGGAAGGGTGAGGGAGGTAGCGTGGAGACTGGGTAAGCGGGACTGAGGTGACCTCAATAAGGAGTAAGGAAGTGATCCAGGTGTTGGGGAGGGTGGCCGGGCTGGGGCCCTCAGTCTCCTGGGCTCCGTCACCTGGCCCATCACCACTCTTGTTCCTCCTCAGTGTGGCCGGTGCCTCACCCGTCTCCTCCGCCAACCCGTCCTCTAATACCACGTCACGTTGTTGACGTGTACTTTACCTAAGGCCAAAATCTGTTGACCTAAAAAATTGTAGCGGCTCACGAAATTTATATAATGCCCCGTTTTTCTATTATTGGGTCCTTTGGTAGGTTAGCATAAGGCACTTTCATCTTCACTTCAACACTCCCAAACTCTGCCACTAGCATAATGCACCCGCAAATTATACCACTAACAAGGTGCAACCCCCCCCCCCCCAGATTATACAACTAGCGAGGTGCACCCTAGATTATACAACTAGATTATATCACTAGCCCCCCCCACTTTCAGACCCATCACTAACGCCTATCTTAGCCAATAAATCCCAAATCAAATTACCAGTAACTCAAGGCCCAATACCTACCTCTGGCCCTTACCACTAGCCCCCAGCTCCTAGTACCTCTGGCCCTTACCACCACTAGCCCCCAGCTCCTAGTACCTCTGGCCCTCAGCACCGTCACTAGCCCCCAGCTCCTAGTTCCTCTGGCCCTCAGCACCACCACTAGCCCCCAGCTCCTAGTTCCTCTGGCCCTCAGCACCACCACTAGCCCCCAGCTCCTAGTTCCTCTGGCCCTCAGCACCACCACTAGCCCCCAGCTCCTAGTACCTCTGGCCCTCAGCACCGTCACTAGCCCCCAGCTCCTAGTTCCTCTGGCCCTCAGCACCACCACTAGCCCCAGCTCCTAGTTCCTCTGGCCCTGAGCACCGTCACTAGCCCCCAGCTCCTAGTTCCTCTGGCCCTCAGCACCGTCACTAGCCCCCAGTTCCTAGTTCCTCTGGCCCTCAGCACCGTCACTAGCCCCCAGCTCCTAGTTCCTCTGGCCCTCAGCACCACCACTAGCCCCCAGCTCCTAGTTCCTCTGGCCCTCTGTTATTCCTGAACATTCAGTTAAGAACATGAACAAGTGTGTCATCCGATCTCGTCATGAGGAATTCTGGTTGGTCCGCCAGTGGCGCGGGAGAGTTCAGCGACACGCACCGCAAGCGTGATCTGCCTCACATAACGGCTCCGGCCAGGAACTTGACATTGTATTTCTATGTCCTTGATAATACACGTTCCTGGCCGTGTCCGTCTAGATAAACAATAGAGGACCTGGTACTAGTAAGAGAGTCATTGGTAATATGAATAGGGATAAGGTATAGGCAGTTGACAATCCTTCAGATATGGGGAGGTTAGTGTACCACATTGTAGGTAGAGAGTGTAGGTCACGCCACAGGTGCGCTGCTGCTGCTGCTGCTGCTGCTGCTGGAGGCGGTGCTGAAGGCGGTGCTGGAGGCGGTATGGCTCCACGAGCAGCAGCAGGACGACTGACAAACACCATTTTCCACATCTTGCCTCTCATCTTCACTTTTCTTAGGTCGAATCTCTTGTTTCTTGATCAGTTGCATAATAAATAAAAGCCCATTGCAAATAAAATGGTTAAAAGCACGAAAATGTGCCAATAGAGCAAATAAACTGAGAATTTATGCACGAAAGGACTAGTTAGAGACCGCTTGTATGTGAAGTGATTGCCAGCTGTGCCAGGAGGGCATTACGGTTCAGGTGTTGCGTCACAGGTGTGAACTGCGACCCACATATTACTAGGATACCCACCAGGGCCAGGTTACTGCCCACCATCCCCAAGCAACACAAACTCACAACACTCACTACAAGTGGATCAATTTAGTTGTAGGTGGAACTGGTTTGGTAATAGGGTTGTGGAAGAGTGGAAACTGCTGCCGCTTATCATTACTGGGACATTTTTTTTAGCAGGTTTGAAGAATACATTGGATAGGTATATGGGATAGACCCGCCTAATATGGCCCAACAAGGAGGCTAGAAATAGCCAAAGCTACTCTACCCTTTTGGGACGTCTTGTTACCTCAATAAACTTATTTGAAATGGGCCAAGAAACCTGTTGTGGTGCTACCTAACTGTCGGTCCTTAAACAGTGAACGGTGACGGGAAGAACGATCACTAGGGATTATACTGTACATGCACCGTTAGCCCCGCCCAGGATGCCCCTGGCAACACCATCACCACTGCTCTAAGTGGAGTAGGTGCCGGTGGGGGGGGGGGGGGCTCGCCTTTTGAATGTAAATTTAGCTTTCTTGATTTCTCATCCTTAGGAAGGTTCCCAATGCCTGGGATTAACTTTTATTATCTTTCAAAGTACACATTTATAACATTTATGTCTATTTTATGTTAGCTATAAACAGTGGGTCATGGATGTAGTTAGTTGTGGTGGGCTGAGACTAGAGTGATGGGTTATGGTGGCGATAGTGGCCGGTGAAGGTGGTGGGCTGTACCTGGTGGGTTGGCTGGCGGTGGTAGTGGGTCGTACTGGGGAAAAGGTTGGCAAATTATCTATACTGGAGGAGGTGGCAGCACACGAAGGTGGGTTGACAACAGGAACTCCCCCACACTAATTATTGCGTACCCGGCGGCTACTTATACCGTTGAGTGGACCGCGATGGCCGCACCTAGCAGGTGTTGTCGGGTCATAACATTGGTCAGTCACAGCAGGTGTTGTCCCGCGATAATAGAGGGCGTTGTCAGGTGGCCAAAGAGGGCAGAACTATCAGTAGTGGCCGTGGCGAAGTCTGCCGTTAGAACGAACGGTAATACAGAAGCTAACGGCACTTCGTCACCCACCACCACCACCACCACCACCACCACCATCATTATCTGGGTTGACTGGATCTTCCTAGATTGTAAAACATTTGTACTCCTCAAGAAAGTCTGGTGTACAATGACAAGACCACACTAGAATATGAAGGGACGACGACGTTTCGGTCCGTCCTGGACCATTCTCAAGTCGATTGTCAAGTCAATCGACTTGAGAATGGTCCAGGACGGAGCGAAACGTCGTCGTCCCTTCACCTTCTAGTGTGTGGTCTTGTCATCATACTTTAGCCACGTTATTGTGACTCATCGCCTGCATCTGGTGTACAAGATGGAGAATAAGCTGGGATAACTGGGAAGAGACACAACAGGGTAAGGGACTACCTGAAGGACAGAATAACGATTATTATGCGAGAGAAAATTTCGACCTGAATGAATTTGACAAGTGGGGTCCTCCAGGGCTCGGTCCTGGGGTCACAGCTGTTCCTAATTGATGTGAGTGACCTCCTCGAGGGAGTTATCTCGTACGTTAATGTTTGCATATTGCCCAATCCTAATGAAAAAGTTAAAACTTAGGACTATAGAAAATTACAACATGACCTTGACAAATTTCAAGTTTTAAAACAAACTGCTGTTAAAGTTCAATTCTACAAGGGAGAAAGAAGACCAGGAAGTGTCGACACCATTAATGGGAAGACAACTATAGATATCAGAAAGATAAAACCTTTTAGGAGCGGATATAATCCAACACTAACACCGGAGGTCCCCATAAACAGGATCACCTCGCCAGCACTAACACCGGAGGCCCCCATAAACAGGATCACCTCGCCAGCACTAACACCGGAGGCCCCCATAAACAGGATCACCTCGCCAGCACTAACACCGGAGGTCCCCATAAACAGGATCACCTCGACAGTATATGGGATGCTGGCAAACATTACAATGGCATTTATAACCTAAATAAGGACTTTCTCGAGACAATCTGTACAGAGTTTGTAATATTAGAATTCGCAGCACCGACCAGGAATCTCACCAAGTTAACCTCTAAACAAAAATAAAAAATGTATGAAGGTTGTAACAAGATGAAATAAAGGTAACTAAATTTCACAACCCTAACAGAAAGAAGATGCAGGGGTATATGATCACAACGTACAAGATACCGAGGAGAATAGACAAGGTGGACAAGGACAGTCTTTTAAATTGAGAGAAAGTAAGACATTCAGTGGTAGTGTTGAAAACCTGTGTCCAGACCTGTTTGGACACAGGGTTGGACACAGGGTTGGACACAGGGTTGGACACAGGTTTCAGCTGAAAACGCAAATGAGTGGAAGACATGCAGGAAAATGCTCGTACACTGTATGGGAGATCAACAAGTAGAATACACTAAATGTAGCTTTACAAACCTCCTCCATCCACAACTTTATGAACAGATTCGGCAAAGAATACAAACGTCATGAAAGCAAATATATGACCTAATATGTAGAAGGCTAGCAGGTAGCCAGAGAGCTAGACCTCACTTTCCTGTAAGCAATGTTAGGTAAGCAGCGTTATGTAAACACCACCACCAGAAGCTCCAGGCCAGTATTTACGAGGTGTGGGTGTAGCGGTGAGCGGAGCTGCCTCCTGTACGGTATAATGGCAGCAGCTGGAGCAGCAGCTGGAGCAGCAGCTGGAGCAGGAGGAAGTACAGAAGAGCCAAGGAGGAAGAGAAGCAGTCGACGTCAAACTCAAACAGTCAGATGCACTACCGCACAACTCTATTTTAACTGCTAATTATTTGTGAAGATTTCCCTATTTGTTTCCGTGATCATATTGTGTAATAGTAGAACCCGTTGATGCCGGCGGTGACGAAAGCCGCGTTAGTTATAATTGTAGATTATGTTAATGGAAATGTTAATAAGGAGAGGGCGGCAGGTCCGCATCCACCGTGAATGCTGTTGAAAGGCAATGATTGGCCAACAAAAGCCGTGATGTATTTGACATACAACGCCTGTTTAACACGCCGTAAATGTAGGAAATATAATAAGTAAATTTTGTATGATAGTCATGAATCAGAGAATTATGAAATGTATTTCCTTACGGGTTGTTTACCCGTAAACAAGGACGGGTTGTTTACCCGTAAACAAGGACGGGTTGTTTACCCGTAAACAAGGACGGGTTGTTTACCACCCGTCCGCGACAAAAGTCCATTACATCAAGCGGTCGACCCCACAGACGCATTCAGAAATGTTAACATGCTGTTCATTCAAAACGCGATTTTTTTCAAATATAAATTAATATTATAATATATTAGCATATTGTGCATATATAGGCATAGGTTAGGTTAGGTTAGGTTAGGTGTTTAGGTTCTGTTGGTGATTATTGTAGTACGTGGGTAAAGCATTTACAGCGTTGTGGTTCGAACAAAAGTCGTCAGTGAAGCACTTATTCCGGAAGTATTCGAACGTTAACAGTTGTGAGTCGTGTGTACACCGTTATTCATTCATAAACACCAGGGGGGTTTGGCGGGTGCATGGAATCACTTTTGGGTCTTTGTTTGGAGGACGGGCTGTGTCGTGAAGCAGGCCGTGAAGCAGGTCGTGAAGCAGGTCGTGAAGCAGGTCGTGAGGCAGGCCAGGGGTTGAAAATACTGTACCGCTCGTGAGGAAGGAACTGCCATGTACACAAATCAGTGTTTGAGGACTCATTACAGTTAGCGCGGAGGGTCGACGCTCCTTCCGGAATGTCGACTACACCCGCTGAGTGACGACGGGTGGGGAGGGCTAGAGATGGGAGGGTTAGAGGAGAGGAGGCTAGAGATGGGGAGGGCTAGAGGAGAGGAGGGCTAGAGATGGGGAGGGCTAGAGGAGAGGAGGGCTAGAGATGGGGAGGGCTAGAGGAGAGGAGGGCTAGAGATGGGGAGGGCTAGAGGAGAGGAGGGCTAGAGGAGAGGAGGGCTAGAGGTGGGGAGGAGCTTTATGGACGTAGGGTAATGAAAATAATAAGTCGTAGTGATATCAGTGAGCCAAAGATGTTGACAATAAGAAAATGACTAACGACCCACTTGGTAAAGAAGGAGTCGGCCCCAGAGAGAGAAGTAACCACAGAAAGGGAAGCAACAACAGACACAAGGAGTCGGCCACAGATCATTGGGCTGTGTACCTATGACGAGTCGGTCTGGGCGTACACCTGAGCCCTGGGAGCCTCAACAACCATCTGTTGCCACTACCGGGTTCATGCAGATGGCGCTCATGCACTTACCTTTTACGTATTGTGCTCGTCACCACAAGAAGCCGCAAGTGCCTTCACACCCCCACCGGACGCCTCGTAGCCCCCCACCAACCCTTCACACCCCCACCGGACGCCTCGTAGCCCCCACCAACCCTTCACACCCCCCACCGGACGCCTCGTAGCCCCCCACCAACCCTTCACACCCCCACCGGACGCCTCGTAGCCCCCCACCAACCCTTCACACCCCCACCGGACGACTCGTAGCCCCCCACCAACCCTGTCATCACACAAACTCTACTGGACAATGAACCAATAATGGGTTTTTATTTTTAGGGTAAATTAAATGAACAAGGGGAAATTCAAAAGGGTTAAGGAATGTGGCCAGCGTTCGTCTCCCGTTATCTTTCTCAGGCGAAGGAAGAAAAAAGTTGAAGGTCCTGTTGCGGCCCCCAGACACGGTCGGGTTGCCGGAGGTACGAGCACTACTGAACATCTACAAGGTACAGAGCCTTGGCGCGTGAAATATTGCACTATACGGTACAACAACAATGTAGCCAAAACATGTTAGTATTTTAAATACAACTAGATTAATTATTTCGTTCCCATCCTTAAACTGGAGAGTAATATGAGGTAGTGTTGTGATCTCCAGGACACAAGCCAGGGTTAGTGGGTCACTGGGGGACCTCCACCTTCATTCACTCACCCAGGTGTGCTGTGACCCCTTTATTGGCTACAGGTGCTCGTACAGTGGTCAGTCCTTCACTCTGGTAGTCTGGCTACAGGTGCAGGTACTGTGGCCAGTCCTTCACTCTGGTAGTCTGGCTACAGGTGCAGGTACTGTGGCCAGTCCTTCACTCTGGTAGTCTGGCTACAGGTGCTCGTACAGTGACCAGTCCTTCACTCTGGTAGTCTGGCTACAGGTGCAGGTACAGTGACCAGTCCTTCACTCTGGTAGTCTGGCTACAGGTGCAGGTACAGTGACCAGTCCTTCACTCTGGTAGTCTGGCTACAGGTGCAGGTACAGTGACCAGTCCTTCACTCTGGTAGTCTGGCTACAGGTGCAGGTACTGTGGCCAGTCCTTCACTCTGGTAGTCTGGCTACAGGTGCTCGTACAGTGACCAGTCCTTCACTCTGGTAGCCTGGCTACAGGTGCAGGTACAGTGACCAGTCCTTCACTCTGGTAGTCTGGCTACAGGTGCAGGTACAGTGGCCAGTCCTTCACTCTGGTAGTCTGGCTACAGGTGCAGGTACAGTGACCAGTCCTTCACTCTGGTAGTCTGGCTACAGGTGCAGGTACAGTGACCAGTCCTTCACTCTGGTAGTCTGGCTACAGGTGCAGGTACAGTGACCAGTCCTTCACTCTGGTAGCCTGGCTACAGGTGCAGGTACAGTGACCAGTCCTTCACTCTGGTAGCCTGGCTACAGGTGCTCGTACAGTGACCAGTCCTTCACTCTGGTAGCCTGGCTACAGGTGCAGGTACAGTGGTCAGTCCTTCACTCTGGTAGCCTGGCTACAGGTGCAGGTACAGTGACCAGTCCTTCACTCTGGTAGTCTGGCTACAGGTGCAGGTACAGTGACCAGTCCTTCACTCTGGTAGTCTGGCTACAGGTGCAGGTACAGTGACCAGTCCTTCACTCTGGTAGTCTGGCTACAGGTGCAGGTACAGTGACCAGTCCTTCACTCTGGTAGCCTGGCTACAGGTGCAGGTACAGTGACCAGTCCTTCACTCTGGTAGCCTGGCTACAGGTGCAGGTACAGTGGTCAGTCCTTCACTCTGGTAGCCTGGCTACAGGTGCAGGTACAGTGACCAGTCCTTCACTCTGGTAGTCTGGCTACAGGTGCAGGTACAGTGACCAGTCCTTCACTCTGGTAGTCTGGCTACAGGTGCAGGTACAGTGACCAGTCCTTCACTCTGGTAGCCTGGCTACAGGTGCAGGTACAGTGACCAGTCCTTCACTCTGGTAGTCTGGCTACAGGTGCAGGTACAGTGACCAGTCCTTCACTCTGGTAGTCTGGCTACAGGTGCAGGTACAGTGACCAGTCCTTCACTCTGGTAGCCTGGCTACAGGTGCAGGTACAGTGACCAGTCCTTCACTCTGGTAGTCTGGCTACAGGTGCAGGTACAGTGACCAGTCCTTCACTCTGGTAGCCTGGCTACAGGTGCAGGTACAGTGACCAGTCCTTCACTCTGGTAGTCTGGCTACAGGTGCTCGTACAGTGACCAGTCCTTCACTCTGGTAGCCTGGCTACAGGTGCAGGTACAGTGACCAGTCCTTCACTCTGGTAGCCTGGCTACAGGTGCTCGTACTGTGGTCAGTCCTTCACTCTGGTAGCCTGCCTACAGGTGCAGGTACAGTGACCAGTCCTTCACTCTGGTAGCCTGGCTACAGGTGCAGGTACAGTGGTCAGTCCTTCACTCTGGTAGTCTGGCTACAGGTGCAGGAACAGTGACCAGTCCTTCACTCTGGTAGTCTGGCTACAGGTGCAGGTACAGTGACCAGTCCTTCACTCTGGTAGCCTGGCTACAGGTGCAGGTACAGTGACCAGTCCTTCACTCTGGTAGCCTGGCTACAGGTGCAGGTACAGTGACCAGTCCTTCACTCTGGTAGTCTGGCTACAGGTGCAGGTACAGTGACCAGTCCTTCACTCTGGTAGCCTGGCTACAGGTGCAGGTACAGTGACCAGTCCTTCACTCTGGTAGCCTGGCTACAGGTGCTCGTACAGTGACCAGTCCTTCACTCTGGTAGCCTGGCTACAGGTGCTCGTACAGTGACCAGTCCTTCACTCTGGTAGCCTGGCTACAGGTGCTCGTACAGTGACCAGTCCTTCACTCTGGTAGTCTGGCTACAGGTGCAGGTACAGTGACCAGTCCTTCACTCTGGTAGCCTGGCTACAGGTGCAGGTACAGTGACCAGTCCTTCACTCTGGTAGCCTGGCTACAGGTGCAGGTACAGTGACCAGTCCTTCACTCTGGTAGTCTGGCTACAGGTGCAGGTACAGTGACCAGTCCTTCACTCTGGTAGTCTGGCTACAGGTGCAGGTACAGTGGCCAGTCCTTCACTCTGGTAGCCTGGCTACAGGTGCTCGTACAGTGACCAGTCCTTCACTCTGGTAGCCTGGCTACAGGTGCTCGTACAGTGACCAGTCCTTCACTCTGGTATCCTGGCTACAGGTGCAGGTACAGTGACCAGTCCTTCACTCTGGTAGTCTGGCTACAGGTGCAGGTACAGTGGCCAGTCCTTCACTCTGGTAGCCTGGCTACAGGTGCTCGTACAGTGACCAGTCCTTCACTCTGGTAGCCTGGCTACAGGTGCTCGTACAGTGACCAGTCCTTCACTCTGGTATCCTGGCTACAGGTGCAGGTACAGTGACCAGTCCTTCACTCTGGTTATATATTAATATAATATTAATTTACCACATACGAGTTGTGTTCATAAAGCTAGACAAGGAAGTCTTGAGGGCCTGAAGCACCACCCACGTTGAGACTGGACTTGGAGTTGAGAGAATATGAGTCTTGGCTGAAGAAAGTTTACCTCGTAACACTGGGGATGAAAGCAGAGATTTAGAGAACAATATAAGAATGTGTAAGACTTTTAGAAGGGACATGTCATTGTGAGATACTTGGAAGGAGAAAATGACTCCCAGATAAGTCTGTAGGGACGCACTCCAGCAGTGTGGGTGAAGTGTAATAAATTAAACTTAATGTTACCTTAATCACAGCTTTAAAAACGTCTTAAACAGAACAGTAGGATCGGGAGTCATTGCATTAGGTTGCCAATTATAGAAAAGCTGGGGTCTAAGAGCTGATGCTCGGCCCTGTAAGCAGTATATTATAAAGTAAGAAAATAATTCAAGAACTTAAAAAAGTAGTCATTCAGAACACTACACCACCTACATTAGACCACTCGCAGAGTATGCAGTCCCATTGTGGAATCCTAACCTCAAAAAACACATAAGAAAACTTGAAAAGGTTCACACACGTTTGCATCGAGGCTTGTCCCAGAATTACGAGGGATGGGTTATGAAGAGAAACAGAAAGAGCGCTGTTTGAAAAGGAGAGAGAGGAGGCATGACGCAGACGTACAAAATACCTTGGCGGGGAATGAGAGTAGAAAAAGAGGATATGCAGGATTTTTATGGTAAGAATAGTAGAAACACTTAATGAACTAAACGAGATATTTGTAGACGCTGCCTTTATTCATCATTTCAAAATTAGAATAATTGAAAGAGAGATTGTAGTAGAAAACTAGCAACTGGAAAGACGAAGTCCAAGAAGTAAACTTTCAGAGGCACAACTATACGAGTACACATGTGTGGGTACACACACACACACATGTGTGGGTACACACACACACATGTGTGGGTACACACACACATGTGTGGGTACACACACACATGTGTGGGTACACACACACACACACGCCCGCACGCACGGGACCAGTGGCCAGAGAAAGTGTGTTCCTTACACGGAAGTTTCTTGACCCTTCAGAAGACACTTTGTTATTCAGACTCATTCGCTCTCTCTGTCGAGGCCACGACCAACACTCCAGGGCGCCACAGTGACCAACAGAGACCACGACCAACACTCCAGGGCGCCACAGTGACCAACAGAGACCACGACCAACACTCCAGGGCGCCACAGTGAACAACAGAGGCCACGACCAACACTCCAGGGCGCCACAGTGAACAACAGAGACCACGACCAACACTCCAGGGCGCCACAGTGAACAACAGAGACCACGACCAACACTCCAGGGCGCCACAGTGAACAACAGAGACCACGACCAACACTCCAGGGCGCCACAGTGAACAACAGAGGCCACGACCAACACTCCAGTGACCAACAGAGGCCACGACCAACACTCCAGGGCGCCACAGTGAACAACAGAGGCCACGACCAACACTCCAGGGCGCCACAGTGAACAACAGAGACCACGACCAACACTCCAGGGCGCCACAGTGAACAACAGAGACCACGACCAACACTCTAGGGCGCCACAGTGAACAACAGAGACCACGACCAACACTCCAGGGCGCCACAGTGAACAACAGAGACCACGATCAACACTCCAGGGCGCCACAGTCAACAACAGAGACCACGACCAACACTCCAGGGCGCCACAGTCAACAATAGAGACCACGACCAACACTCCAGGGCGCCACAGTCAACAATAGAGACCACGACCAACACTCCAGGGCGCCACAGTGAACAACAGAGACCACGACCAACACTCCAGGGCGCCACAGTGAACAACAGACCACGACCAACACTCCAGGGCGCCACAGTGAACAACAGAGACCACGACCAACACTCCAGGGCGCCATAGTGAACAACAGAGGCCACGACCAACACTCCAGGGCGCCACAGTGAACAACAGAGACCACGACCAACACTCCAGGGCGCCACAGTGACCAACAGAGATCACGACCAGCACTCCAGGGCGCCACAGTGACCAACAGAGGCCACGACCAACACTCCAGGGCGCCACAGTGACCAACAGAGGCCACGACCAACACTCCAGGGCGCCACAGTGACCACGACCAACACTCCAGGGCGCCACAGTGACCACGACCAACACTCCAGGGCGCCACAGTGACCACGACCAACACTCCAGGGCGCCACAGTGAACAACAGAGACCACGACCAGCACTCCAGGGCGCCACAGTGACCAACAGAGACCACGACCAACACTCCAGGGCGCCACAGTGACCACGACCAACACTCCAGGGCGCCACAGTGACCAACAGTGACCACGACCAACACTCCAGGGCGCCACAGTGAACAACAGAGACCACGACCAACACTCCAGGGCGCCACAGTGACCAACAGAGACCACGACCAACACTCCAGGGCGCCACAGTGACCAACAGAGACCACGACCAGCACTCCAGGGCGCCACAGTGACCAACAGAGACCACGACCAACACTCCAGGGCGCCACAGTGACCACGACCAACACTCCAGGGCGCCACAGTGACCAACAGTGACCACGACCAACACTCCAGGGCGCCACAGTGAACAACAGAGACCACGACCAACACTCCAGGGCGCCACAGTGACCAACAGAGACCACGACCAACACTCCAGGGCACCTCAGTGAACAATAGAGACCACGACCAACACTCCAGGGCACCTCAGTGAACAATAGAGACCACGACCAACACTCCAGGGCGCCACAGTGAACAACAGAGGCCACGACCAACACTCCAGGGCGCCACAGTGAACAACAGAGACCACGACCAACACTCCAGGGCGCCTCAGTGACCAACAGAGGCCACGACCAACACTCCAGGGCGCCACAGTGACCAACAGAGACCACGACCAACACTCCAGGGCGCCACAGTGAACAACAGAGGCCACGACCAACACTCCAGGGCGCCACAGTGAACAACAGAGACCACGACCAACACTCCAGGGCGCCACAGTGACCAACAGAGACCACGACCAACACTCCAGGGCGCCACAGTGACCAACAGAGACCACGACCAACACTCCAGGGCGCCACAGTGACCAACAGAGGCCACGACCAACACTCCAGGGCGCCACAGTGACCAACAGAGGCCACGACCAACACTCCAGGGCGCCACAGTGACCAACAGAGACCACGACCAACACTCCAGGGCGCCACAGTGACCACGACCAACACTCCAGGGCGCCACAGTGACCAACAGAGACCACGACCAACACTCCAGGGCGCTACAGTGACACAGTGACCAACAGAGAGCACGACCAACACTCCAGGGCGCCACAGTGACCAACAGAGACCACGACCAACACTCCAGGGCGCCACAGTGAACAACAGAGACCACGACCAGCACTCCAGGGCGCCACAGTGACCAACAGAGACCACGACCAACACTCCAGGGCGCCACAGTGACCACGACCAACACTCCAGGGCGCCACAGTGACCAACAGAGACCACGACCAACACTCCAGGGCGCCACAGTGACCAACAGAGGCCACGACCAACACTCCAGGGCGCCACAGTGACCAACAGAGACCACGACCAACACTCCAGGGCGCCACAGTGGCCACGACCAACACTCCAGGGCGCCACAGTGACCAACAGAGACCACGACCAACACTCCAGGGCGCCACAGTCAACAACAGAGACGGTGGAAGAAACCATCTTTAGAGGCTTGAAGATCAAGTATAAGGGAACTAGAGGTTGGTCCGAAGTGGGACTCTTCTCATTCCCCGTTGACGGAGCGAGGTAAAAAATGTTAGGAAGGTGGACATCATATAGGACACACACACACCATGAGTGTGCACACAGCGCTCCAAACATCATCTGAGCACCATGGGAAGCACACAAGAGTATCGTGGTCACGTACAGAGCGCAGGTCGCCTCTAATACCTGCCACACTTTCTGTGTTACTTCCTAGAGTCTTATCCAGAGTGTCTCTCTCCTAAGTGCCTGGCTCTGGGTGCCAGGCACTCAGGCACACATACATAACTCGTTTTATGGCTACTTAATATTAAAGTTGTTGACATTTCGTAATGTTTATGAACGCCACGAAGGTGTTAGATCACATAATTATCTCCAGTAGTAACAATATAAGATCTGTAATGACATTTGGTGTTAACATGAGCTGTCTCGCATGGGCTATAGGCCCGCTGTTCTTTCCTTGTTCTCGTGTTCTACTATAAATCACCTGGGCGTATATGACCAGGCACTCCGGCTGGACCTCCATCCGGGTTTCTAAGCCCCGGGGAGAAGGCTCCGAGCGGACCGTTGACAGTTCAGTAACCTCTAAAAAGAAAAGCAGCCGACAGAGACAGTAGAGAAGATGGGAAGTGGGGGTTCCTAGTATCCGGCGAGGCTCCAGGTAGCCGATAGAGAGCTTCCCTGTTGCCGGTAGAAAGCCCCAGAGACCGGCTAGTTCGGCTTACCTGTACATAAAGGTACAGTACAGGGAGCCGGTCGGCCGAGCGGACAGCACGCTGGACTTGTGATCCTGTGGTCCCGGGTTCAATCCCGGGCGCCGGCGAGAAACAATGGGCAGAGTTTCTTTCACCCTATACCCCTGTTACCTACCAGTAAATAGGTACCTGGGTGTTAGTCAGCTGTCACGGGCTGCTTCCTAGGGGTGGAGGCCTGGTCGAGGACCGGGCCGCGGGGACACTAAAGCCCCAAAATCATCTCAAGATAACCTCAAGATACATAAAAATTCAGGACTGACTTAATTAAATTCAGGAAAAATTTACAGAATCTAAAAACAAAATAATACAACTGTAACTACACTTAGGTAATTACTTGGGTAATTACACATGCGAGCACATACACTGCTCGAGGCTGAGTATAAGGGCCTCGCGGCTGAGTAGACAACGCTCGGGAGTCGTAGTCGTAAGGGCCTGGGTTCGATTCACGGCCTAGGCTGAAACAAATAGGCAGTTTCTTTCATCCTGATGCTCTGTTCACCTAGCGTAAATAGATACCTGGTCTGTAGACAGCTGCTACGGGCTGCATCCTGGGGATGTGTGTGTGAGGGAGAGAGAGAGAGAGAGAGAGAGAGAGAGAGAGAGAGAGAGAGAGAGAGAGAGAGAGAGAGAGCGAGAGAGAGAGAGCGAGAGAGAGAGAGCGAGAGAGAGAGAGAGAGAGAGAGAGAGAGCGAGAGAGAGAGAGCGAGAGAGAGAGAGCGAGAGAGAGAGAGCGAGAGAGAGAGAGAGAGAGAGAGAGAGAGAGAGAGAGAGAGAGAGAGAGAGAGAGAGAGAGAGAGAGAGAGAGAGAGAGAGAGAGAGCGAGAGAGAGAGAGCGAGAGAGAGAGAGAGAGAGAGAGAGAGAGAGAGAGAGAGAGAGAGAGAGAGAGAGAGAGAGAGAGAGAGAGAGAAATATATGTAGTTGATATAATAGAGGAAAATAGGAGGAGAGTCATTAAGATAGACGACAAATGGTTAGAAAGACTGGGGGTCCAAGAGCTAAGAGCTCGGTCCTGGAAACACTAGTACAGAAGTAGATAAAGTAAATAAGTGTACACCCTTAACTCATGCATGCGTTAAGCATGTCAGGCTACAAAATAGAAGAACAAAAAGGGATATGATCACCATATATAAAATAGTAACGGGAATCGACAAAGTAGACGTGAAGGAATTTTTGAAATGAGCAACTTGAAGCACACGCGGCCACAGCTTCAGAGGTGAGGAAACAAAGGTGCCGGAAAAATATTAGAAAGTTCGCTACTGCGGAGAGAGTTGTCGACGGTTGGAACAAGATAAACGAGAAGAAGTTGGAGGCAAAAACCATCAGGAATTTCAAAGTGTTATATGAGAAAGATCACTGGGAAGACGAGCGTAGCTCTCGTCCTGTAACTACACTTGCGTAATTACACACCAAAATGAGAAGTCTCCGCGTCTCGTCCTATACACAGAGACTGTTATGTTTAACCTTAAAGAAAGAAGGTGACTGCGTCACATTGCTCCGGTCATCGCGCGGCGCCACGAAGTCCACCAACCAGGAGCAACTTTTGCGTCACTGACTCAGGTGGAAGACCTCAGGAGAAAGTTGACATCCGGGAGGATGTGACGCCGACGTGAATCAGGCAGCGCCGGCGGCACCATCACGGAGGGGCGCTCTTGATTGGTGAGAAGAGAGGGGGGGGGGGGGAGGAGGGGCGCTCTTGATTGGTTGGAAGAGGGGGGAGGGGGAGGAGGGGCGCTAGGCGTCGTGGAGGGCGGTGCTCTTGGTCACTGAAAGAAATGGGGGAAGACACTATTAGGCGCCGAGAATGGGGGGAGGAGGGAGGTGCTTTTCGTTAGTGAAAGAAGTGGGGGGGGGGGTTAATGGAACAGACGTAAGATGGGACGGGGGGGGGGGGGACGGGGGCGGTGAATATTAGAGTTGTAGTGTTTGGGCAGTACCGGGAGGGGAGACGGGGAGGGATAGGCTGCTTAACACACACCCATTTCACTGAAGACGGCGTAGACAGCAAGATTGACTTACATGAACGGAGAGTGACACCGGAAATTTGGAGTGTCTCCAAACAGAGACCGCCCCGAGTGTGGCCACATGTGCACACTAGCGTACACACAGCACATGTACACACTAGCGTACACACAGCACATGTACACACTAGCGTACACACAGGACATGTACACACTAGCGTACACACAGCACAAGAAGAGCTGGAGGTCCCATGAGAGCAAGACACCGTAACATGATCTAAGGACAGTACCTCACATGATCACTTGTGATCAAATAATGCATTTTTCAAGTTGCTATAATTCTTACTTCGTCTAATGACAGTTATGCATTGCATATGTTCATATGACAGTTATGATGTTGTTTTGTTGTTATTGTTTTAGATTCAAGTACTGGGAACAAAAAGTTGCAAGTAGCACGGGCTATGGTGAGCCCGTTGTGGACTTACCTGGCGCAGGAGCCAGGCACCCCAGCCAGGCACCATATGTGCGCGTTGTCTGCCCCTCCTCACTGAGAGGGGGGGGGTCCAGCCACCCAACACCCCCCTCTTGAGTGAAAGTATTGCCAGGTGTGTACCTGGGGTGTGACGGGTGTGCGACCGGGGTTTGACAGGTTTGTTACTGGGGTGTACCTGGGGGTGTGACAGGTGTGTGACAGGTGTGTGCCAGGGGTATACCTGGGGTGTGACAGGTGTGTGCCAGGGGTGTACCTGGGGGGTGAGAGGTATGTGCCACGAGTGTACCTGGGGGGTGTGCCACGAGTGTGCCAGGGGTGTCATGCCCCAGCAGAGCCTCACAGCCAACTTTCACCACCAGCAGGACATCATTACACACTAGCGGTGCACCACACAGAGGCGTGTATGGTGGGCGGGGCCAGTGAGGCGGCACTCACCTAAACTTTCCACAGTATAGTAAACAATAGTTTAGCCGTGTACTAACTTGTCTCTCAATACAACAGGTAATATCCAAGGACAGCTTGGCAAAAAAGAGTTACCATACACAGGAACATATGAACTTTACTTCTAAGGATTTTGTAGAGTGCTTATGACAGAGTTCTTAACATGAACACAAGAGTATTCCATCCTGTGTTCCTTGTCTTAAAACACGAAAACTTTCTCAATTTTCGTATCATTTTCCTAATGGATATTTACGCATAACCAAATCATGTGATTTTGTGATTATTTTTGCACAAGAGTATTCACTTCCTGAAGAGGAGAGGAGGATGTTGTTGTTCGATATTCGCTACTCAGAACAATAAGTTCCAGTAGCACGGGCTATGGCGAGCCCGTAAGTTGAGGCTCTTTGGAGCCATTATCTGTATCAATGACTGATACTAGAGATCTGGCGGTATGAGAGGAGGAGAGACGCTCTTTTAAAGCGTTCACACTTGCTTGAGTGACGTACACACTTCAATGACACGGAGAGTGACGTACACACTTCAATGACACGGAGAGTGACGTACACACTTCAATGACACGGAGAGTGACGTACACACTTCAATGACACGGAGAGTGACGTACACACTTCAATGACACGGAGAGTGACGTACACACTTCAATGACACGGAGAGTGACGTACACACTTCAATGACACGGAGAGTGACGTACACACTTCAATGACACGGAGTGATATTCTGGAGAGATACAAGAATTTTGCACCAAGATTGTAACTTCTTGCTGAATTGTCTGAATGTCTATTGCAACTTATGTCTATGTACTTCATCATAAAAGTATTTATGTGTACGTCTGGTATCATTTTGCATGTGTAAAGGAAGACATGTACTGTATGTGTTTATCGACCAGACTGTTCAGTAATATGTTGAGTGTTTGTATATATAACATTTTTATAACACAAACTTATTTCAAATTCAATTTCAACTTCCCTCTCTTTCTCCGGGAAGGGGGGGGGGGTGAGATGGGACGGGAAGGGGCTGGGTGTAATGGGACGGGAAGGGCTGGGTGTATTGGGAAGGGAAAGGGCTGGGTGTATTGGGAAGGGAAAGGGCTGGGTGTAATGGGAAGGGAAGGGGCTGGGTGTAATGGGACGGGAAGGGGCTGGGTGTATTGGGAAGGGAAAGGGCTGAGTGTAATGGGAAGGGAAAGGGCTGGGTGTAATGGGACGGGAAGGGGCTGGGTGTAATGGGACGGGAAGGGGCTGGGTGTAATGGGACGGGAAGGGGCTGGGTGTAATGGGATGGGAAGGGGCTGGGTGTAATGGGACGGGAAGGGGCTGGGTGTAATGGGACGGGAAGGGGCTGGGTGTAATGGGAAGGGAAGGGGCTGGGTGTAATGGGACGGGAAGGGGCTGGGTGTAATGGGACGGGGAAGGGCTGGGTGTAATGGGACGGGGAAGGGCTGGGTGTAATGGGACGGGGAAGGGCTGGGTGTAATGGGAAGGGAAGGGGCTGGGTGTAATGGGACGGGGAAGGGCTGGGTGAGGCGCGGAAGAGCCCGATATCAGCGACATAATGATGCAAATGTTAGAAAGTTGATGATGACAGTGGTGAGTGAGTGAGTGAGTGAGTGAGTGAGGCGAGGGGTAACTGCGTCATGTGTGAGGAAAGACGCACCTTTCATAACTAGTGAGGCGGGCCGCTAACACCGGAGAGTGTTAGCACACAATGGCTGCCACCACTCTTGTCAAAAACATTTGCTGCACAACAATGGGAAGTAATTATCAAAGTCAATACATAGACAGTTTCTAACGTCAAGCTTCACTGTCAAAATTTAGTGTGACTTTCACTGTACTTCCGTTAATGTTTTGTCTTGGACGAGTTGACTGAGAACGTGGTTAGTGGTGTCTGATGTTGCTGTATCTGATACCTGATACCCAAGAGTATCAGGTCGACCCTCAGCCTCCGTCAGATGGGGCTTCTCTTCACAGCCTTATGTCATCACCACCTGTACCATACTTCTCTCTTCATCTCTCCATCACAATCATGCTTCATCTCTCCACCACAATCATGCTTCATCTCTCCACCAGCTTCTGTCTCAACAGCACAAGTTCCCTCTTCGCCAGATTGTCTCTAACGAGCACCTCTTTCTCCTGCAGATGATGACCCGTCAGATGATTGGTGCAGCCCTGGTGACGCTGCTGGCCACCTCCCTCGTCACCTCCACCTTCGCCGCGTCTGTGGAGGCGCAGGAGGCGCAGGAGGCGCGCAAATTCGTCTCTAAGCCCAACGATATCAAGAAGCAGCAACAGCTGCAGCAGGCTAACGTTAAGAAGGTAGATAGGAAGGTGCATTATTTAATGCTGATAATAAGAGATAATATAATTAGGAACGATATTCCACTATATAAGGGAATTAATGAGGAATCGTGCAGAAATAACTTTAAGAATTGAGCTTGAATGAAGGTGATATAAAGTAGAGGAAGTGGTTGATGAGAGCCCCGGCTGATGTGGTGTTGTGGTGTTGCAGGAACAACTGCCTAATGACGGAGGGTTCAAGTGGGGTAACCTCCTGGGCATGGTGATGCAGCTCTTCATCGGAGGACCTCATGCTGGACCCAACGGCGCTTCAGACAAGATGGACTACCTCACCCAGCTCACGGTAAGGCCCTTGCTGGTCTTGGTGGCCACACACTCAAGTTCTCTCACATTATAATGATATGCACAGACCATATTTGAACATGTACACTTGGTTTATCAAGGACTATTTGGTGTGGGAACTCCTAAAATAGTTTTGCGTTCATGTTCACATGTTTTTATAAAAGCTACTTTAGTGAAGTAAAGTCTTTGTCGTGGGAGTGTGGTCGACCCGGCCACAAGATTATATTTATCTTCAAAAATTTTGCAACTGTTTCATTACTCATATTTCTTTGACCACAGTCATTTAACGTCAGTGTTCACGCCTTGAACTGCAGTAACAAATAAACACTTCATTAATATAAGGACAAAGGAAACTGCAAAAGGTGTTCTGATCAGTAAGAGGCAGCTCCTAGTTACTTCTACTCAGACTCATTCACGTATGTGTAACCTACGCATAAAATAATCCAGCGATCCTAAGTTTATTATTACCCGGTGAATTGTACCATGAATTAACAACCCTGTTTACAGATCAGTATTTACCCAGGTCATTCCTGAATCTAATTTTCTCCAGATTATATCCAGAGTTTCGAGTTGTATTTTGTGTTGAGGATAAAAATACGGCTTTTTATAAATTTTGTTATACCATTTCATACATTTACGTACTTTGAACGTGTTAAGCTTTACTGCTCGCCTGTGTTGAGAATATAAGAGTGCGTTAACCTTACAGACAGGAGAGTTCTCGTGGTCCAAGTTGTTCTCCCTGGGTGTCCAAATGGTGCTCAGCGTCTTGGGAGGAGATAATGGTGCCATTGACAAGATGGACGGTGGATCTCCAGTTGAGGTGAGCCCTACAAGTGTCATTTCGTATATGCCAATATATACTTGTATTCAAGATTACCAAGTGCTGACGACGGTGTATACAATCATCGTGAACACAGTACACATTTCTCTTGTAAGATCTTTATCAAAGACCTCACAAGGAAACGTCATCTATTAGACTGGACTCGTCATGGTGCGCCTCCACAAAGAGGAGGACTGTAAACTGTTGACAAAGCCAGAGGTACGGGAGGAGAAAGTTTGAGCCCTCGCCTCACTATATATTAGAGGGCGTAATGACAGAGCAGTAGACTGCTCATATGGGAGCATTATGAGAGAAGAGTGTGCAGGTGTGCACAGTCAACAGTTATACTCTCACTCACCAACATTCTTGTAATAAATCAGGCTGTATTGCCATCCATATTTCTTAATTTAATTAAGTGCCACCAAGATTCACTGGAAAGTTTTATTTAATAATAAAAGTAATCGTCAGAGAGAACTCAAACATCAATTGAGACCCCCCCCCCCCCGCCCACCTGATGTACTAATACAATTGTACTCGATATTATATTATATAAGATCTTACATATATTTTATTAATATTATCAAATAACAAATATTATAATAACCAAAAATTGTCGAAATGTATGTAATAATAACAAACTTTACAACTTGTCTACACAAAAGACAAGTCATATAAGGTAACCCGTGTTAGTGTATACACTCAGGCCGCGACACACAACCTCTACCCCAAACGCTTCTCTTCACATGTACAAAGAAATCCTATTAACGTGATGTATAAATGAGTAAATCAGCAGGAGGCACGATGAGGATTTGAATCCTCCTCATGACTCCTACTGATTTCCTCATTGATACATCACGTTAGTGTGATATCTTCGTACACTATTCTCATTCTACGACTATTATGACGCCTGGTGTACAACTATCACTGCTAGTCTTAATACGAACACAACCCGTCTCTTCATATTTCCTCTAGTCTCCTCATTGTAAACAGTTTTATCCCCGTAGCTCATGCTTACCCTCCCCGTGTTAACCTGTTAACCTTGTTTGCTTTCCTGTCAATTGTGGTAAAGTTAGTACATTGTGTGGTATCCTCCAGGGCATCCTGACTGCTGTCATCTCCTACCTCACCGGCTCCAACGACCCCAAGGAAGTGGGCGTGATGGCCAAGCAGGCGTCTGAGGTGAGTTTCCAGGCAGATGAGTAATGTACGATGCTCAGTATATGCTAGGTATATGTTTACCGTGGTGAGATACTACGCACAGTAATTGATACTATTATAGCATTCCTGCACAGGTCATCAATTATTCTGAGGTACAATGTTTAGTAGCTTAAGTAACACACGTGTTGCATTTTGTCCGCATATATGTGAATGAAGTGAATGTATACCCGCATGTGGCGTCTTTAATATAATGAGTGGGATTTCTAAACGTAATTTTTGGTGGGTGTTGTTGTAGCTGTTCGGTCTGGTGGTGACCCTTCTTGATGCCCTGCGCACCAGCTTCTCCCAGAGGTCCTTCGAGGCCAGGAGCCTCGGCACCACTGATCCCCTCGCTGACGCCGCCGTCGCCGCCACCACCATGTTCAAAGTGAGATCTTTACTTGTGTGTCACACCTCTCCCATAAGTTCCCGTCCTGCTCCCCTGAAGGTTCTCCCAAGCCCTCATGACATCAGTGCATCTAGCCTGGAGTCACGTGTCACACATCCATAACTTTTATAAGTATAATATAAGTAGGACAATATTACTAAGAGAGTAATTACAATGAAGATTAGAAATTTACAAGTAAAATACGTGCAAATAATTAGGCATTTTAAACTATTTGATTACATGGCCGTAGATTACACGCCTGTCTACTTATCATGTTGACATGTTACGATGTATCATGTGGCCCTCTGTCCTGCCAGAGCTACATCAAGACCTACGAGACCGAGGACGACATCTGCATGCAGAAGTACCTGTGTGAGGCCAACTCCGACTGTGTCTACGGCACCGGCGACACTGGATACCTCTTCTGCCAGATGGGAACGTAAGCTCTATACCTCTCTAACTGGGGCAAGGAACTTGGCTCTTTACTGTGAGAAGGAATTCTTAGAGTTTAACAATTGAGTAGTTCCTCATGTAATTTTGTATATATATTTTGTTCCTCCCCCCAAGTTTTTTTCTTTAGTTGTTTCATTTGTTATTGTCTTTAAGACCAGTTTTCCTTTTCTACATTGATTTTCTTGTTGACGCGTATCTTGCCCGAGCGCCTCTACCTTACCTAGTCCTGGGGTTGTTGTTGTTAAAGATTCGCTACCTGGAACAAAGTTCCAAGTAGCACGGGCTATGGTGAGCCCGTAATTGTGGCGACAGGTATTTGAAAATTTTAGTCCTTGGGTCTTTTGGCGCGCTCTGTCCTCACTCACTGCTTCATCCTGCAGTTATGGCGTGAGCTACTTCCTGGAGCGTTCCACCTACACTCCCTTCGAGATCTACAATGACGCCGGCAGGAGGGGACGAGTAGGCGAAAACTGCCAGGAGATCTTCAATGAGTGTAACGACTTCTAAAAACTGGTTGATGCAGGTGCGAGAAGCTTGTGGCTGGAGGTAGCCTCGTCCACCGGCCAGCACATCACTCTCCGCCAGGATCACCCACTTGCCCCCCAAACTCTCAAAAGATCAGTGTCTACCTTCATATTCAACTGACCCACGCTACATGTTGTAGATATTTTTTTAATTTACAGCCATTACTGTAAGGCTGCAATATATTTATTATTTTGACTGGAGCTCTGAAGTTCTAGATGACATAGGCATTGACCATTACAAGGCCCACAACACACCCACACGGCCTAACCAACGCACCTCAATGCCAACCATCACTATAATGGTTACCGGCGCACCCTTTAACTAGACATTGTTACTCGTTTGTCCAAGTTAGAGCTATTTATTTTACATTTATTTAAACAATATATATATATATATATATATATATATATATATATATATATATATATATATATATATATATATATATATTAAACAGGCGAATTCAAAAGTTAGTTTAGATTATTTATTGCTAAAGTATCGTATTTATTCCTCCAGGATCAGCCATGTCCTCTTGTTATCACGCGACTTGACACCGTCCTTACACTTGACACCGTCTTTACACTTGACACCGTCCTTACACTTGACACCGTCCTTATACTTGACACCGTCCTTATACTTGACACCGTCCTTATACTTGACACCGTCCTTATACTTGACACCGTCCTTACACTTGACACCGTCCTTATACTTGACACCGTCCTTACACTTGACACCGTCCTTATACTTGACACCGTCCTTACACTTGACACCGTCCTTACACTTGACACCGTCCTTATACTTGACACCGTCCTTACACTTGACACCGTCCTTATACTTGACACCGTCCTTACACTTGACACCGTCCTTACACTTGACACCTGCCTTACGCTTGACACCTGCCTTACGCTTGACACCTGCCTTACACTTGACACCTGCCTTACGCTTGACACCTGCCTTACGCTTGACACCTGCCTTACGCTTGACACCTGCCTTACGTTTGATACCAGCCTAATACCTGACACCAGCCTCATGCCCGACACCAACTTTACGTTTGACACCAACTCTACGTTTGACACCAGCTTTATGCTTGACACCAGTCTTACGTTTGACACTAACCTTATGTGTCTGTCCCATCCTGTAGCTGCGTCTGCATCGACAGTGCTCCTTGGACAGCTAAAACTTGACAGCCTTCCCTTTGCCACATCCTTATGCTTGACCTTATGCTTGACACCAACCTTATACTTAACTTCAGCTATTACGCTTGACACCAGGCTTACATATGACATCAGTCCGACACTTTGATACTATCCCTTCTCTTGACACTAATCCTACGCTTTCACGTCAACCCTGCGTCTTGACACCTGCAGGCATATGTTTGAGACTAGCCAGGCCTACTCCTGACGGCGGAGCGGCACTTAACACCCGCTCAACACCCGTCAAATACCGTACGCTTGAAGCCCTCGCTACTACTGACACTAACCCTCCACTGGACACCACCAGCGCCATCACCTGACACCAGCCGTATCAACCGTCACTAGCCCAGTTACCTGACACCAGCCCCATTGCTTGACACCATTAAAATCGTCTGACACTATCTCCATCACCTGACACCAGCCTCATCACTTGATTCCTGCCCAATCACAAGCCTTATCGCTTGACACTATCCTCATGGCTTGACATCAGCCTGACGCTTGTCATATGACACACCAGACCAATGCTTGACATTTGACCCATGCTTGATTATTGACACCAGCCCGACACCTAATACTTGAGACCAGCTCGACACTTAATACTCGCCACCAGCGTGATATATAATATTTGACACCAGCCCGACACCTAATACTTGACACGAAATCGACATATATTTGACACCAGCGCCGCACTTTAACCAACACTAGCCTGGTTATTGACACTAGTTCAACACTTAAACACTCATCCTACTCTAACACTGGAGATACGCCTAATAATTAACACCAGACCAACGCTTGATATATGACACCAGCCTGATGCTTCGTACCTGACACCAGCCTGATGCTTCGTACCTGACACCAGCCTGATGCTTCGTACCTGACACCAGCCTGATGCTTCGTACCTGACACCAGCCTGATGCTTCGTACCTGACACCAGCCTGATGCTTCGTACCTGACACCAGCCTGATGCTTCGTACCTGACACCAGCCTGATGCTTGACCTAACGATTAACACCAGCCCATTTATTGCCACAAACTCGACACTAGATACCATCCCTAAGGTTGATGTCAGTGTGACACGACACTAGTCCGACGTTGTCTTACCAATATGACGAGAGCTCCGACACCAGCGGCACTCACAACCTACTCTCTTTGACGACGACCCTCACACAACGACACTCACACGACGACCCTTACCAGACGACCCGTCACACGACGACCCTTACTAGACGACACTCACACGACGACCCTCACACGACGGCACTCACACGACGACCCCTCACCTCACGACGACCCTCACCAGACAATCCTTACTAGACGACTCTCACATGACGACCCTCACACGACGACACTCACAGGACGACCCTCACACGACGACCCTCACACGACGACCCTCACACGACGACCCCTTACTAACCGACCCCTCACTAGACGACCCTCACACGACGACACTCACACGACAACACTCACACGACGACCCTCACCAGACGACCCCTCACTAGACGACCCTCACACGACAACACTCACCAAACGACCTAACACTATAGACACATTGAGCACGGTGCGAGGGCTGGAAGGTAGGTGGCTGTATCAGGTGTGTTGGGGCTGCGTCAGGTGTGTTGGGGCTGGGTCAGGTGTGTTGGGGCTGCGTCAGGTGTGTTGGGGCTGGGTCAGGTGTGTTGGGGCTGGGTCAGGTGTGTTGAGCTGGGTCAGCTGGCGGGAGTGACCGTAATATCCACCAACAAATACTCATACACATTTGTCAATGCTCAAATATCCTTAGTGTGCGGAGTACTTATTAGAAAACAGTCATAAGCTCATATCTTAAAATACTCAAATCAAATTAGAGTTTCTTCCTTATAAATGACAGTAAACAAGCTTGAAAAAAATGTTCCATATACTTCGTTGTGTGTACTGAATTTTATATTTTATTTAATACCGATATCGATGAGTTCCCGAAATTCGGATCAAAAGTTATTCAAATTCAAGATCAAATTTTTCTTCTTCTGAAAATTAGAAAATTGATAGAAGAGTGACCAAACTCGTTATTTTCCACAAATGTTATCAGACGCGCTTATATCACCATTGCCATAATTGATCTAATTCATGACATTTTATGAATAAAATTATCTTCCCAGTAAGCAATAATTGTTATATCGGCTGTTGATCATTGTAGGAACTTAAAAGGAAAACTCAAATGTGGTGGTTATCTACGGTGGTAAACGTCAGTTGATGGCAGTGAGTGATGGTAGCCGGGAACGGCAACTGGCGTGTGTAGCAGTGAAAGGGTTAACTCATCAGCCGCCTTCATACCCTGGTTGTGACAACATAATTTACTCATAACACATTTGCGTGCATTTGAACATTTTACTGAACAGCGCTTCACTCACTTCCTACATTAAAAGCGCTAAAGTATATATACAAATAATTTCCAATGACACCAGAACACCTAATATAACTTATCCTAGGCCTAATTATGAGCAAAATAATAATATATAATAATATTAATTCATAGTTGAGAAAATACCGTTTTCGATAAGTGCTAAAAAATTCTGGAGTGCGTGTTATGAAACTGACGGCTGGAGCCTGGCCGAGTATACAATGAGTTCTACTCACTCTAGAGTGACTCACGATAATTATTAAGCCCCCCCCCCTGTTACCTAGCAGTAAAATAGGTACCTGGGTGTTAGTCAGCTGTCACGGGCTGCTTCCTGGGGGTGGAGGCCTGGTCGAGGACCGGGCCGCAGGGACACTAAAAAGCCCCGAAATCATCTCAAGATAACCCTGGACCTATCCCCCTGTAATATTTCTCTTTTGTTATGGCTAAAAACATAACCCGTTTTCATTTCGTGTATAGTAGTAAATCCTGGGCACTGGCGGACACCACCCACACCACGACTGATCGGTCACGGAGTTGTGTGAGTCAGAGCGCGAAGGTCCGCGTGGTCCTGGAGGAAACCAGAAACGCACATTATATTTGCTTTAGCTTAAAAAAAGAACAATATCAGCACTCAGTAACCTAGTGGTTATTTAGCGACGCTGGAGACGGATGGAGAAGATGGCTGATGGATGCTGAAGCTGTCTACTGCTCCTGAGCTCAGTACCAGACCCTCGCTCCTCGCTCTGGGAGTCGTGTCCTCACTGGAGGTCGTCTCTGTCACCATGACCCAGGGAGAGCAACGACCGTACAATAGGTCGTCTCCCTGGGTCGTCAGGACACCTACTCCGTCCTGCTTCTTGTCTTATTTATTTATTTGTTAAGTTTAAATACTTTATATTTGTTCCCGCTGGCGGGCTATAACAGGAATATAAAAATACAAAAAAAATATATATATATATGAAGGCAGTTTGCTGACTGTGTGAAGGTCCTGTTGTCTGGTAATAGATCATTTCACTCGAGCTACACGTGTGTGTGTTCTGGTATACAGGAGGTGAGATAACATGCCACACCTGACTTGTCAACGTGTAGTGACATGACACACCTGACTTGTAAAATGTGATTACATTTAAAATTGAAGTACACCTGATTAGCCACACTAAGATGGCATTTTACTCTTGACGTGACATGCTGAGGTAACATGACACACCTGATGTGACACACCTGACGTGACACACCTGACGTTGTGCACCAACTGGACTTAAATAACTCAGCTTCGCCGTAAATTTGATAACAGACTTCAAAGGAGCTCCAAGTTAGGAGTTAGTTCATGGGTTGAGAAATTATACAATTTAATCAGTTCTATTAAAGTTACAGCACAAGACTGTTAGTTAAGACCTGTCCCACGGACCTGTTGTGGCAGCACTAATGATGCCTCTACCTCATGTCTTCATGACAGGTCAAGTTGACAGGTCGTGGTCTGGTGCCTTCGTGTCAATATTAACTGGGTTGAGGTCATGTATGCCACCCATGTGTGTGCCTTGACAGAAATCCTGGTGGCGGGACCCCCAGGTATCAGGGTTCAGTAATAAACAGGTGTTCACAATAGGTCCTTGCTCCAGGTGCTCGAGTTGACAGGTGCAATAGTCCGGTGGTGGTAGGCTTGACGGGTCTACAACAGGCCTAGACCCGCTGGGTAGTGTGGGCCACCACACCTCTGCACACGTGTTAACTCGCATGTTTAACTCAAACACCTACACTCACTAACACTTTTCTCCACCAAGTCCCTAACTTAAGTTCAATCAAGTGTAGCGATGAGCTCAAACTAACATTCTAAATCTGTTGCAATTGAGGCATGACAAATCTCTGACAGCTATGGCATAACTATATAACGAGTGCCATGACAGTTTTAACAAATATGTTCAACTATGACAACTGTGTTAATTGTGACAAATGTGTATGTGGTTTTGCAAACTGAAATATATGACAACTGAAATAAATATGACCCAACTTTACGGTAACTTTGTTAAAACTTTATTACACACTGACACAATATGCGACAACTATTGCACACTGACGCATCTAAGCCTCTAACTTGTAGTGTATAACTGTGACACAACTGTACTCATGACAAAGCTGTACAACTATGCCACAACTGTCATCATCAACCTGTCCTCCTAAGGTTCTCCAACGTCAAGAAACTGTCGTATTAAAGTGCCTTATCCTAACCCACCAGAGGACCAACTAAGAGAAAACGGGACATTATATCAATTCGCGAGTCGCTACCATTTTCTAGTACGACGATTTTTGGCCTTAGGTAAAGTGTACGTCAAAATGCGACGTTCTATTAGGAGGACGGATTGGTACCAAAATCATGACAACACTGTACAACTATGCCACAACTGTACGATAATCATGACTAAACTGTACAACTATGCCACAACTGTACGATAATCATGACAAAACTGTACAACTATGCCACAACTGCACGATAATCATGACAAAACTGTACAACTATGCCACAACTGTACGATAATCATGACTAAACTGTACAACTATGCCACAACTGTACGATAATCATGACTAAACTGTACAACTATGCCACAACTGTACAAAATTATGAGAAATCTGTACAAACAGCTATGGCCCAAAAGGGCAGTAATCAGAACAAAACTGTACAACTATGGCGCTCATGTACAATAATCATGGTAGAAGTATCTGACAATATTTATGCGATAACGCAGCTGTCAACCAGGACACACGTGTAACAAATGCCACAGCTGTGCGACAACTATAAAAAAAATGTTCAACAGGTGTAATACAGCTCTAAGACAGCTGCACAACTGGAAGACAACAATGACAGGCCTGGATGATAACCATGACAACTGTACTGCTGAGACAACTGTAAGATAACTATGACAACTGTACTGCTGAGACAACTGTAAGATAACTATGACAACTGTACTGCTGAGACAACTGTAAGATAACTATGACAACTGTACTGCTGACACAACTGTAAGATAACTATGACAACTGTACTGCTGACACAACTGTAAGATAACTATGACAACTGTACTGCTGAGACAACTGTAAGATAACTATGACAACTGTACTGCTGAGACAACTGTAAGATAACTATGACAACTGTACTGCTGACACAACTGTAAGATAACTATGACAACTGTACTGCTGACACAACTGTAAGATAACTATGACAACTGTACTGCTGACACAACTGTAAGATAACTATGACAACTGTACTGCTGACACAACTGTAAGATAACTATGACAACTGTACTGCTGACACAACTGTAAGATAACTATGACAACTGTACTGCTGACACAACTGTAAGATAACTATGACAACTGTACTGCTGACACAACTGTAAGATAACTATGACAACTGTACTGTTGACACAACTGTAAGATAACTATGACAACACTACTGCTGACACAACTGTAAGATAACTATGACAACTGTACTGCTGACACAACTGTAAGATAACTATGACAACTGTACTGTTGACACAACTGTAAGATAACTATGACAACTGTACTGCTGACACAACTGTAAGATAACTATGACAACTGTACTGCTGACACAACTGTAAGATAACTATGACAACTGTACTCCTGACACAACTGTACTGCTGACACAACTGTAAGACAACTATGACAACTGTACTGCTGACACAACTGTAAGACAACTATGACAACTGTACTGCTGACACACCTGTAAGACAGCTATGACAACTGTACTGCTGACACACCTGTAAGACAGCTATGACAACTGTACTGCTGACACAACTGTAAGACAGCTATGACAACTGTACTGCTGACACACCTGTAAGACAACTATATCAACTGTACTGCTGACACACCTGTAAGACAGCTATGACAACTGTACTGCTGACACACCTGTAAGACAGCTATGACAACTGTACTGCTGACACAACTGTAAGACAACTATGACAACTGTACTGCTGACACACCTGTACTGCTGACACACCTGTAAGACAGCTATGACAACTGTACTGCTGACACAACTGTAAGACAACTATGACAACTGTACTGCTGACACACCTGTAAGACAACTATATCAACTGTACTGCTGACACAAGTGTAAGACAGCTATGACAACTGTACTGCTGACACACCTGTAAGACAGCTATGACAACTGTACTGCTGACACAACTGTAAGACAACTATGACAACTGTACTGCTGACACACCTGTACTGCTGACACAACTGTACTGCTGACACAACTGTAAGACAACTATGACAACTGTTCTGCTGACACAACTGTAAGACAGAAATGACAACTGTACTGCTGACACAATTGTAAGACAGCTATGACAACTGTACTGCTGACACAACTGTACTGCTGACACAACTGTAAGACAACTATGACAACTGTACTGCTGACACAACTGTAAGACAACTATGACAACTGTACTGCTGAAACAACTGTAAGACAACTATGACAGCTGTACTGCTGACACAACTGTACTGCTGACACAACTGTAAGACAACTATGACAACTGTACTGCTGACACAACTGTAAGACAACTATGACAACTGTACTGCTGACACAACTGTAAGACAACTATGACAACTGTACTGCTGACACAACTGTAAGACAGAAATGACAACTGTACTGCTGACACAACTGTACTGCTGACACAACTGTAAGACAACTATGACAACTGTCTGCTGACACAACTGTAAGACAACTATGACAACTGTACTGCTGACACAACTGTAAGACAGACATGACAACTGTACTGCTGACACAACTGTAAGACAGACATGACAACTGTACTGCTGACACAACTGTACTGCTGACACAACTGTAAGACAACTATAACAACTGTACTGCTGACACAACTGTACTGCTGACACAACTGTAAGACAACTATGACAACTGTACTGCTGACACAACTGTAAGACAGACATGACAACTGTGCTGCTGACACAACTGTACTGCTGACACAACTGTAAGACAGAAATGACAACTGTACTGCTGACACAACTGTAAGACAGACATGACAGCTATACTGCTGACACAACTGAAAGACATGACAGCTGTACTGCTGACACAACTGTAAGACAGACATGACAACTGTACTGCTGACACAACTGTAAGACAGACATGACAACTGTACTGCTGACACAACTGTAAGACAGGCATGACAACTGTACTGCTGACACAACTGTTAGACAGACATGACAACTGTACTGCTGACACAACTGTAAGACAGACATGACAACTGTACTGCTGACACAACTGTAAGACAGACATGACAGCTGTACTGCTGACACAACTGTACGACAGATATGACAGCTGTACTGCTGACACAACTGTAAGACATGACAGCTGTACTGCTGACACAACTGAAAGACATGACAGCTGTACTGCTGACACAACTGTAAGACAGCTATGACAACTGTAAGACAGCCATGACAACTGTAAGACAGCCATGACAACTGTACTGCTGACACAACTATAAGATAACTATGACAACTGTACTGCTGACACAACTGTAAGACAACTATGACAACTGTAAGACAGCCATGACAACTGTAAGACAGCCATGACAACTGTACTGCTGACACAACTGTAAGACAGCCATGACAACTGTACTGCTGACACAACTGTAAGACAACTATGACAACTGTAAGACAGCCATGACAACTGTAAGACAGCCATGACAACTGTACTGCTGACACAATTATAAGATAACTATGACAACTGTACTGCTGACACAACTGTAAGACAGCCATGACAACTGTACTGCTGACACAACTGTAAGACAACTATGACAACTGTAAGACAGCTATGACAACTGTAAGACAGCCATGACAACTGTAAGACAGCCATGACAACTGTACTGCTGACACAACTGTAAGATAACTATGACAACTGTACTGCTGACACAACTGTAAGATAACTATGACAACTGTACTGCTGACACAACTGTAAGACATGACAACTGTACTGCTGACACAACTGTAAGACAACTATGACAATGTACTGCTGACACAACTGTAAGATAACTATGACAACTGTACTGCTGACACAACTGTAAGACAACTATGACAACTGTACTGCTGAGACAACTGTAAGACAACTATGACAATGTACTGGTGACACAACTGTATTGCTGACACATCTGTAAGACAACTATGACAACTGTACTGCTGACACAACTGTAAGACAACTATGACAATGTACTGGTGACACAACTGTATTGCTGACACATATGTAAGACAACTATGACAACTGTACTGCTGACACAACTGTAAGACAACTATGACAATGTACTGGTGACACAACTGTATTGCTGACACATCTGTAAGACAACTATGACAACTGTACTGCTGACACAACTGTAAGACAACTATGACAACTGTACTGCTGACACAACTGTACTGCTGACACAACTGTAAGACAACTATGACAGCTGTACTGCTGACACAACTGTAAGACAACTATGACAACTGTACTGCTGACACAACTGTAAGACAACTATGACAACTGTACTGCTGACACAACTGTAAGACAACTATGACAACTGTACTGCTGACACAACTGTAAGACAACTATGACAACTGTACTGCTGACACAACTGTAAGACAACTATGACAACTGTACTGCTGACACAACTGTAAGACAGAAATGACAACTGTACTGCTGACACAACTGTACTGCTGACACAACTGTAAGACAACTATGACAACTGTACTGCTGACACAACTGTACTGCTGACACAACTGTAAGACAACTATGACAACTGTACTGCTGACACAACTGTAAGACAGACATGACAACTGTACTGCTGACACAACTGTAAGACAGACATGACAACTGTACTGCTGACACAACTGTAAGACAACTATGACAACTGTACTGCTGACACAACTGTAAGACAACTATGACAACTGTACTGCTGACACAACTGTAAGACAGACATGACAACTGTACTGCTGACACAACTGTACTGCTGACACAACTGTAAGACAGAAATGACAACTGTACTGCTGACACAACTGAAAGACATGACAGCTGTACTGCTGACACAACTGTAAGACAGACATGACAGCTATACTGCTGACACAACTGAAAGACATGACAGCTGTACTGCTGACACAACTGTAAGACAGACATGACAACTGTACTGCTGACACAACTGTAAGACAGACATGACAACTGTACTGCTGACACAACTGTAAGACAGACATGACAACTGTACTGCTGACACAACTGTAAGACAGACATGACAACTGTACTGCTGACACAACTGTAAGACAGACATGACAGCTGTACTGCTGACACAACTGTACGACAGATATGACAGCTGTACTGCTGACACAACTGTAAGACAGACATGACAGCTGTACTGCTGACACAACTGAAAGACATGACAGCTGTACTGCTGACACAACTGTAAGACAGCTATGACAACTGTACTGCTGACACAACTGTAAGACAGACATGACAGCTGTACTGCTGACACAACTGAAAGACATGACAGCTGTACTGCTGACACAACTGTAAGACAGCTATGACAACTGTAAGACAGCCATGACAATTGTACTGCTGACACAACTATAACATAACTATGACAACTGTACTGCTGACACAACTGTAAGACAACTATGACAACTGTAAGACAGCCATGACAACTGTAAGACAGCCATGACAACTGTACTGCTGACACAACTGTAAGACAACTATGACAACTGTAAGACAGCCATGACAACTGTAAGACAGTTATGACAACTGTACTGCTGACACAACTATAAGATAACTATGACAACTGTACTGCTGACACAACTGTAAGACAGCCATGACAACTGTACTGCTGACACAACTGTAAGACAACTATGACAACTGTAAGACAGCTATGACAACTGTAAGACAGCCATGACAACTGTAAGACAGCCATGACAACTGTACTGCTGACACAACTGTAAGATAACTATGACAACTGTACTGCTGACACAACTGTAAGATAACTATGGCAACTGTACTGCTGACACAACTGTAAGATAACTATGACAACTGTACTGCTGACACAACTGTAAGACATGACAACTGTACTGCTGACACAACTGTAAGACAACTATGACAATGTACTGCTGACACAACTGTAAGATAACTATGACAACTGTACTGCTGACACAACTGTAAGACAACTATGACAACTGTACTGCTGAGGCAACTGTAAGACAACTATGACAATGTACTGGTGACACAACTGTATTGCTGACACATCTGTAAGACAACTATGACAACTGTACTGCTGACACAACTGTAAGACAACTATGACAATGTACTGGTGACACAACTGTATTGCTGACACATCTGTAAGACAACTATGACAACTTTACTGCTGACACAACTGTAAGACAGACATGACAACTGTACTGCTGACACAACTGTAAGACAGACATGACAACTGTACTGCTGACACAACTGTAAGACATGACAACTGTACTGCTGACACAACTGTAAGACAACTATGACAACTGTACAGCTGACAACTGTAAGACAGACATGACAACTGTACTGCTGACACAACTGTAAGACAACTATGACAACTGTACTGCTGACACAACTGTAAGACATGACAACTGTACTGCTGACACAACTGTAAGACATGACAACTGTACTGCTGACACAACTGTAAGACATGACAACTGTACTGCTGACACAACTGTAAGACAGGTATGACAACTGTTCTGCTGACACAACTGAAAGACATGACAACTGTACTGCTGACACAACTGTAAGACAGACATGACAACTGTACTGCTGACACAACTGTAAGACAGCCATGACAACTGTAAGGCTGACACAACTGTAAGACATGACAACTGTACTGCTGACTCAACTGTAAGACAACTATGCCAACTGTACTGCTGACACAACTGTACTGCTGACACAACTGTAAGACAGCCATGACAACTGTACTGCTGACACAACTGTAAGACAACTATACTGCTGACACAACTGTAAGACAACTATGACAACTGTACCGCTGACACAACTGTAAGACAACTATGACAACTGTACTGCTGACACAACTGTAAGACAACTATGACAACTGTACTGCTGACACAACTGTAAGACAGACATGACAACTATATTGCTGACACAACTGTAAGACAACTATGACAACTGTACTACTGACACAACTGTAAGACAGACATGACAACTATATTGCTGACACAACTGTAAGACAACTATGACAACTGTACTGCTGACACAACTGTAAGACAACTATGACAACTGTACTGCTGACACAACTGTAAGACAGACATGACAACTGTACTGCTGACACAACTGTAAGACAACTATGACAACTGTACTGCTGACACAACTGTAAGACAACTATGACAACTGTACTGCTGACACAACTGTAAGACAGACATGACAACTATATTGCTGACACAACTGTAAGACAACTATGACAACTGTATTGCTGACACAACTGTAAGACAACTATGACAACTGTACTACTGACACAACTGTACTGCTGACACAACTGTACTGCTGACACAACTGTACTGCTGACACAACTGTACTGCTGACACAACTGTAAGACAACTATGACAACTGTACAGCTGACAACTGTAAGACAGACATGACAACTGTACTGCTGACACAACTGTAAGACAGACATGACAACTGTACTGCTGACACAACTGTAAGACAGGTATGACAACTGTTCTGCTGACACAACTGTAAGACATGACAACTGTACTGCTGACACAACTGTAAGACAACTATGACAACTGTGCTGCTGACACAACTGTAAGACAACTATGACAACTGTACTGCTGACACAACTGTACTGCTGACACAACTGTAGACAGCCATGACAACTGTACTGCTGACACAACTGTACTGCTGACACAACTGTAGACAGCCATGACAACTGTACTGCTGACACAACTGTAAGACAATTATGACAACTTTACTGCTGACTCAACTGTAAGATAACTATGACAACTGTACTGCTGACACAACTGTAAGACAACTGTACTGCTGACACAACTGTAAGACAACTATGACAACTGTACTGCTGACACAACTGTAAGACAGACATGACAACTGTACTGCTGACACAACTGTAAGACAGACATGACAACTGTACTGCTGACACAACTGTAAGACAGACATGACAACTGTACTGCTGACACAACTGTAAGACAACTATGACAACTGTACTGCTGACACAACTGTAAGACAGACATGACAACTGTACTGCTGACACAACTGTAAGACAACTATGACAACTGTACTGCTGACACAACTGTAAGACAACTATGACAACTGTACTGCTGACACAACTGTAGGACAGACATGACAACTGTATTGCTGACACAACTGTAAGACATGACAACTGCAACATAGAACCAATTCAATTAAGAACCAGCTCAATGAAATGGGGCACATCTATGCAACGGCTAGTTAACAGCTGTACGACAACTGCGGCACTGCTGTACGACAACTGCGACACAGCTGTACGACAACTGCGGCACTGCTGTACGACAACTGCGACACAGCTGTACGACAACTGCGACACCGCTGTACGACAACTGCGACATAGCTGTACAACAACTGCGACACAGCTGTGCGACAACTGCGAAACAGCTGTGCGACAACTGCGACACAGCTGTGCGACAACTGCGACACAGCTGTGCGACAACTGCGATACAGCTGTGCGACAACTGCGACATAGCTGTACGACAACTGCGACACAGCTGTGCGACAACTGCGACACAGCTGTGCGACAACTGCGACATAGCTGTACGACAACTGCGACACAGCTGTGCGACAACTGCGACACAGCTGTGCGACAACTGCGACACAGCTGTACAACAACTGCGACACAGCTGTACGACAACTGCGACACAGCTGTGCGACAACTGCGACACAGCTGTGCGACAACTGCGACATAGCTGTACGACAACTGCGACACAGCTGTGCGACAACTGCGACATAGCTGTACGACAACTGCGACACAGCTGTGCGACAACTGCGACACAGCTGTACGACAACTGCGACACAGCTGTACGACAACTGCGACACAGCTGTACGACAACTGCGACACAGCTGTACGACAACTGCGACACAGCTGTACGACAACTGCGACACAGCTGTACGACAACTGCGACACAGCTGTACGACAACTGCGACACAGCTGTACGACAACTGCGACACAGCTGTACGACAACTGCGACATAGCTGTACGACAACTGCGACACAGCTGTGCGACAACTGCGACACAGCTGTGCGACAACTGCGACACAGCTGTGCGACAACTGCGACACAGCTGTACGACAACTGCGACACAGCTGTACGACAACTGCGACCTAGCTGTACGACAACTGCGACACAGCTGTACGACAACTGCACACAACTGACAAAACTGGAACTATTCAATAGCTCAATCTTGATAGAACTAATCAAGACTATATTTGAAAGTAGTTAACATTTTATGACCGACGATGACTGGGGGTAATTAGACGATCAGATGCCGGTGCTCAACTCACTAACTACCAATTATGGATTAACACAGCAACAAAAACAATAACAGCCAATTAAGATATCAAGGGATATTAAAAATCAAGAAAATACCAGACAATATAAAGATTAACAACCAATTATCGTAATTGGTTAATTACTCTCCAGGTGTGTCAGGACCCTCACCACACTCTGCAGGTGTGTCAGGACCCTCACCACACTCTCCAGGTGTGGTTAGGACTCTCACCACACTCTGCAGGTGTGTCAGGACCCTCACCACACTCTCCAGGTGTGTCAGGACCCTCACCACACTCTCCAGGTGTGGTTAGGACTCTCACCACACTCTGCAGGTGTGTCAGGACCCTTCACCACACTCTCCAGGTGTGTCAGGACCTTCACCACACTCTCCAGGTGTGTCAGGACCCTCACTACACTCTCCAGGTGTGTAAGGACCTCTCACCACACTCTGCAGGTGTGTCAGGACTCTCACCACACTCTCCAGGTGTGTCAGGACTCTCACCACTCTCTCCAGGTGTGTCAGGACTCTCACCACACTCTCCAGGTGTGTCAGGACCTCTCACCACACTCTCCAGGTGTGTCAGGACCTTCACCACACTCTCCAGGTGTGTCAGGACCTCTCACCACACTCTCCAGGTGTGTCAGGACCCCTCACTACACTCTCCAGGTTTGTCAGGACCTCTCACCACACTCTGCAGGTGTGTCAGGACTCTCACCACACTCTCCAGGTGTGTCACGACTCTCACCACACTCTCCAGGTGTGTCAGGACCTCTCACCACACTCTGCAGGTGTGTCAGAACCTTCACCACACTCTCCAGGTGTGTCAGGACCTCTCACCACACTCTCCAGGTGTGTCAGGACCCCTCACTACACTCTCCAGGTTTGTCAGGACCTCTCACCACACTCTGCAGGTGTGTCAGGACCTCTCACCACACTCTGCAGGTGTGTCAGGACCTTCACCACACTCTGCAGGTGTGTCAGAACCTTCACCACACTCTCCAGGTGTGTCAGGACCTCTCACCACACTCTCCAGGTGTGTCAGGACCCCTCACTACACTCTCCAGGTTTGTCAGGATCTCTCACCACACTCTGCAGGTGTGTCAGGACCTCTCACCACACTCTGCAGGTGTGTCAGGACCTTCACCACACTCTGCAGGTGTGTCAGGACCTCTCACCACACTCTGCAAGTGTGTCAGGACCTCTCACCACACTCTGCAGGTGTGTCAGGACCTTCACAACACTCTGCAGGTGTGTCAGGACCTTCACCACACTCTGCAGGTGTGTCAGGACCTCTCACCACACTCTGCAAGTGTGTCAGGATCTCTCACCACACTCTCCAGGTGTGTCAGGACCTTCACCACACTCTCCAGGTGTGTCAGGACCCCTCACCACACTCTGCAGGTGTGTCAGAACCTTCACCACACTCTCCAGGTGTGTCAGGACCCCACACCACACTCTCCAGGTGTGTCAGGACACTCACCACACTCTCCAGGTGTGTCAGGACCCTTCACCACACTCTCCAGGTGTGTCATGACCCTCACCACACTCTCCAGGTGTGTCAGGACCCCTCACCACACTCTCCAGGTGTGTCAGGACCCTTCACCACACTCTCCAGGTGTGTCAGGACACTCATTACACTCTCCAGGTGTGTCAGGACCCATCACCACACTCTCCAGGTGTGTCAGGACCCACACCACACTCTCCAGGTGTGTCAGGACACTCACCACACTCTCCAGGTGTGTCATGACCCATCACCACACTCTCCAGGTGTGTCAGGACCCCACACCACACTCTCCAGGTGTAGTCAAAACCCAAATGATCTGTACTTCAAATGCATTTCGAATAAAAACAAACAAAATAAGAATGATTTTTTATTTCTCCTGTTTATCCTTAATGTTCCAGGAGTGACAGTAGGAGGACGCTGAAGGGTCCAGACTAAGAGGAAGTTGAGCAAAAATAACGTCACTTTTGGCTGGTATGCGCGGCACTATGGCCAAATTTGGACGTAATTTGAAATGAAATCGACTCACAAAAGTGACGTTCTGTTCCGTTTTCTATTTGAGTTGTCCGGCGTACGCGCAGAGGTTATAAGAGGACACTTTAAATTAACGTTTTTCATAACCTTTTGAAACTTTATGAGAATTTCCTGCCCACCTAACCTATCAGAGGACCCTTAACTTACTGTTGTTGAAAAAAAAAATCCCAAATTTATATTCATTTTTTTTCATTTTCAAATTACGTCCAAATTCGGCCATACGGGTAAACGGCCAAAAGCGACGTTCTTTTTAGAGGACAGGTTCTAGAGTGAGTGTAGTCTCCGGGTGAAGATCCGCGGACCGCTAAGTCTTCATCATATACATTAACGCTCTTCTTTTTGCAGTAATTACTCATACAAAAAATGAGTTCTTAAGTAACAGTGAGAATATTTTCCCCACACTATCAGGAAATGTGGGAGGATTAGCGGTGTGGGGCGCGGGGGGGGGGGGGGGAGAAGGTGAAGGTAGTGGTGTTTGGGGTCCCCCATTAGGGTCACCTTCACCACGTTCAGACGCAGCAATTATATGCAAATGTGCGTATCTTTGGCTGGGAGGAGGGCGTCACTTGCTGTATATTGGCAGTGTCGTTATGGGGCCCCAGCCTTCATGGGGAGCCCTCCTCCCTCTCTCTCTCTCTGTCTCTCCCTCTCTCTCCCTCTCTCTCTCTCTCCCTCTCTCCCCTCTCTCTCTCTCTCTCCCCCCCTCTCTCTCTCTCTCTCCCCCCCTCTCTCTCTCTCTCTCTCTCTCCCTCTCTCTCTCTCTCTCTCTCTCTCCCTTCCTCTCTCTCTCTCTCTCTCACTCTCCCCCTCCTCTCTCTCCCCGCCTCTCTCTTTCCCCACCTCTCTCTCTCTCTCCCTCCTCTCTCTCTCTCCCCCCTCTCTCTCTCTCCCCCTCTCTCTCTCTCCCCCCTCTCCCTCTCTCTCCTCCCTCTCTCTCCTCCCCCTCTCTCCTCCCCCTCTCCCTCTCTCTCCTCCCCCTCTCCCTCTCTCTCCTCCTCTCTCTCTCCCCCCCCCTCTCTCTCTCCTCCCCCTCTCTCTCTCCTCCTCTCTCTCTCTCTCTCCCCCCCCCTCTCTCTCTCTCCCCCCCCTCTCTCTCTCCCCCTCTCTCTCTCTCCCCCCCTCTCTCTCTCTCACCCCCCCCTCTCTCTCTCTCTCTCTCTCTCTGATCTTTCCAATTGTATTTACACCATTTACATACAAATTTAATATTTACAATCTGATCTTTGGACCCATGTAAGTTCTGGCATAATTTTTGTTTCTCTGGGTTTTTCTGTTCCCATTGTGGCTCTGAGCTGGGAACAGTCTCCTGCGATGTCATTGGTGTAAACATATCACAAACCATTAAGAAACGGTTTAATAGGCATGATAGGCTTCTTGAAACTTACATTTCATCTGTGACACATGGCACCGTTCTCGTCTCTGCGCTTGAAGGGCGAGCTTCAGCTCTTGGGTCCGGCCTCCCCCCTCCCTGCACTCACAATAGGAGACTGCGGGCACAAGTGGAGGTCGTACAAGGCGCACTATGTTCTTCAGATGGATCTGAACAGCGTTTTATTATGCATTATGAGCTGGAGGGGTCCAGCCGCTAAAGCTGTGGGGCGCACACTTGGTTAAGGTAAATCACGTGGGTAACGAGGCCCTAAACCCCTGCCCAGCACACCCCACCTCCATGAACTCCCCACCACCTTACCCAACGCTGCTCCTTATCTTACCTGCCCACAACTAGACTGTGAAATAATACTGCCCATGGATGAGTAAATGGCGTATAACACTGACGAAGAATTTCAGTATCTGCACCACCTTCCACAACCCTCGCTCCCCTGCACCTCCTCCCTGCACCTCTTCCCTTGCACCTCCTCTCCTGTACCTCCTCTCCTGCACCTCCTCACCTGCACTTCCTCACCTGCACCTCCTCCCTGCACCTCCTCCCCTGCACCTCCTCCCCTGCACCTCCTCCCCAGCACCTTCTCCCCAGCACCTCCTCCCCAGCACCTCCTCCCCAGCACCTCCTCCCCAGCATATGTGTAAATCACGAAAATTAACACGTGACGAAAAATATGTCAGTATCAGACCACGAATGAAGGATTGAAACAGGAATTTGCACAAAATAATTTCGTATTTAATAATACATCTTCATAAGGATCCTTCTGAAGATGTATTATTAAATACGAAATTATTTTGTGGAAATTCCTGTTTCAATCCCTCATTCGTGGTCTGACACTGTCATATATATATATATATTAGGGGTACCACCTCTGGTGCAATTGCAGGGACCCACATCCTCGAAGAAGAAAACAAAGAGCATTCAGAGAAGATCTTGTGGATTCTCACTGAATACCTTATTCTTTTCTTCTCCTACCACCCCTATTATTTTTTTGTATGTACGTATATACATTATATATATATATATATATATATATATATATATATATATATATATATATATATATATATATATATATATATATATATATAATATATACTAATATATATATATACTAATTTATTGTATATATTTACTTCTTTATGTTATAATTACCTATATATTATGCTTGTATGTCTGCTGTATCAGATGGGCCATTGGGCTACATCGGATGTGCCAATTGGGTGCATCTGATGGGCCAATGGGCCGTCTGCGTTGTCCAAGTATTGTACCTCACCTTACTTCACCACTCCTTCCTGCCTATTTATACCCATCACTCGATCTGTAAAATGACCTTCTGAAGATGTATTTAATATACGAAAGTACTTAAGGAAATTTCCTGTTTCATTTTTCCTCCGTGGTCTGACATTGTCATTATATATATATATATATATATATATATATATATATATATATATATATATATATATATATATATACAACTTTAGAACACTTTCCCACCAGGAGACTCGAACCCTAGCCAGCACAGAAGCCTTCCAGCAACTGGCATAACAGGTACGCCTTAACCCTCTGCACCACCGCTCAGACCCTTAAAAGAGATGGTAATTTCGGACTATTTAAATACCCCAAAGATCAACACCTCCCAAGAGCACCAGAGCAAGTGAGGGGTCATTTAGACATTAATTTCATCAAGTCCCTGTTAATATGGGAAGATAACTTCCCATATATGGGAAGTTCTTCCCATATATATATATATATATATACATATATATTAATATATGTTTGACTTTGTGATTAAAGCAGTTAATAGTGTTCATATGAGCCTCCCCCCCCCCCCGGGCGCGGAAGGAGTCAGGTTAGTGAGGGTGGCGGCAGAAGATAGACCAAAGGTTCGTACGGTGTTGTCAACAGTAACGGGTCTACTCTTCTTCTGAGAAGGTTGCCTGCTGACCTGACCTGACCTCAGCCAGGCCACGATGTGGCTATTATGCCATTTAGCACTCAACACGTGATGACCTAGACCCAACTTGCTAACACTGCTTAGAGATAGGGTGAGGCTGGGCTTACCTCAAGGACAGGTCACCATACCACTCACTCCTCACATATGCCTGTATATATACCATACTGAACCGTGCTATACCACTCACTCCTCACATATGCCTGTATATATACCATACTGAACCGTGCTATACCACTCACTCCTCACATATGCCTGTATATATACCATACTGAACCGTGCTATACCACTCGCACATATGCCTGTATATATAAATCATACTGAACCGTGCCATACCACTCACACATATGCCTGTATATATATATTATACTGAACCGTGCCATACCACACACACATACGCCTGTATGTACAATTGGAAGATAACGGACATATAATTTAGCACCTGAAACACTCCACTGATACAAATTTGTGTGATGAGATGGCGTTATAGCTGTTAATGTATAATATATTGATCGTTCGTGGTAGTAATAGCAGTGACATGAGTGGCACTGGCACTCATGTCACTACTATGTCACTATGGGTGTTGAGGGGGAGGTGACCAAGCCATTGTCAGCTTGATGGCAAGAGAGGGTGGTTCTCCTCCAACTATAATACTTGTTGAATTAACAACTGTTGGCGGGCTGGTGTAGCATGAATCATAAATGATTTGTTGATTGCACTCGGTTTCCATTTATAAGAACTGCATTGATTATTTTCCACGCTGTTCTATGTTTCCAGAGGCTGATTTTGTCTTATTTGTGGTAGTCTTCTCTACCTGACAAATATTTGATTAAGATTAATGGCTGAGGCGGATGAGCCAGGGGAAAGGGGTGAGCCAGTCGGGTGTAGAGGGGGTGAGCCAAGCGAGTGAGGGAGGGGGTGAGCCAAGCGAGTGAGGGAGGGGGTGAGCCAAGCGAGTGAGGGAGGGGGTGAGCCAAGCGAGTGGGGAGGGGGTGAGCCAAGCGAGTGGGGAGGGGGTGAGCCAAGAGAGTAGGGAGGGGGTAAGCCAGGCGAGAGGGGAAGGAGGAGGGGGTGCTGGAGGCCGGCCGCACCCCAGGTTAAGGGCAGCAACAGGAGACTGCAGCTGGTGGGCCTCGTAAGGCAAGACTCCACACTGAGGCGCTAACTGCCAGTGACCTGCTGGCGGGCCGGGGCCGCGTCCGGGGCCTCTCATAACCTTCACGTTTGTGTGATATGACGCCGCTATCCCCGCCTCAATATGCTCCCACTCCCCGCCTCAATATGCTCCCACTCCCCGCCTCAATATGCTCCCACTCCCCGCCTCAATATGCTCCCACTCCCCGCCTCAATATGCTCCCACTCCCCGCCTCAATATGCTCCCACTCCCCGCCTCAATATGCTCCCACTCCCTCCCTACTCACTCCTCATCCTCGTTGTTACTATATATTTTATATGTTATCTGTGGCGTGTACTCGCCTATTTGTGCTGCAGTATCGAGCGTTACCTCTTGGGCCCCGCCTTTCTAGCCGCCAGTTAACACCAATCACTTCCCGTGTGTGTGAGTGTGTATTGACAATTTGTTTTGTTTTGTGCCTACAGAATCGAGCTGTTTAGTGTGTGTGTGTGTACTCACCTAGTTGTGTTTGCGGGGGTTGAGCTCTGGCTCTTTGGTCCCGCCTCTCAACCGTCAATCAACAGGTGTACAGATTCATGAGCCTATCGGGCTCTGTCATATCTACACTTGAAACTGTGTATGGAGTGAGCCTCCACCACATCACCCCCTAATGCATTCCATTTGTCAACCACTCTGACACTAAAAAAGTTCTTTCTAATATCTCTGTGGCTCATTTGGGCACTCAGTTTCCACCTGTGTCCCCTTGTGCGTGTTCCCCTTGTGTTAAATAGACTGTCTTTATCTACCCTATCAATCCCCTTCAAAATCTTGAATGTGGTGATCATGTCCCCCCTAACTCTTCTGTCTTCCAGCGAAGTGAGGTTTAATTCCCGTAGTCTCTCCTCGTAGCTCATACCTCTCAGCTCGGGTACTAGTCTGGTGGCAAACCTTTGAACCTTTTCCAGTTTAGTCTTATCCTTGACTAGATATGGACTCCATGCTGGGGCTGCATACTCCAGGATTGGCCTGACATATGTGGTATACAAAGTTCTGAATGATTCTTTACACAAGTTTCTGAATGCCGTTCGTATGTTGGCCAGCCTGGCATATGCCGCTGATGTTATCCGCTTGATATGTGCTGCAGGAGACAGGTCTGGCGTGATATCAACCCCCAAGTCTTTTTCCTTCTCTGACTCCTGAAGAATTTCCTCTCCCAGATGATACCTTGTATCTGGCCTCCTGCTCCCTACACCTATCTTCATTACATTACATTTGGTTGGGTTAAACTCTAACAACCATTTGTTCGACCATTCCTTCAGCTTGTCTAGGTCTTCTTGAAGCCTCAAACAGTCCTCTTCTGTTTTAATCCTTCTCATAATTTTAGCATCGTCCGCAAACATTGAGAGAAATGAATCGATACCCTCCGGGAGATCATTTACATATATCAGAAACAAGATAGGACCGAGTACAGAGCCCTGTGGGACTCCACTGGTGACTTCACGCCAATCGGAGGTCTCACCCCTCACCGTAACTCTCTGCTTCCTATTGCTTAGATACTCCCTTATCCACTGGAGCACCTTACCAGCTACACCTGCCTGTCTCTCCAGCTTATGTACCAGCCTCTTATGCGGTACTGTGTCAAAGGCTTTCCGACAATCCAAGAAAATGCAGTCCGCCCAGCCCTCTCTTTCTTGCTTAATCTGTGTCACCTGATCGTAGAATTCTATCAAGCCTGTAAGGCAAGATTTACCCTTCCTGAATCCATGTTGGCGATTTGTCACGAAGTCCCTTCTCTCCAGATGTGTTACCAGTTTTTTTCTCGCGATCTTCTCCATCACCTTGCATGGTATACAAGTCAAGGACACTGGCCGGTAGTTCAGTGCCTCTTGTCTGTCGCCCTTTTTGTATATTGGGACCACATTCGCCGTCTTCCATATTTCTGGTAGGTCTCCAGTCTCTAGTGATTTACTATACACTATGGAGAGTGGCAAGCAAAGTGCCTCTGCACACTCTTTCAGTACCCATGGTGAGATCCCATCTGGACCAACCGCCTTTCTAACATCCAGATCCAGCAGGTGTCTCTTGACCTCCTCTCTCGTAATTTCGAACTCCTCCAAGGCCGCCTGGTTTACCTCCCTTTCTCCTAGCACAGTGACCTCACCCTGTTCTATTGTGAAGACCTCCTGGAACCTCTTGTTGAGTTCCTCACACACCTCTCTGTCATTCTCTGTATACCTGTCCTCGCCTGTTCTAAGTTTCAATACCTGTTCTTTCACTGTTGTTTTCCTTCTGATGTGACTGTGGAGTAGCTTTGGTTCGGTCTTGGCTTTGTTTGCTATATCATTTTCAAAAATTTTCTCTGCTTCTCTTCTCACCCTGACGTACTCATTCCTGGTTCTCTGGTATCTCTCCCTGCTTTCTGGTGTTCTGTTATTCCGGAAGTTCCTCCACGCCTTCTTGTTCAGTTTCTTCGCTTCCATACATGCCCTATTATACCATGGATTCTTTTGTTGCTTCTCGGATTTTTCCCTTTGGGCCGGGATGAACCTGTTTACTGCCTCCTGACACTTTTGGGTAACATAGTCCATCATACCCTGTACAGACTTGTCTCTGAGGTCTGTGTCCCAAGGTATTTCACTTAGGAAACTTCTCATCTGTTCATAATTCCCCTTTCGGTATGCCAGCCTTTTGATTCCTAGTTCTTTTTGGGGGGAGATAAGTCCTAGCTCTACCAGGTACTCAAAGTTGTGTGTGTGTGTATGTGTGTGTGTGTGTGTGTGTGTATGTGTGTGTGTGTATGTGTGTGTGTATGTGTGTGTGTATGTGTGTGTGTATGTGTGTGTGTGTGTGTATGTGTGTGTGTGTGTGTGTGTGTATGTGTGTGTGTGCATTGACAATTTGTTTTGTTTTGTGCCTACAGAATCGAGCTGTTTAGTGTGTGTGTGTGTGTGTGTGTGTGTGTGTGTATGTGTGTGTGTGTGTGTGTGTGTGTGTGTGTGTGTGTGTATGTGTGTGTGTGTATGTGTGTGTGTATGTGTGTGTGTGTATGTGTGTGTGTGTGTACTCACCTATTTGTGCTTGCGGGGTTGAGCTTTGGCTCTTTGGTCCCGCCTCTCAACTGTCAATCAACTGGTGTACAGGTTCCTGAGCCTACTGGGTTCTATCATATCTACATTTGAAACTGTGTATGGAGTCAGCCTCCACCACATCACTGCCTAATGTATTCCATCTGTTAACCACTCTGACACTGAAAAAGTTCCTTCTAACGTCCCTGTGGCTCATGTGGGTACTCAGTTTCCACCTGTGTCCCCTTGTTCGCGTCCCACCAGTGTTGAATAGTTTATGTTTACCCGGTCGATTCCCCTGAGGATTTTGAAGGTTGTGATCATGTCTCCCCTTACTCTTCTGTCTTCCAGTGTCGTAAGGTGCATTTCCCGCAGCCTTTCCTCGTAACCTCGTGTGTGAGTGTGTGTACGCGGTCTCAAGCGCGTGTGTGTAGCAACCTAAATGTATATCGAACTGTATGATGTAGAGATACGGAACCTTTTGGGTTTTGTATTTTAATCTATGTGGCATCTACCTCCACATCCACGTGTATTCCATTTATTTAGCATGAAAATAAGGAAGTGTTTCTAACATCCATGTTGCCCGCGTCCCTAGTTACCACCCGCGTCCCTAGTTACCACCTGCGTCCCTAGTTACCACCTGCGTCCCTAGTTACTACCCGCGTCCCTAGTTACCACCTGCGTCCCTAGTTACCACCTGCGTCCCTAGTTACTACCCGCGTCCCTAGTTACCACCCGCGTCCCTAGTTACCACCTGCGTCCCTAGTTACCACCCGCGTCCCTAGTTACCACCCGCGTCCCTAGTTACTACCTGCGTCCCTAGTTACCACCCGCGTCCCTAGTTACCACCTGCGTCCCTAGTTACCACCTGCGTCCCTAGTTACTACCCGCGTCCCTAGTTACTACCCGCGTCCCTAGTTACCACCTGCGTCCCTAGTTACCACCTGCGTCCCTAGTTACCACCTGCGTCCCTAGTTACCACCCGCGTCCCTAGTTACCACCCTGCGTCCCTAGTTACTACCCGCGTCCCTAGTTACCACCCGCGTCCCTAGTTACCACCTGCGTCCCTAGTTACTACCCGCGTCCCTAGTTACCACCCGCGTCCCTAGTTACCACCCGCGTCCCTAGTTACCACCCGCGTCCCTAGTTACCACCCGCGTCCCTAGTTACCACCCGCGTCCCTAGTTACTACCCGCGTCCCTAGTTACCACCTGCGTCCCTAGTTACCACCCGCGTCCCTAGTTACCACCTGCGTCCCTAGTTACCACCCGCGTCCCTAGTTACTACCCGCGTCCCTAGTTACTACCCGCGTCCCTAGTTACCACCTGCGTCCCTAGTTACCACCCGCGTCCCTAGTTACCACCTGCGTCCCTAGTTATCACCCGCGTCCCTAGTTACCACCTGCGTCCCTAGTTACCACCTGCGTCCCTAGTTACCACCCGCGTCCCTAGTTACCACCCGCGTCCCTAGTTACCACCCGCGTCCCTAGTTACCACCCGCGTCCCTAGTTACTACCCGCGTCCCTAGTTACCACCTGCGTCCCTAGTTACCACCCGCGTCCCTAGTTACCACCCGCGTCCCTAGTTACTACCCGCGTCCCTAGTTACCACCTGCGTCCCTAGTTACCACCCGCGTCCCTAGTTACCACCCGCGTCCCTAGTTACCACCCGCGTCCCTAGTTACCACCCGCGTCCCTAGTTACCACCCGCGTCCCTAGTTACCACCCGCGTCCCTAGTTACCACCCGCGTCCCTAGTTACCACCCGCGTCCCTAGTTACCACCCGCGTCCCTAGTTACCACCCGCGTCCCTAGTTACCACCCGCGTCCCTAGTTAGTGTACCTGGGGCTTAAGGCCGGTCAACCTCTGGAGCTGGAGGGTTGTTTAGGCCACAATAGACTAACAGCAAGTATACTTTAGCTTTGAAAATAGTCCAGGACTAATGTATACTGTGTGTGTATACACTGAGGAGCGAGGTACACCTCTGGGTATACATGTCTCCTGCGGGTGACCAGGTACACCCGGCTGGGAGAGTCGCAGTAGTCACACTAGTTTACACTATGTTTACACTTAATATTTATGTTTACTCATTATATTCATATAATGAGTAAAGGATTAAAGAGGATTTAATGTACAGATAAACTTAAAAGTATTAGTAAAATTATATATTAAGAGTTTTACTAATACTTTTAAGTTTATCTGTACATTAAAGCCTCTTTCATTACCGCTCCTCACAACCCCAATCTTCCATTACAACCCCCACCCCCCAACCCTCTCATGTACAACACTCCCCTGCCCTCTCTCTTCAGCAACAACACCCCGAGCACTGTACACATCCTCGTGAGAGCTGTTACTGAGTATGCTGTCCCAGCATGGGTTCCCAATCTAAAGGACAAAGCCAAACTAGAAAAAATACAAAAGTATGCTGCAATGCTCGTTCCTGAGCTGCGAAGAAAGACTCAGAGAGTAAGACCTCACTACAGTGCAGGAATGAAGGGATAGGGCAGACATGATAACGACGTATAAGATACTTAAGGAGATTGACAAAGTACACATAAAAGCAGTGTTCAAATTAAGGTACAATAGAACTAGAGGACATAACTGGAAACATAGATGAGTCACAGAGATGTCAGCAGAACTTTTATCGGTCTAAGCGTCGTCAATAACTGGAACGGACTAGATAAGAATTAAAGTGGTCCAAGCCAATTCGATACATAGTTCTTCATGTAATTAGATTAGAAAAAAGAGTGAAAAGAGTCACTGCTTTGAACTAATGATGGTCGAAAGACTGGGCTTAAGAGCTGGACCCTGCAAGCACAACTAGGTGAGTACTTACACATTAGAGTGCACAGTAAAACTCGCCGTTGTGGGGCAAGGTGGAGTGAGTGAGTGAGTGAGGTACACACCGTGTCAGCGGGACACGGCTGTGTACCTCACTACCAGCGAGAAATACTGCCTTCTCATGTGTGCACCCTTGACCTGAGTGTGCGTGTGTGCGTGCGTGTGTGTGTGTATGTGTGTGTATGTGTGTGTGTGTGTGTGTGTGTGTGTGTGTGTGTGTGTGTGTGTGTGTGTGTGTGTGTGTGTGTGTGTGTGTGTCCTCTCACATATAATCCTGTCTCTGGATGATTACCGAGACCAGTGAAATAATTACTTGTAAATTTCGCATCAGAATTCTCATGGATAGAGAGGACAGGAAGTGCTGAAGTTCGTGGACAGAAGACAGCAAGTGCTGAACGAAAATTAGTTCGATTAACAGGTTACACTGACCCTGAGATAAGGTCAGCTTTCATTTGTATTAAAGTCTGTTGATCCATTGTGTCCACCTGTGGTGAAGGGAACTTGACTCATTGTGTCCACCTGTGGTGAAGGGAACTTGACTCATTGTGTCCACCTGTGGTGAAGGGAACTTGACTCATTGTGTCCATCTGTGGTGAAGGGAACTTGACTCATTGTGTCCACCTGTGGTGAAGGGAACTTAGTGATTTATTACCATATTTAATGAGCTGTGTTCTGAGAATATGGGCGTGGGTGAGTATCCGTGGCGGGAGATAAAAGGGTCCAGTAATTGGGTGGGAGCGGCAGAGAGGAGCCCTCAAGGAGAGAATCTCACCACCGTGTTAGAGAAGCGGCCGCACCAATTTCTGCACACTCTTTCACCACCTCATTATCACCAGCATTACTGACTGACGATCCTCGGATAAACTGATGGCTTAGCGAATAATATGAAGAGAGAGACGCCATACAGTCTGCCAGCTTGTGCTAGAGATCAACTGTATGAAACAACAGGTTGTGTGCAGACGGGGTTGTCCTCGTCCATCAGCAGCCAACGCATTGTAGACCAAACTCAGATACCGTGGTGGCGCCTGACACCCACGTGACGAGTCTCACACGACAGTGTACAACCCGCACACGCCTCCACCAATCGCCCCCGCCCAGGCGCTGCCCCAGCCAATGATAGCTGGCAGGCTTCGCCGTCCACCAATCGTCGATCACCTCACGCTCCTCGCCCTTCCCATTAGTCTTGGGAAGGGTATTACCCATCATATGTACTTCTTAGTTCACTGTTTCGTACGTTTTAAGAGATTGATGGATGCACGTGAGATATAAACTGAGTGTTGGTCTTGCACATTGCTCTCGAAATGGGCATTAGGAATGCCAAACTGGTAATGTGAAATTAAATGAAAGAAATGTTTGGGTGATGGGCATGGGTGGGCGGGGCGAGGGGCGGGACTACAGAGTCGTGCCCGGGCAGGATAATCAGGACAAGAGGCACTCAGGCTAGTCAGTAGTAAACCCGCACTAGCGCACTCACTGACAGCTCCACGTCAGGCGTCAGTGACTGGACTTGCCCATCAGTGATCGTCAGTGTAGATACCCGTCGTGTGTGTGTGTGTGTGTGTCTGTGTGTGTGTGTGTCGCCCTGGTGAAGGTCGACTCTGGTGCCCCGCTCATGTTCGTCTCCGGTGCTCTGCCCTGGGAGGTGCCGCCGCCCACCATGCCTCCCCTGGGCGGCCTGCTCAGTATGTTTGACGGCAAGGAGGGCGTGCGGGCGTCCATGCTCTTGCCGCCGCCCGTGCCCAGGACCGCTGCGTGTGTGGTACTCTCTCAGGCCAACATCAACCCCTCGCCCACACTCTCCCTCAGCACCCGCCACACGCCCACCACCACACACGCCCAGTACACCAAGGCATCATCACCGCCCGCAGCACCGCCGCTCAAGTTCGGCGTTGACCGCCTGCTGGCCGCAGAGCCCCGCACAGGTGAGCTTCCCTCTCCGACCTCCATAGGAACTTTACCATTACCCAGACAATTACATTAGGCCTTATAGCCTCCATATAATGACTGTGGTTTCTCATATCTGGCGTGTTACTGACGTCATGTAATGTAACGGTTTAAATTATCGCAGCTGGCCAGGCCAGCTGGAGGTGGTGGCCCGCCAGCTGGCCACACCCACCACCAGCTGCCTGCGCCACTTGCATCATAATATTGTTGGAGAAGCAGCATCAGATTACATGTTGCATGGGAAATGGTTTTCCAGGAGAGGGGTTGCACCCGCACAACCTGCAAATTTGAGATTTATTTCACAAGGAAAAATCAATCAAATTCATCATATATAACAACTTTGGCCGCATCCGTCATTTATACCTTTACTGCGCAGGTTTCTAGCTGATGGAACTTGTTACAGTTGAGCAAGCAGTGGTTGAGTAGTGTTCATATGGTTGTTGAGGTGTTAGAGAGGGCGTGGTCGTGCAGGAATCGTTGTTTCAATCCTAGTTTAGTAATGTTTTAATTTACTGATGCCGGCTGAGGTGTTGACATCTACCGTCTCCCTGCGTGTTCCCTCCGTCAACTTTGTATGAAGCTCCAGTCCATGGCTTCCTGCATGACGAGGAACCAAAATAATTAGTGAGACGTGTTTGCTGCTTGTACCTCCCTTGTATAGCATGTTCCTGGTCGACGGTACCTACCTACCTTGAGGCTACCTTGAGGTGCTTCCGGGGCTTAGTGTCCCCGCGGCCCGGTCGTCGACCAGGCCTCCTGGGTACAGTATACCTGGGTGTTGGACGACGGTACAGTATACCTGGGTGTTGGACGACGGTACAGTATACCTGGGTGTTGGACGACGGTACAGTATACCTGGGTGTTGGACGACGGTACAGTATACCTGGGTGTTGGACGACGGTACAGTATACCTGGGTGTTGGACGACGGTACAGTATACCTGGGTGTTGGACGACGGTACAGTATACCTGGGTGTTGGACGACGGTACAGTATACCTGGGTGTTGGACGACGGTACAGTATACCTGGGTGTTGGACGACGGTACAGTATACCTGGGTGTTGGACGACGGTACAGTATACCTGGGTGTTGGGCTGGTCGACGGTACAGTATACCTGGGTGTTGGACGACGGTACAGTATACCTGGGTGTTGGGCTGGTCGACGGTACAGTATACCTGGGTGTTGGACGACGGTACAGTATACCTGGGTGTTGGACGACGGTACAGTATACCCGGGTGTTGGACGACGGTACAGTATACCCGGGTGTTGGACGACGGTACAGTATACCCGGGTGTTGGTCGACGGTACAGTATACCTGGGTGTTGGACGACGGTACAGTATACCCGGGTGTTGGACGACGGTACAGTATACCTGGGTGTTGGACGACGGTACAGTATACCCGGGTGTTGGACGACGGTACAGTATACCTGGGTGTTGGACGACGGTACAGTATACCTGGGTGTTGGACGACGGTACAGTATACCCGGGTGTTGGACGACGGTACAGTATACCTGGGTGTTGGACGACGGTACAGTATACCCGGGTGTTGGACGACGGTACAGTATACCCGGGTGTTGGACGACGGTACAGTATACCCGGGTGTTGGACGACGGTACAGTATACCCGGGTGTTGGACGACGGTACAGTATACCTGGGTGTTGGACGACGGTACAGTATACCCGGGTGTTGGACGACGGTACAGTATACCTGGGTGTTGGACGACGGTACAGTATACCTGGGTGTTGGGCTGGGCGACGGTACAGTATACCTGGGTGTTGGGCTGGTCGACGGTACAGTATACCTGGGTGTTGGGCTGGGCGACGGTACAGTATACCTGGGTGTTGGGCTGGTCGACGGTACAGTATACCTGGGTGTTGGGCTGGGCGACGGTGCAGTATACCTGGGTGTTGGACGACGGTACAGTATACCTGGGTGTTGGACGACGGTACAGTATACCTGGGTGTTGGGCTGGACGACGGTACAGTATACCTGGGTGTTGGGCTGGACGACGATACAGTATACCTGGGTGTTGGGCTGGACGACGGTACAGTATACCTGGGTGTTGGGCTGGACGACGGTACAGTATACCTGGGTGTTGGGCTGGTCGACGGTACAGTATACCTGGGTGTTGGGCTGGACGACGGTACAGTATACCTGGGTGTTGGGCTGGTCGACGGTACAGTATACCTGGGTGTTGGGCTTGTCGACGGTACAGTATACCTGGGTGTTGGGCTGGACGACGGTACAGTATACCTGGGTGTTGGGCTGGACGACGGTACAGTATACCTGGGTGTTGGGCTGGTCGACGGTACAGTATACCTGGGTGTTGGGCTGGACGACGGTACAGTATACCTGGGTGTTGGGCTGGTCGACGGTACAGTATACCTGGGTGTTGGGCTGGTCGACGGTACAGTATACCTGGGTGTTGGGCTGGACGACGGTACAGTATACCTGGGTGTTGGGCTGGACGACGGTACAGTATACCAGGGTGTTGGGCTGGTCGACGGTACAGTATACCAGGGTGTTGGGCTGGACGACGGTACAGTATACCCGGGTGTTGGCCTGGTCGACGGTACAGTATACCTGGGTGTTGGCCTGGTCGACGGTACAGTATACCAGGGTGTTGGGCTGGACGACGGTACAGTATACCCGGGTGTTGGCCTGGTCGACGGTACAGTATACCCGGGTGTTGGCCTGGTCGACGGTACAGTATACCCGGGTGTTGGTCTGGACGACGGTAAAGTATACCTGGGTGTTGGGCTGGTCGACGGTACAGTATACCCGGGTGTTGGGCTGGTCGACGGTACAGTATACCCGGGTGTTGGGCTGGTCGACGGTACAGTATACCTGGGTGTTGGTCTGGACGACGGTACAGTATACCTGGGTGTTGGTCTGGACGACGGTACAGTATACCTGGGTGTTGGTCTGGACGACGGTACAGTATACCTGGGTGTTGGGCTGGTCGACGGTACAGTATACCTGGGTGTTGGGCTAGGCGACGGTACAGTATACCTGGGTGTTGGCCTGGTCGACGGTACAGTATACCTGGGTGTTGGGATGGACGACGGTACAGTATACCTGGGTGTTGGGCTGGACGACGGTACAGTATACCTGGGTGTTGGGCTGGACGACGGTACAGTATACCTGGGTGTTGGGGTAGGCGACGGTACAGTATACCTGGGTGTTGGCCTGGTCGACGGTACAGTATACCTGGGTGTTGGCCTGGACGACGGTACAGTATACCTGGGTGTTGGGCTGGACGACGGTACAGTATACCTGGGTGTTGGGCTGGACGACGGTACAGTATACCTGGGTGTTGGGCCAGGCGACGGTACAGTATACCTGGGTGTTGGCCTGGGCGACGGTACAGTATACCTGGGTGTTGGGCTAGGCGACGGTACAGTATACCTGGGTGTTGGGCTAGGCGACGGTACAGTATACCTGGGTGTTGGGCTAGGCGACGGTACAGTATACCTGGGTGTTGGGCTAGGCGACGGTACAGTATACCTGGGTGTTGGGCTGGTCGACGGTACAGTATACCTGGGTGTTGGGCTAGGCGACGGTACAGTATACCTGGGTGTTGGGCTAGGCGACGGTACAGTATACCTGGGTGTTGGGCTGGTCGACGGTACAGTATACCCGGGTGTTGGCCTGGGCGACGGTACAGTATACCTGGGTGTTGGGCTAGGCGACGGTACAGTATACCTGGGTGTTGGGCTAGGCGACGGTACAGTATACCTGGGTGTTGGGCTGGTCGACGGTACAGTATACCTGGGTGTTGGCCTGGGCGACGGTACAGTATACCTGGGTGTTGGGCTAGGCGACGGTACAGTATACCTGGGTGTTGGGCTGGTCGACGGTACAGTATACCTGGGTGTTGGCCTGGGCGACGGTACAGTATACCTGGGTGTTGGGCTAGGCGACGGTACAGTATACCTGGGTGTTGGGCTAGGCGACGGTACAGTATACCTGGGTGTTGGGCTGGTCGACGGTACAGTATACCTGGGTGTTGGGCTAGGCGACGGTACAGTATACCTGGGTGTTGGGCTAGGCGACGGTACAGTATACCTGGGTGTTGGGCTGGTCGACGGTACAGTATACCTGGGTGTTGGGCTGGTCGACGGTACAGTATACCTGGGTGTTGGACGACGGTACAATACATAATATCAATCTCATATTCCATTATGGTTTCCTTTCCTATTTGGTTTCTTGTCTCCGGCATCCGGCCTCATTATTTTGCACTTAAATGAGTTGAACTCCGAGTGCCACTTGTTGCTCCAGTCCTTCAAACTTGTCTATTACCAATTCCATCGTCTTCAGCTTTATGTGCTTTTACAGAAGTCAAATCCATCGTAAATGTATATTTATAATTGGGTAAAGTTTATATAAAACTTAGAGTATATTAATTACATAAGAGTGACAACAACAGTATACCACGCGGACATTGTCGTTGTCACAAAGGTTACTACTGGTAACACTTTACACGTATCATTACAGTACTGGCCGGACTAAACTGGTGTATATCAATCTAAGTCAATTCTTGCATTTTCGACATAAAGTGATTGACATTTATCACTTTACCTTTTCCCTTGCTCTAAGATTTCCATCTCCTCACCTCTTTCTCTTGCCTTACTTAATGCCCTTTGCCTCCCTCGTCTCGGTGAAAACGGGCTCACCATAGCCCGTGCTACTTGGAACTTTTTGTTCCAAGTAGCGATTCTTGGAACAACGACTTCGTCTCGTTGCTACGGGCTATTCATGCCCGTGCCACCTCTTGAGGGGCTTATTCTTCATCAATCAATCAATCTCGTCTCATCACAATAGACTAGATAATGGTCCAGGACGGACCGAAAAGTCGTCATATCTTCAATTTCTACTGTGTGGTTTGGTCAGTATTTTTCAGTCACGTTAATTAAGCAGCCCGTGACAGCTGACTAACACCCAGGTACCTATTTACTGCTAGGTAACAGGGGCATAGGGTGAAAGAAACTCTGCCCATTGTTTCTCGCCGGCGCCTGGGATCGAACCCAGAACCACAGGATCACAAGTCCAGCGTGCTGTCCGCTCGGCCGACCGGCTCCCGGCTCCTATTGTCAAATTGGATTTGATGACTTGGTCACCTGGATGCCTATGACCTACCGGCAGAGAAACCCTAATCTAATGCGCACATGTTAACTTGTCTGTTTCATTGTACCTTCAGGAAATGATCTGGGTTGTATATCAGCGTGTCAGCCACCGCGCGGACCTCGTTGGGGTCGAGGTCCGCGGACCTTCAGTAACGATATGTAGGATATGTTTTTGGTTAGAATTCTCGCTCTATTCTTTGTGTGCTGGAGTGCGTGTAGTATTGTAGTACCTTGACGTCTGACGTGGTTTAGTGTTGTTCATTAACACTCGTTGTCTCCAAGACGGTGACGCTTGGGTTACGGCGGGTCTGTGGACGAGGTTGTTAGTATCTTTACAGCAGTCCTGCTCTACAGCCTTGTGCGAGACTGCCTGGCGAGGTGCAGGATTCAGTGTTTGACATGTCTCAGCTTGCTGCAAGTTTGTGTGTTAAAGGCAGTTAGCATAACCCACGTAACACACTAAAGTTAAGTTTGGTTATATTTTAAAATACACGGTGTCCTTAGAGTATATCCACACTAGAGGAAGCAGAGTAGTGCTTTGATGTGGTGAACTTTGATGTTAATACACTCTGTTGGTCACGTGATGGTGGCACCAGCGTGAAAGCCATTATGGAGATGCTTGGAAATATACAATAAGTTCTCGCACCAATTAACACACATCAATATAGCGGTCATAGGCCTAACACCACTACACTAATGCATGTTGTCATGTGTTAATCTCCGGGGCAGCAAGGCCGGCAGCCTTGTCATCTCTCTCTAGTACGTCTATAATCTAAGGTGATGTTTCCTCATTCACGCCTACAAGCTTACTAAATAAGCTAAATTTTGTACGAAGTTTAGTACGAAATTCGATAATGTTTAATACAATTGATTATATATATAATGTATATATATATATATATATATATATATATATATATATATATATATATATATATATATATATATATATATATATATATATATATGTAAATCAAACATACGGTAGGGGAATAGGTAAATAAGGAAAGAATGAGGGAAAGGGCCAAACTTAGGGTAAGACGTCACGAAGTACTCTAGGCGGGCGGGAGTACTGTAGTACCAGTACTCTAGGCGGGCGGGAGTACTGTAGTACCAGTACTCTAGGCGGGCGGGAGTACTGTAGTACCCGTACTCTGGGCGGGCGGGAGTACTCGGTAGAGATGTCGTCGTCATCCAGTAATGTTTGTGGTCAGATCTGGATCAGAGTGTCGGTAATGTAGCGAAGTCGTTGATCTGTATATTTAAAGTGGGTCTTTTTTTTCTCTTATTATTATAGCTTTCAGGATTTGCAATCGTCTTTGGTCGGTGGTAGAGTCCATGATTTTTGTATTATCGACTAGCATGTTGCTAGTAAGTGTTCACTTTGTATAGGGTTTCTAGGGTTATCTTGAGGTTATCTTCAGATGATTTCGGGGCTTTTAGTGTCCCTGCGGCCCGGTTCTCTACCAGGCCTCCACCCCCCAGGAAGCAGCCCGTGACAGCTGACTAACACCCAGGTACCTATTTACTGCTAGGTAACAGGGGCATAGGGTGAAAGAAACTCTGCCCATTGTTTCTCGCCAGCGCCTGGGATCGAACCCAGAACCACAGGATCACAAGTCCAGCGTGCTGTCCGCTCGGCCGACCGGCTCCTTCTATTGTCAAATTGAATTTGATGACTTGGTCACCTGGATGCCTATGATCTACCGACAGAGAAACCCTAATCTAATGCGCACATGTTAACTTGTCTGTTTCACTGTACCTTCAGGAAAGTATCTGGGTTGTATATCAGCGTGTCAGCCACCGCGCGGACCTCGTTGGGGTCGAGGTCCGCGGACCTTCAGTAACGATATGTAGGATATGTTTTTGGTTAGAATTCTCGCTCTATTCTTTGTGTGCTAGAGTGCGTGTAGTATTGTAGTACCTTGACGTCTGACGTGGTTTACTGTTGTTCATTAACACTCGTTGTCCCCAAGACGGTGACGCTTGGGTTACGGCGGGTCTGTGGACGAGGTTGTTAGTATCTTTACAGCTGTCCTGCTCTACAGCCTTGTGCGAGACTGCCTGGCGAGGTGCAGGATTCAGTAAGTGTTTGACATGTCTCAGCTTGCTGCAAGTTTGTGTGTTAAAGGAAGTTAACAACATATCCCACGTAACACACTAAAGTTAAGTTTGGTTATATTTTAAAATACACGGTGTCCTTAGAGTATATCCACACTAGAGGAAGCATAGTAGTGCTTTGATGTGGTGAACTTTGATGTTAATACACTCTGTTGGTCACGTGATGGTGGCACCAGCGTGAAAGCCATTATGGAGATGCTTGGAAATATACAATAAGTTCTCGCACCAATTAACACACATCAATATAGCGGTCATAGGCCTAACACCACTACACTAATGCATGTTGTCATGTGTTAATCTCCGGGGCAGCAAGGCCGGCAGCCTTGTCATCTCTCTCTAGTACGTCTGTAATCCAAGGTGATGTTTCCTCATTCACGCCTACAAGCTTACTAAATAAGCTAAATTTTGTACGAAGTTTAGTACGAAATTCGATAATGTTTAATACAATTGATTATATATATATAATGTATATATATATATATATATATATATATATATATATATATATATATATATATAAATCAAACATACGGTAGGGGAATAGGTGAATAAGGAAAGAATGAGGGAAAGGGCCAAACTTAGGGTAAGACGTCACGAAGTACTCTAGGCGGGTGGGAGTACTGTAGTACCAGTACTCTAGGCGGGCGGGAGTACTGTAGTACCAGTACTCTGGGCGGGCGGGAGTACTCGGTAGAGATGTCGTCGTCATCCAGTAATGTTTGTGGTCAGATCTGGATCAGAGTGTCGGTAATGTAGCGAAGTCGTTGATCTGTATATTTAAAGTGGGTCTTTTTTTTCTCTTATTATTATAGCTTTCAGGATTTGCAATCGTCTTTGGTCGGTGGTAGAGTCCATGATTTTTGTATTATCGACTAGCATGTTGCTAGTAAGTGTTCACGTTGTATAGGGTTTCTAGGGTTATCTTGAGGTTATCTTCAGATGATTTCGGGGCTTTTAGTGTCCCTGCGGCCCGGTTCTCTACCAGGCCTCCACCCCCCAGGAAGCAGCCCGTGACAGCTGACTAACACCCAGGTACCTAATTTACTGCTAGGTAACAGGGGCATAGGGTGAAAGAAACTCTGCCCATTGTTTCTCGCCGGCACCTGGGATCGAATCCAGGACCACAGGATCACAAGTCCCGCGTGCTGTCCGCTCGGCCGACCGGCTCCCGGCACCAGCTTGTAAATATCAAACGAGTGTTATGGAAATATTTGTGGTAGTGACAACAATATAAGTAGATCGGAGGTGACATCCTTCGTTGGGGCATGTTAACTGGTATACCTTGTTTGTTATTTGCAGTGTTGTCTTGTTAACTTAGGCTGTTCTTAAGTATTACATCAGCAGTTTTTTTCCTCCACTCCATTCACCGGGGCTGTATGGGTATCGAACTCTGGACCCCACGCATGTGAGGACGACGCTCTATCGTCGGCCTCATAATAGAGCCTCACGGCCTCATTTATGTATGCATATACAAGAAGGTACATTGGGATTGTGAGGATACATAATATGTTAATTACAATCTTGTAAGGCGACTAGTACGCGCAGCGTTTCGGGCAGAAAATAGAGCCTCACGGCCTCATAATAGAGCCTCACGGCCTCATTTATGTATGCATATACAAGAAGGTACATTGGGGTTGTGAGGATACATAATATGTTAATTACAATCTTGTAAGGCGACTAGTACGCGCAGCGTTTCGGGCAGAAAATAGAGCCTCACGGCCTCATAATAGAGCCTCACGGCCTGATATTTTACAGCAGTACTTTTTGTTTTGTAAATGAATTTCAATTTTTGGTCTGGGGCTTTTGTTGATGTTGTTGACCCATTGATGATGTGACGACTTATACTGAACTCTGTAACTAGCTCATCAAGATTGTAACTTGCTTAGCTAAATGAATTGTGGGGTTCAGTCCCTGAGCCCATTATGTGCCTCTGTAACCCTTTCCACTACCACCCACAAGATGGGTATGAGGTGCATAATAAATGAACTAACTGGTCTGGGGCTGTCGGTTCCACTCCATTTGAAATTATAGTTTTTATTATTTTTTCTTCTGTTTTGTACTGTGAGCTCATAGTTAGAGCTCTGTGGTATACAAGATTCTGAATGATTCCTTACACAAGTTTCAAAAGGCAGTTCTTATGTTGGCCAATCTAGCATACGGCTCTGATATCCTTTAGATGTGTGGCTTCTGGGGACAGGTTCGGTGTGATATCAACCCCCAGATCTTTCTCTCTATTTGACGCTTCACCTCCCAGATGGTACCTTGTGTTTGGCCTCCTGCTCCCTTCACCTAATTTCATTACTTTACTCTTTCCTAAGTTAAGTTATTAAGTTATCTTGCGGGTGCAAAATGAGGGAATCTTTTAAGAACAGTATATATATTTGACACAGTGTTTTCCTAATTCAAACAATGTGGGGGGTTAAAAATTGTCCACATTTCTAATGTCTCTTAGATAGTCACATTGTCTCAGGTAGTGGTCAAGGCGGTGCCCGTCACTCTCACCACAGATTCTGCAGTTCCGCTGTTGTTTCCATCCCGAATTTCTATGAATATGTGTATCCAAGACGAATTCTTACAGTACTTTATGTCGAATAATAACATTACAATTTTCGTGTTATTTTTTAACTTAAAGCTTGTACAGAAGGATCTATCTTGAGGTTATCTTGAGATGATTTCGGGGCTTTTAGTGTCCCCGCTGCCCGGTCCTCGACCAGGCCTTCACCCCCAGGAAGCAGCCCGTGACAGCTGACTAACACCCAGGTACCTATTTTGCTGCTAGGTAACAGGGGCATAGGGGAAAAGAAACTCTGCCCATTGTTTCTCATGAGGATGAGTTATAGTACCAGATACTTCGCAGTCATTTAAAATCATTAAAATACACTATGGTGTTAGCTGAGGGCGGGAGAGGGCGGGGGGGAGGGGGAGACGTCTGGGAAGCACAGCGTGCCGTCGCCGTCGTCGCCGCCGCCGCTGTCGTCCGGCATCTGTCCTTCGACGGGGAAGACGGCGGTATTTACCAGACGGTAACTGTGGTGAGTCTGGCCAGGCCCGTCGGGGGCCGCCACAACACGCCATAAACAACTCTAATCTTGCCTTACATAATGCCCGATTTTGTTAACGCTTCTTAATAGCGATAAACACCCGAGTATTTTATGCTAATTATGGTCTTATGAAGTTAAAACAGTAGGCTGAATTTACTTGTTAATATTTAGTAATTTTTGTAAACTAGGGTTTTAACATAACCATATGCTAATTTTGTACTAAACTTAGTTTAATTTAAACAATTTCTCCGAAGGGCGAGTTTATTGGACAGCGTCACTCATGCTGCGAGTGAATACACCACTATAGTGACAGTACTGGGCACAGTCACTCATTCTGTGAGTGGACATACCACTATAGTGACAATATTGGGCAGCGTCACTCATTCTGTGAGTGGACACACCACTATAGTGACAATATTGGGCAGCGTCACTCATTCTGTGAGTGAACATACCGCCATAGTGACAGTACTCGGCAGCGTCACTCATCACCCGTTACCTTAGCCCAGGAGGGCGAAATTCAGTCAGTATGGGGCATATTCTACAATATAATGTTCAAGGGAATGCATGTTTTCTTTTTCACAAAGTTGACACATTGTGTATTTTTGAGAAAGCTGCCAGATACGTCTATAGCTACAACTTTCAGGTCGTTGTGAATTAGTTAGGTCAGTAAGATTTTCATTAGGTATTTGTTTAGGTATTGTATTCTCTTTGTCACTGCTAATGAAACACTAATATCAATTTCTACCACTGGTTTTCTACAGGCTGTCTTAGCAAATATGTCTACAGTGTCATGCCTTGAGATGCCAACATGTGATGGTATCCAAAGGAATTTAATTTTACATCTGTTTTCTTTAGCAGCTAAAACATTCATTCGAATATCACTGACTATTTTCTGGGTGTTACTACTATGTGCGTTCAATGCCAGGAGTGCACTCTGCGAGTCACAGTATGTAAGTCCACTGCCTTTGTCTTTTAAAAATTCAGTGGCAAGGTATATGCCTGCAAGTTCGATTGGAGTTGTACTTACCCAATCATTGACGCGCTTCATTGCTGTATGTACGAGAGGGAGTGTGTGGTGGGAGGGAGTGTGGGTATGAGGGTGTGTGGGTATGAAGGTGAGTGGGGTGGGAGAGTGTGTGGGGTGGGAGAGTGTGTGGGGTGGGAGGGTGTGTGGGTGGGAGGGTGTGTGAGGGAGAAGGATTGTGGGGGAAGGGAGGGTGTGTGGGAGTGTGGGTGGGAGGGTTAACAACTGGTGAGAGCCACCTTACTGGTCGTCATTGGCCTCGGTGAAGAGGTCAGGTCACTGGAGGTCACGAGGGTGACAAGGCGGCCGTCAGGACCGTCAACCAGCGACAGTCTGGTGTTAACGCGGCCTCTGGCTCCCAGGGGTCACCAAATATGCACTTTGACATTTAGTATGACATGAGATCTTTGTGTAGGAAGGCGGAGGAACACGTGGCTGGCCTACAGGCAAGCACCTTGTTGACGACCTAACAACCAATAATCCAACCTATGAAAACCTTTGAGTAAACGAGTGTGGGACTGTTGACCCCGAGTGAACACGGCCAGTAAACCTGGGAAGACGGGAGTGGAGAGGGAAGGGAGAGAGGGAGCTGGCTTCTTTAGGAGGAAGAGAGTGAGGGAGGAGGAAGAGAGGGAGGGATGGAAGCGGAAAGGAAGAGGGAGATGGGAGGGAGAGAGAGGGAGGCGGCGAGAGAGGAAGGATGTACGGGTCTGGACATAAAGGCTACACAACTGTACGGACAGTATTGTACTTTACTATCATCAAGGCAGTCACCTTCAGCTAACACAAGCTGCACGGTGACACGTGTGACAAGCCCTGCCAGGACACGGGTGACAAGCACTGCCAGGACACGGGTGACAAGCACTGCCAGGACACGGGTGACAAGCACTGCCAGGACACGGGTGACAAGCACTGCCAGGACACGGGTGACAAGCACTGCCAGGACACGGGTGACAAGCACTGCCAGGACACGGGTGACAAGCACTGCCAGGACACGGGTGACAAGCACTACCAGGACACGGGTGACAAGCACTGCCAGGACACGGGTGACAAGCACTGCCAGGACACGGGTGACAAGCACTGCCAGGACACGGGTGACAAGCACTGCCAGGACACGGGTGACAAGCACTGCCAGGACACGGGTGACAAGCACTACCAGGACACGGGTGACAAGCACTGCCAGGACACGGGTGACAAGCACTGCCAGGACACGGGTGACAAGCACTGCCAGGACACGGGTGACAAGCACTGCCAGGACACGGGTGACAAGCACTGCCAGGACACGGGTGACAAGCACTGCCAGGACACGGGTGACAAGCACTGCCAGGACACGGGTGACAAGCACTGCCAGGACACGGGTGACAAGCACTGCCAGGACACGGGTGACAAGCACTGCCAGGACACGGGTGACAAGCACTGCCAGGACACGGGTGACAAGCACTGCCAGGACACGGAATGCTGATAATTCTCTTTCTCTCTCTCTCTCTCTCTCTCTCTCTCTCTCTCTCTCTCTCTCTCTCTCTCTCTCTCTCTCTCTCTCTCTGTTATCTTCCTCCCCCATACTCGTCCCAGCGCACCGGGGCGCGGGTGTGATGGTATCAGCTGTCAGCGCGTGTGTATGATGATGATGACGACGTTGATGGTGTTGTCCACATCATCAGCCCAGAGCAAGTGTAAACAGGAGGAGCCCTGCGCCTGTACAGTCTCATGATGCCCGAGTGGTGAGTGAGTGGCGGCGCCTGGCCGCACCACCAGCCGGGAGGGAGGGAGGGACGGAAGGGGAAAAACGGGATGGGAGCGGTAAAAGATATGGAAAAGGCTTGATGGTAGGGGGATGCTCTAGAGTCTCTCATGGCCTCCAACTGGGAACCATGGCCCCTTGGAGGATTTTATTTTTTACGATGTAGGGGCCATATGTTTAGGAAGTGTACGGGTTGATACCAGAGGGAAGGGCGACACAGCCACCTATAGTGGTTAGGCTGCAAAAACATTGTTAATACCGAGTGTAGGAGACATTAATAAAGACACTATATGAAAACGGAGTACTGACAATAAGCTTGGGAACCACTGATCCAGAAAGAGAGAGACACTCATGCACAGGCAGACACACACACACACACACACACACACACACACACACACACACACACACACACACACACACACACACACACACACACACACACACACACACACACACACACACACACACTACACATACTAGCATTAGGAACATTCAAATTGAAATAATGTTATTGATGTATAAATACAGACAAAGGGATGGGGTAGCTCAAGGTGTTCTCATCCCGTATTAGGAACATGTTGGCTGAACACGTTGATAAGGTACACAGTTGGTTCCAGCCTCATCATGTTACTATGGAACATGATGAGGAACTTTACTATGGAACATCATGATTGGAACTTAATATTAAATAGTTTATTCCTAATGACAAACTAATAATAACCTCGGTAACAGTTTCTAGATTTAGGCTTTATACGAGCTGCTGTTGGGAAAACAATTCTTAGCTTGCAGTTTCATTAGGAAAATCAGCAATTAATTCGCCCCGGGTTAACCTCCAAGTAACAACAACAAAAGAAGGAGAAGAGGATGCAAGAAGATGGATGAAGATAAATTTATGAAGAAGGAGAGAGAAATACAAGAGAAGCCTCGGCCCCGGGCCAGGACACGCCTGCTTGCCGTAAAGAGCGCAAAGCTTGCCGCCATTCTTGACGTCGTCGACCACACGCCAGAAACATCGGCACATTTCGTTATTGCTATTTTTGCTTGCATTGTTATTATTATTACTGTTGTCGTCATTTATATAACATATCGAGCTTGACCTTGGACAGTTAATATTATATTGTCTCTCCCACAGCACACGTGACGTCACTGATGGGTCCTCTAGCACACATGTTCCCGTCGGCTCCTCCGTCTGCCTCCGCCCTCCTCAACACCCTGGGAGCCACCACCTGCCCTGTCATCACCCCCTCCACCATTGTTACCTCCTCACACGGCGCCTCCGTCTGCCCCAGCATGACCTCCTCCTCCTCCGTCACCTGTCCGATCATGACCTCGTATGTGACCTCCGCCGCGGGCTGCGGGTGTGACGCGGCGGGGAGCAAGTGCCCCTCTGACTGCGGCTACTATTACGCCCCGCTCTATGCCAACACCCCGGCGGGCCACCTCCTACCCTACAGCCACTGTGAGTGATTACGACCCTCTCTCTCTCTCTCTCTGTTTTTCTCTCTTTCTCTCACTCTCTCTCTCTCGCCCTCTCTCTCGCCCTCTCTCTCGCCCTCTCACTCGCCCTCTCACTCGCCCTCTCCCTCCCTCTCTCTTTTTCTCACTCTCACTCTCACTCTCTCTCTCGCTCTCTCTCTCTCTCTCTCTCAACATGCCGGGGTTTACAGGGTAGTCCCGTATGGGGGTCATCTTTTCTAGTAATGATTTTTTGCGTAAAGAAATATTGTCACTTGCTTAGCTAAACGAACTATGGGGGTTCAGTTCCTGAACCCATTGTGTCTCTAACCCTTTCCACCACCGCCCACGGGATGGGTATGGGGTGCATAATAAAGAAATAAATTGAATTGAAAGAATGAAATAAAGGGTATATAGTAAATAAAGAATAAAGATGAATGAAATGTTGCAATGAAATATAATGAAGGAAAAGTAAAGAAATGTGAGAGAAAGGAAGGAAGTGCGGAGGGACCAACAAGAGTGGTGTTGTCAGGTGTGAGCGGTCACTCCGTCACTCCTCGTCACTCTCCACCACCACCACACCACCACCACCATCACACCACCACCACCATCACACCACCACCACCACCACACCACCACCACTACACCAGTACCACCCCCACCACCACACCAGCACACCACCACCACACCACCACCACCATTACACCAGCACAACCACCACACCAGCACAACCACCACACCACCACCACCACAACCACCACCACCATCACACCACCACACCACAGCGGATAACATCTTTACAGGCTTGATAGAATTCTACGATCAGGTGACACAGATTAAGCAAGAAAGAGAGGGCTGGGCGGACTGCATTTTCTTGGATTGTCGGAAAGCCTTTGACACAGTACCGCATAAGAGGCTGGTACATAAGCTGGAGAGACAGGCAGGTGTAGCTGGTAAGGTGCTCCAGTGGATAGGGGAGTATCTAAGCAATAGGAAGCAGAGAGTTAAGGTGAGGGGTGAGACCTCCGATTGGCGTGAAGTCACCAGTGGAGTCCCACAGGGCTCTGTACTCGGTCCTATCTTGTTTCTGATATATGTAAATGATCTCCCGGAGGGTATCGATTCATTTCTCTCAATGTTTGCGGACGATGCAAAAATTATGAGAAGGATTAAAACAGAAGAGGACTGTTTGAGGCTTCAAGAAGACCTAGACAAGCTGAAGGAATGGTCGAACAAATGGTTGTTAGAGTTTAACCCAACCAAATGTAATGTAATGAAGATAGGTGTAGGGAGCAGGAGGCCAGATACAAGGTATCATCTGGGAGAGGAAATTCTTCAGGAGTCAGAGAAGGAAAAAGACTTGGGGGTTGATATCACGCCAGACCTGTCTCCTGCAGCACATATCAAGCGGATAACATCAGCGGCATATGCCAGGCTGGCCAACATACGAACGGCATTCAGAAACTTGTGTAAAGAATCATTCAGAACTTTGTATACCACATATGTCAGGCCAATCCTGGAGTATGCAGCCCCAGCATGGAGTCCATATCTAGTCAAGGATAAGACTAAACTGGAAAAGGTTCAAAGGTTTGCCACCAGACTAGTACCCGAGCTGAGAGGTATGAGCTACGAGGAGAGACTACGGGAATTAAACCTCACTTCGCTGGAAGACAGAAGAGTTAGGGGGGGACATGATCACCACATTCAAGATTCTGAAGGGGATTGATAGGGTAGATAAAGACAGTCTATTTAACACAAGGGGAACACGCACAAGGGGACACAGGTGGAAACTGAGTGCCCAAATGAGCCACAGAGATATTAGAAAGAACTTTTTTAGTGTCAGAGTGGTTGACAAATGGAATGCATTAGGAAGTGATGTGGTGGAGGCTGACTCCATACACAGTTTCAAGTGTAGATATGACAGAGCCCAATAGGCTCGTGAATCTGTACACCTGTTGATTGACGGTTGAGAGGCGGGACCAAAGAGCCAGAGCTCAACCCCCGCAAACACAACTAGGTGAGTACAACTAGGTGAGTACACCAGCACAACCACCACTACACCACCACACCAGCACAACCACCACCACCACACCAGCACAACCACCACCACCACACCAGCACAACCACCACACCACCACCACACCAGCACAACCACCACCACCACACCAGCACAACCACCACACCACCACCACCACAACCACCACCACCAGCACCACCACCACAACCACCACCACCACCACCACACCAGAACAACCACCACACCACACCAGCACAACCACCACCACCACACCAGCACAACCACCACACCACCACCACCACAACCACCACCACCAGCACCACCACCACCACCACCACCACACCAGCACAACCACCACACCACCACCACCACCACAACCACCACCACCAGCACCACCACCACAACCACCACCACCACCATCACAACCACCACACCAGCACAACCACCACCACCACCACACCACCACACCAGCACAACCACCACTACACCACCACCACACCAGCACAACCACCACCACCACCACCACACCAGCACAACCACCACCACCACACCAGCACAACCACCACCACCACCACCACACCCACCACCACCACACCAGCACAACCACCACCACCACACCAGCACAACCACCACCACCACACCAGCACAACCACCACCATCACACCAGCACAACCACCACCACCACACCAACACAACCACCACCACCACACCAGCACAACCACCACCATCACACCAGCACAACCACCACCATCACACCAGCACAACCACCACCACTACCACCACACCACCACAACCACCACCACCACACCAGCACAACCACCACCACCACACCAGCACAACCACCACCACCACACCACCACCACTACACCAGCACAACCACCACCACCACCACCACCACACCAGCACAACCACCACCACCACCACCACCACACCAGCACAACCACCACCATCACACCAGCACAACCACCACCATCACAACCACCACCACCACACCACCATCACACCAGCACAACCACCACCATCACACCAGCACAACCACCACTACACCGCCATCACACCAGCACCACCACCACACCAGCACCACCACCACACCAGCACCACCAAAACACCACCATCACACCAGCACAACCACCACACTACCACCATCACACCAGCACAACCACCACACTACCACCATCACCACACTACCACCACCACACCACACCACCATCTCCCTCCCGCCTCCATTACAGCACCAGACTAAATTCATTATAGTGCTAGTATTGCCTGTAAGTACAACAGCACACTGTATTCCTCACACCCTCTGTAATCATTGCAACCTCTGCAATGACTGGACCATTCTGTTCATAACTTGAGATATTTAGACCCCTGGGAACGATAAAAATATCTACTAGAAATAATGTTTTTAAAAGCCTGTTATTACAGCCGACGTGACGATAGATCAGTGTTTTATATATGCTTAGTTATGATGGAATGAAGGATTATGGTCTCTGGTGCTGGTGAGGTGACCAGACCCATGTTCGTGGTCTGGTCCAGTACAGTGTGTGGTCTGGTCCAGTACAGTGTGTGGTCTGGTCCAGTACAGCGTGTGGTCTGGTCCAGTACAGCGTGTGGTCTGGTCCAGTACAGTGTGTGTGGTCTGGTCCAGTACAGTGTGTGTGGTCTGGTCCAGTACAGTGTGTGGTCTGGTCCAGTACAGTGTGTGGTCTGGTCCAGTACAGTGTGTGGTCTGGTCCAGTACAGTGTGTGGTCTTGTCCAGTACAGTGTGTGGTCTGGTCCAGTACAGTGTGTGTGGTCTGGTCCAGTACAGTGTGTGGTCTGGTCCGGTACAGCGTGTGGTCTGGTCCGGTACAGTGTGTGGTCTCGTCCAGTACAGTGTGTGGTCTTGTCCAGTACAGCGTGTGGTCTGGTCCAGTACAGTGTGTGTGTGGTCTGGTCCGGTACAGTGTGTGGTCTGGTCCAGTACAGCGTGTGGTCTGGTCCGGTACAGTGTGTGGTCTGGTCCAGTACAGTGTGTGTGTGGTCTGGTCCAGTACAGTGTGTGTGGTCTGGTCCAGTACAGTGTGTGGTCTGGTCCAGTACAGTGTGTGGTCTGTTCCAGTACAGTGTGTGGTCTGGTCCAGTACAGCGTGTGGTCTGGTCCAGTACAGTGTGTGTGTGGTCTGGTCCAGTACAGCGTGTGGTCTGGTCCAGTACAGTGTGTGTGTGGTCTGGTCCAGTACAGTGTGTGTGTGGTCTGGTCCAGTACAGCGTGTGGTCTGGTCCAGTACAGCGTGTGGTCTGGTCCAGTACAGCGTGTGTGTGGTCTGGTCCAGTACAGTGTGTGGTCTGGTCCAGTACAGCGTGTGGTCTGGTCCAGTACAGTGTGTGTGTGGTCTGGTCCAGTACAGTGTGTGTGTGGTCTGGTCCAGTACAGTGTGTGTGTGGTCTGGTCCAGTACAGTGTGTGTGTGGTCTGGTCCAGTACAGTGTGTGTGTGGTCTGGTCCAGTACAGCGTGTGGTCTGGTCCAGTACAGTGTGTGGTCTGGTCCAGTACAGCGTGTGGTCTGGTCCAGAACAGTGTGTGTGGTCTGGTCCAGTACAGTGTGTGTGGTCTGGTCCAGTACAGTGTGTGTGGTCTGGTCCAGTACAGTGTGTGTGGTCTGGTCCAGTACAGTGTGTGTGGTCTGGTCCAGTACAGTGTGTGTGGTCTGGTCCAGTACAGTGTGTGTGGTCTGGTCCAGTACAGCGTGTGGTCTGGTCCAGAACAGTGTGTGTGGTCTGGTCCAGTACAGTGTGTGTGGTCTGGTCCAGTACAGTGTGTGTGGTCTGGTCCAGTACAGTGTGTGGTCTGGTCCAGTACAGTGTGTGGTCTGGTCCAGTACAGTGTGTGGTCTGGTCCAGTACAGCGTGTGGTCTGGTCCAGTACAGTGTGTGGTCTGGTCCAGTACAGTGTGTGGTCTGGTCCAGTACAGTGTGTGTGTGGTCTGGTCCAGTACAGTGTGTGTGTGGTCTGGTCCAGTACAGTGTGTGTGGTCTGGTCCAGTACAGCGTGTGGTCTGGTCCAGAACAGTGTGTGTGGTCTGGTCCAGTACAGTGTGTGGTCTGGTCCAGTACAGTGTGTGGTCTGGTCCAGTACAGTGTGTGGTCTGGTCCAGTACAGTGTGTGGTCTGGTCCAGTACAGTGTGTGGTCTGGTCCAGTACAGTGTGTGGTCTGGTCCAGTACAGTGTGTGTGGTCTGGTCCAGTACAGTGTGTGGTCTGGTCCAGTGCACCCATACAACTGTTGACCCATACAACTGTTGACCCATACAACTGTTGACCCATACAACTGTTGACCCATACAACTATTGACCCATACAACTGTTGACCCATACAACTGTTGACCCATACAACTGTTGACCCATACATCTGTTGACCCATACATCTGTTGACCCATACATCTGTTGACCCATACATCTGTTGACCCATACATCTGTTGACCCATACAACTGTTGACCCATACATCTGTTGACCCATACAACTGTTGACCCATACATCTGTTGACCCATACAACTGTTGCAGGAAGCTGTTAAGATAAACCAGAGGTGTCCCCAGATCTAAGACTTCCAATGGAACAACCACCACCAGAATTAAGGCTGAGGAAGTAAAGAAACAATTAGATGACAGACTAAGGAAACAGGCTCCATCACACTGGAAAAAGAGGAGGAACACGGAAAGGGTTAGACGAAGAAATGGTTTAAGATAATTCAATGTACAATCTATAACTGTAAATATAAAAAAAAATCGAAATTGGCGAATTACATTAAACTTAAAAAGTTTGAAATCCGGGACACTGGGAACCGAAGCTTAATTGACCCTTACAAGCATATCTAGGTGAGGACATATAGGTGACTGTATCTAGGTGTGTGTATCTAGGTGAGAACATGTAGGTGAGGACATATAGGTACCTGGTTGATGGGGTTCTGGGAGTTCTTCTACTCCCCAAGCCCGACCCGAGGCCAGGCTTGACTTGTGAGAGTTTGGTCCACCAGGCTGTTGCTTGGAGCGGCCCGCAGGCCCACATACCCACCACAGCCCGGTTGGTCCGGCACTCCTTGGAGGAATAAATCTAGTTTCCTCTTGAAAATGTCCACGGTTGTTCCGGCAATATTTCTTATGCTTGCTGGGAGGGTGTTGAACAACCGCGGACCTCTGATGTTTATACAGTGTTCTCTGATTGTGCCTATGGCACCCCTGCTCTTCACTGGTTCTATTCTGCATTTTCTTCCATATCGTTCACTCCAGTACGTTGTTATTTTACTGTGTAGATTTGGTACTTGACCCTCCAGATCTTCCACGTGTATATTATTTGATATATCTCTCGTCTTCTTTCTAGTGAGTACATTTGGAGGGCTTTGAGGTGACTGTATCTAGGTGAGGGCATGTAGGTGAGGACATATAGGTGAGTGTATCTAGGTGAGAACATGTAGGTGAGGACATGTAGGCGAGTGAGAGGCGGGCGCTCCAGCTGGCCGCGGCCACGACACGCCATAAAGCGTGGGGGGTCCACACTACACCCTCCGGCCTCAGCACCGACCCCTGAGCCATTTTTACATAGTCCTTGGTGTGGCTGAGCTGGAGTGTGGTGTGGGGAGGGGAGGTGGTGATGGGGGCACGTGAGTGTGGAGTATGGGTATAAATGTGGCGGCGTGCATGAGTACGGCATAGGAAGGGTCCTAATGGGCTGCGGTTGATGGAGGTGCTTAATGGTCATGACAATGGGTTGGTCTCCTGTGTTACCATTCTCCACCAAATTCACAACCCCGTAAGATGGGGCGTGGTATGAGTGCGACAGGTGTGGGCGTGGTATGAGTGCGACAGGTGTGGGCGTGGTATGAGTGCGACAGGTGTGGGCGTGGTATGAGTGCGACAGGTGTGGGCGTGGTATAAGTGCGACAGGTGTGGGCATGGTGGGGGCGCTGTAGGTGTGGTGGGGGGCGCGGAAGGTGTGGGCGTGGGCGCGCTACTGGTTATGTTTAATGTTGTTTTGCGAGCGTCAAACACTGGGTGGTGGGAGGCGCCTCGACGCTGTACACATAAGCCAACACCTTCATTACCCTGGGCTTGTGGCCGCCACCCGCCTCCAGCCTCCTCTTCCACCTCTTCCTTATGCTTCTTCCTCTTCCTTCCTCTGCCTCGTCAGTGCTATGTAACCAAACTGGCTTGACGCTTTCTACCCATACTGACTTGCCTCCTATTTTCTGCCTTTTCCTCCCACCCCACCATATATATGTTATCATCATGTTAGTTTTTCTTCTTTCTCTTCCCCCATCCTGTTTACCGTTCCCTTGCTCCCCTGTTCTCTCTGTGGTGATGACACCAGTAACTGTTGCTGCTTTACACTTTTTTGTTATTATTATTTTCTACCACAGACGTGGCCACACATTTACAATACTAAGCAGCATATATACATTTTCTTCTGTCCTCCATGGACAGGGTTAGAGATGTGTTAAACATATAGTTCAGGGATAGAAGACCTACGACCAAATGGTTGCTAGGTGCCAGGGACTGTAGCAGTTGACACAGGGTTTCTGGCACAGCTGTGACAGTATGAGTAAGAGTGGAGGGAATAATAGTAAGCAGACGATGAGTCACAATATCGTGGCTGAAGATATGATGATCGAACCACACACAAGATGAAGTGACAACAACGTTTCGATCCGTTCTGGACCATTATCAAGCCGAATAATAGTAACAATGCAAGTGGTAGTAACGCTAGCCGAGGAGTGTGAATGGTAGTGCTACTACTGACATTATTATAGTACATACATATATGCAACTTTACACAGAAACCAACCCAATCCACCAACATCTACATTAAATACTCTGAGCTTTCCTTTGTCTGTGTTCGTATTTTCTTTCCCTTCGTCTCGCAGTTCCTCTTCATCAGACGTATTGCTATCATATTGTTTTCTCTACTCACCGTAAATATTACTTATTTTGGTGGTTTTCTTATGCACATTTACTTCCCAGGTTTGCCTCCATCACCAGCCACACCTGGCCTGGGGCGGAGCTCACTAGACATGCTGCCTTTCGTTACGAAGCATGTGTAAAGTATTGAACACATGTAAGAACATCCAGATGAGAAAGATTAAGTTTAATTCTTCTAGGATTCTCTGCGTATGTGTACAAGAAAACCTGCCCAAACAAACTGTGACGCGAGATGTGGTTCTTGGGTTGGTTCCTGAGCTTGCCTGCTCAGAGATAAACTCTCAGTCTTTCAAACAACTTTGGGCAAACAGTATCGAGAAATGGAGATATTACCACCATTTCTCGATATTGTTTGCTCAAGTTGTGTGAAATATTGAGGGAGGGAGGCATTCATGATGTCAGTTGTTTAAGCTGGTCGCATCCATCGTGGCAGTTTGCGGCACTAAGAAGAGTGTTGGGGGCTGCTGCACGTGCTCCTTCCTTCCCCAGGCTACTATGTTATCTTTCAAGCGAGTCTCCAACCACATCAGCACACACACACACACAGTTACCATTAGTACAGGGATCATTGAAGGTGGCTGTCTTTCATGGGCCTTGGGGCCGGAAGTCATAAGGGTGAGGATGGTCTCTTTCATTCCACCGGGTTACGGCTCCGGGTTGTTTATCACGAATGGCTAGAGTTAGTCTGCACACAGGGAGCTGTGATTGGTCGAGAACAAACAGTTTACAAGTTTCTGTCAGCGTTTTGAGTCATTGGCGTCTGTTTATAGCTCATACCCAGAATACTAAGTTAATCTGAGACTTCCTCTGCACTTCGCTCAGTTTGCCTCATACCTGGAGGGTGTTGGCGGACGAAGAGAAACAGAAGGAAGGCAAGGGAAGGAACACTGTGTTTGTAACAATGTTTAGCGGGCTCTCGGAAGAGGCCCGCATTTATACCGTTTTATTAGGCTATAGCGTTTCATCAATCAGCGCCATAATGGCCACATGAGCCGAGGCTGCAAACGTTTATATGGGAACAGTGACGACACCAACACCGCGCCTGCCACAATTACTTAAACTGTTGACCAGTGGTGTCATCTGTTCCGCATATTGCACGCTCCAAGTTTTCAGTTTACATGTTAAAGAAATGTGATAGGCTAGGGAGGGAGGAACTATATATCGTAATGGCTAAACAGAGCGAGGGAGGCAAAATATATAAGTAACAAAAGATGCACTATTATTTTTAAGAAATGTCCTAGAATTGTTATAATATTGGAAATTGCATCAGTAGCCTTTAAATTATTTATCATAAGTACGTTTATTGAGACTATAAAATACCTCTCAAAAGGATAGACTAGCGTAGGCTATTTCTACCCTCCACAAACCCGTGTGGAGGAGGATGGAGGTGTCCATCTTCAGAACCTTAACAATATACCTTTAATTATTCTGTTTTAAGACATTTATTAAGGGGGAACTTAATATCGGAGAATAATTCCCAGTAAATAGTCATACTTTTTGTAATAATTGGGCATAATTTGTTAATGCTAATTATTGTTAATTGGGCTCAGTACTTTCTTATACATAAATTATGACAAAACTGTAAGGAATGAAAAACAATTAAGAGATTTTGAGAGACTGAGATTGAGTGATCCTTATCCTGACCCCTTCAAAGTGCTATATAGTCATAATGGCTTGGCGTTTTCCCCCCCCCCTGATAATTCCCTCCCTTCGTGAGACTGTGAGTTGGCTTGTTATCCGTAAACCAGGCCCAGAACGTGCAGTTTGTTCAGCCAGTGAACTATTGTGTGACATATTGCGCACTCTGACCTTTTGATGTCTCTAAACAAACATTTTGGCACAAATTTGCTTAGCTAAGATAATGTGGGTTCAGTACCTGAACTCTGTGTCACACTATCATCCACCGCCCCCGTTAGATGGGTGTGTGACACTATCATCCACCGCCCCCGTTAGATGGGTGTGTGACACTATCATCCACCGCCCCCGCTGAATGGGTATGTGACACTATCATCCACCGCCCCCGCTGGATGGGTGTGACACTATCATCCACCGCCCCCGCTAGATGGGAGTGTGACACTATCATCCACCGCCCCCGTTAGATGGGTGTGTGACACTATCATCCACCGCCCCCGTTAGATGGGTGTGTGACACTATCATCCACCGCCCCCGCTGGATGGGTGTGACACTATCATCCACCGCCCCCGCTGGATGGGTGTGACACTATCATCCACCGCCCCCGCTAGATGGGAGTGTGACACTATCATCCACCGCCCCCGCTAGATGGGTGTGTGACACTATCATCCACCGCCCCCGCTGGATGGGTGTGTGACACTATCATCCACCGCCCCCGCTAGATGGGTGTGTGACACTATCATCCACCGCCCCCGCTGGATGGGTGTGTGACACTATCATCCACCGCCCCCGCTGGATGGGTGTGTGACACTATCATCCACCGCCCCCGCTAGATGGGTGTGTGACACTATCATCCACCGCCCCCGCTAGATGGGTGTGTGACACTATCATCCACCGCCCCCGCTAGATGAATGTGTCACACTATCATCCACCGCCCCCGCTGATGGGTGTGTGACACTCATCCACCGCCCCCGCTGGATGGGTGTGTGACACTATCATCCACCGCCCCCGCTGGATGGGTGTGACACTATCATCCACCGCCCCCGCTGGATGGGTGTGTGACACTATCATCCACCGTCCCCGCTGAATGGGTGTGTGACACTATCATCCACCGCCCCCGTTAGATGGGTGTGTCACACTATCATCCACCGCCCCCGTTAGATGGGTGTGTCACACTATCATCCACCGACCCCGCTGGATGGGTGTGTGACACTATCATCCACCGCCCCCGCTGGATGGGTGTGTGACACATCATCCACCCATCCAGCATAATGGCTGGCGCCGGTTTATAGCAAGTCAAGTGCTGTATTTTCGTAATTTTTTTTTGCACGAACCATATGTTTACACATTTACTGTACTGTTTCTAAAATATATCGGGAATATAAACATTTCTGGCCCTAAATTCTTTTAAATTCAGTCATTTCTCCTATTAATAAAGCATCTCACAAGGTCTCTTTTTGTTTCCCCCGGCAGTATACGGTGGGGGCGTGGGCGGAAGTAGCAGCAGACACGAGGTAGTGGGCGTGACAGCAGGTAGTCACGGGCGGAGGAAGCGGACGTGGACGCGGGCGGTGTTCAGCAATCTACAGAGGAAGGGACTGGAGAAGCGATTCCAGCTGCAGAAGTACATTACCAAGCCCGACCGACGCCAGCTGGCCGCCACTCTTGGCCTCACCGACGCCCAGGTGAGCCGCCCTACACACCACTGCTTCACCTAGATGATAATTTAGCTTAACGTACTTCATGTACGTTCTTAATAACGAATGAAATATTCCAAGAATCTAACAACAATTACGGCATCATTAAGAAATATTAAACATTTGAGCCAGAACTGTATATTGACGAAACTCATAGCCAAGCTTGCGTGCTGTAGGTCGCGCAGTTATGATAATAACTAACCTTACACTGTAAGTCTTACTTGCTGTGAATACTGGTGTACGTAGGCACTGTTCTCTCATATTATCAATATTTGAAATAGGTATTTATTGATCTATACTCATAATGCCTATTTAAGAATCACTACAGGTTGGTTGACCCTAACATACGTAATAAATTGTAAGATCTTTACGTGCAATTACAAAAATGTAACAAATTAAATTACTAAATATCTAGAGTAACAAAGTTCTCCGTATCTTACACTTGCTACGCCTTCTTGTCTACCGGGTTACATAATAGCGTAGGATCGCTAGATTTTTAGTATGTTAGGCATGTACTGAGTGAGTGCATGGTTAGATATAAATAGGCATTACCTTGTATGGATCAAAAAGGCCTTTCACAATTTCCTTAATTCTAATGTTATGTCACAATGTGGGGGTCAATTGAGGCTGCGTTCGAATTATGTCTCATGCGTCAGATGTGACAAATAAACTGTATCAGTGGTTCTAGCATTGAAAATGATGCACATAGTTTGATAATTGTTTTGATGTAAAATATTTATCTTTGTCAACGCTATAACTCTACCTTGTGTAGGTTCCAGAGATCAACGGCCCGCGTCCTGGTCTCCGACCAGGCCTCCCAATGGGTCGTCTCGTCAATCAGGCTGTTGCACGCGGCTGCTCGCAGCCTGACGTATAAATCACAGCCTGGTTGATCAGGTATTCTTTAGAGATGTTTGTCGGGATCTCTCTCTTGATCAAAACGAGAGGTCGGCCAATTATGCCCATTATGTGTAGCGGGAGCGTGTAAACCCCAATTACTGTTTATTATTCCCATCTGATGCTATAAAAATAACAACACAGGTAGTCTACCCTTCCAACCCGTTCTCGCACTTTCTTATAGTCAATATTGACTTATTAAATACGTGCATATGTGACATACTAATTTATTGTGAATATTTTAGTTTACCTTGAAAAGCTTCATAGAAAACACCGACCTTACCTAACCTTCTTAGTATGTTAACCCCTTCACACGGTCGCTCACCGTCGCCTGTAAAGAGCTAAGACACGCATTCAAACCTCAGACACATATCTTGACATGCTTATGTTGTTACCAAACTGTTCTCGCCTTTTTATAGGTCAAAGTTTGGTTCCAAAACCGAAGAATGAAGTGGCGTCACGCGGAGCTGAAAAAGCGCGAGCAGCAGCAACAGCAGCAGCAACAACAGCAACAGCAGCAGCAACAGCAGGAAGGAAATCAGAGGGAGCAAGGCGAGGAGGCGGAACGAGGCGAAGAACTGGAAGGTGAAGAGGAAGAAGAGGAGGAAGAGGGGGAAGAGGAGGTAGTGTTGAGGGGGCACGGGGTGATGTGTCTAGACGGACGCGACGATGACGACGACGACGACGAGGAGATCCACCTCGGTAAAGGCCAGGCGGACGAAGCCATGGGCGAAATTAATGTAATTTGAAGCAGGAACTAGTTAGAGTACTGATCCAAAGACGTTTTTAAGGGAATTTTGAAAATAAATTTAAGTTAAAAAATCGCGAGAAAAACACATCTGTAAAAATTGTTAATAAAAAAATTGTTAATAAATATTGTTAAGTTGTACGTACGTTTGCGTACGTACGCGTGTTTCCTCTGGCTTCATGACAAGGCATAGTTCACCGTCTTTCGGGTTCCATCAAACCTGATCATGGTACCTCTCTATTACAAGCCTAACCCGCTAATCAGCGCGGAGCCTCGCAGCAAAGTAAGTAACCGTCTTGCGGCGTCCTGACAAGTCCCGGGCCTGCGCCCCCTGTAACAGCAGGCTCTTTTTACGGACACCATCGTACGTAGGATTCTGTAGACGCTTACAGTCGAGTGGCTCGGGTTCAGCTCCCGTGCAGGACAGACCTGATGCCAGCAATTGTTGTCTTGCAACTTGAAAGCTGCTTGTAAATACCAGCTAATTAAGTCACGTTTTGATTTCATAAGTTAATGTCATATTTTATGGTTGATATATAGATCGAGTCTGAGGCCCAGCGCTGCACCTTATGTTGATGTCTGGCGAGATTCGTTTTTTTATGTATATATATATTTTTAAATATAAATAAAAACAACATTTTATTATTACATTTACCAAAACAAGATAGTCCTTCACGAGACAAACACTGCTGCAAGTGCATCATTTTGCCACACTTGGCAGATCGTGTCTCGGGGTCACAATTAAGACGCTACTTCGCAAAAAGGATTCAAGAAGAGAACAAATCCACAAGGGCCGTGATGAGGGTCGAACCTCATCATGGCCCTCGTGGATTTGATCATCTGATGTATCACGCTATTGTGGTTTCTGTGTGTATGCAACAAGAGATCTATTAGTTGATACTGATGATGCTATTTTTTTAACGGCTTTATGATGGTCTTTGACATTGTGTTTATATGCGTTAGTATTTATTATTGAAGGGATGCTGTACCCAGCCAAAATGCAACTGTCCTGTGAGGGGGGGTCGCCAGTAGCTCACCTGGCTTACACTTTGGGTAACCCTCGCTCAGCAGCCTGTCCTCACAAAGGCCAAATGGTCGTTAATATAGCCGCCAAACCCCCCCTCCTTTTTTTTTTATTGAAAACACTACACGAGACTCCAACCCGTCCTCAGGCCAGGCTCGTTAAAGCTGCGGCCACCTACCCCCCCCCCCCCAAAAAAAAAAAGGCATTGATCAATTCTAACGTAATGTACATTAGAAATAAGTTCGTTCTCATTCGTATATTAATGTTATTATACAATATAGTTCTATGTATGGTTGGGTTAGGTGTTTAGATTCGGTGATTTTTTTGTATTTGAAGTACGTGGGTGAAGGATTTCAGCCCGTCCTCATAAACAAAGGCCAATGTGCATTCCATGCACCCGCCAAACCAACTGTTTATTAATTAAAAACGGTTTACACACGACTCACAACCGATTACGTTCGAAGGAAGCTTGTTCTTCACTGACGAATTTTGTTCGAACCACAACGCTATAAATGCTTCACCCATGTACTACAAATACAAATAATCGTCAAAAGAACATAAACACCTAACCCAACCAATGCCTAAATGTGCACGGTATGCTAGTATATAACAATATTAATTTATATTTGAGAAAATTCCTATTTTGAATGAACAGCATGTTATAATTGATGAATGAGTCTTTGGGGTCGACAGCTGGATGAAATGGACTTGTCTGAGTACGGGTTGTTTGGGGACGACTGTAGATTGAACATGTATATAATGAGAATGGATTGGGAGACCCATATGTCTGTGGCCAATCGAAAACCAGATAAACCCAAAATCAGTATAAAACCACCAGAAGGCATAGCAGCAAAAATGCAAATTACTGCATTATTGTAAAACCCCCTCCCCCCCTTAAACAAGGCAAACGACCCTAACCCTGATCCACGCGACCGCTGTTCCAGGTGGCAGCCCAGAACAGTCTGCCACCTGCTGTGATTACCGCTTGGTCAGATGGTCTCTGCTGGGCGCTCTACAAAATTTTATGTAAGTACAGTTTGCTGTTTACTTTCTATGGAACTTGTTCCTCCTGGGGCATTGTTTTGCTTATTTTATTTTAGCCTCACGATTGTATATATTTTACCTATACTGTGTGTGTGTGTGTCCTATCGATCTAGCTTCTATTTCGCTACGACCGGGGCCAGGGAAGGGGACTCTGGCTCCTACAGAGGCTTGCGTTTTCACTACCCTACCAGACACCAGCTCTGAAGAGTTGGCATGGCCTCAAAGTGTTTGTCTCGTCTTGCTATTTTACATCCTGGCAGTGCGTGGAATGTATTCTTCCCTTCGGGCTTATTGTTACAAGGAATCTTTGGTTGAGATGTTATTCCTTTTTTTTTGTACTTCACGTACCGTATGCACTTTATAGACTTAACTTTGCACTAGTTGGTGGGTTAAGTTAGGTTTAGTTCACACGTTTTAGTACTTCCTTTAATGTCCGTTGTGGCAACGCGAGAGGGCGGAATTGCATATCCAGCTATGACTTTAAATTTTGCCTTAGGACTGTTACACCAGCTTCATCTTACCACTACAAGGGCGTCTCCGAAGTTAGTGTGTTAAGCATTGCTCTCTGGCTGCCCTAACCGGTCTTCACTATACGCTGACTTTTTTCATTTTATTTTATTTATATATACAAAAGTTCTTACATTCTTGAAAAGCCACTAGCAGGCATAGCGTTTCGGGCAGATCCTTCAACTTAATTTTCCCTGGAATACTTCCCGCCAAATCGTTTAACAACTAGGTACCCATTCACTCTTGGGTGAACAAGCGTACTGTTAAGGATTGGTGCCTAGTTAATCCTTCCCGGCCAGGATGCCAACCCAGGTCAAATCGCTCGCGAAACGCTGGGCGAGTGTCTTACCACTGTGCCACAGAGACTATACGGGGATTCATTCCGCACTTTGTTGTTCACGGGAGACATCTCCCGTCACGCAGGGTGCAGTCGCACCTCCACAGATCTCCAGTATCATCTATTGACACTGGTAATGGCTCAAAAGGGCCACCACTTACGGGCTATTCATGCCCGTGCCACCTTTTGGGTGGCTTAATCGTCATCAATCAATCAATCCCACTTTGTTGACGACCTCACCATTAGCTGTTTCGGCGCCGATTTTCCCTACAGCGATCTCTCCAGCTTGTAAGCAAGTGTGTCGTCTTTAGCTACCGTCACAGCTTGTAGTTCTGTTCTACGAAAACTCTTGTTATGATTTACTAGGAAACATATCTCCCACCGATCAACCTTGAACGTCGGTGACAGTTAACTTTATGTAAGAATCATGCCTATCTGGATTGAGCGTTGATATCCACATACCTGTCTTGGTCATCACCTATCCACAGGTACGAAAAATAATAATTTTATGTACAAAAGTACGTAACAATACATTTTTGTTTCACTAGATACTTTAAAACAAAATACACGAAATATTGATACAGTACTGTAACAGTAACAATAAATATGGGTACTCACCAAGTGTCAGGATGTTTCTCCACATTTGATCTTGGAATGATTGATAGACGAGTATGGTGTTAAATGAGGGTGGAGGTTGATGTTGAGGGTTAAGGGTTAAAGAGAAATTCAGTTCGCTCTCTCTTGGAAGTCCTCTCCAAAGTCTTGTTAATTGCCTCAAGCCATTTCTTTACAATTGTGAAAACTGTAAAATTTATAAAATGCCATCAGACTGAAGACTGACATTCGATCTTCTCTCCGTGAACTTTAAAATGATTTCAAATCCCTTCTATACTCTGCCACTCTTGCTCGAGTCTTCCTCATCCTCCTCTTGACTCTTGCTCACCTGGCTAGTTTCTGTCACCAAATTAATAACATCATCATAAGATATGTTTGGTGCAGTGGAACATCTCTGTCACACTCAATCCATGTATCAACTTCCTTCGTGCACTAATAATAAAAAAATTATATTGCACATTGCTACATCACTCAGTTTTACATAACTTGAAACAATTTTGTCTTTTGCCTTCAATATATCACTTAGTGGTTTTACTAACTTTGTACTTGGTGAACACAACACTTCTAGGAATTCCGGTTTCAACATCCTTTGTAATGGTGAAGATTTTGTTCGAAAGTCATCACAACGTGTTTTCTCTTGGCTCCACGGCTTGTTGAAGCCCTTAACAGATTTCCTGATGCCATAGGAGCAAGTTGCAAACAATATGCACAGACAAAATGGTAAGAGGGGGAACAGTTTTTGGACGCCGCAGGCAGCCACAATACTGTCGTCCAGCAGGTACTGACTGCTGCATCTATAACACAGCCCAACCCGTCCTCGACTCGGTCAACCCCACACACATTCATAAATTTTAACAAGTTCATGCAAAATGACAATTTGCTCAAATATAAATTAATATTATAATATACTAGCATATTGTGCATATATAGGCATAGGTTAGGTTAGGTGTTTAAATTCTGTTGCCGATTATTTGTATTTGTAGTACGTGGGTGAAGCATTTGCAGCGGTGGTTCGAACAAGATTAGTCAGTGAAGCACTTGTTCCGGAAGTGTTCGAACGTCATCAGTTGTGAGTCGCGTGTAACAGCCCGTCCTCCAAACAAACATCCAAAAGTGATTCCATGCACCCGCCAAACCCCCTGTTCACGAATGAAAAGCGGTTTACACACGATTCACAAATGTAGACGTTCGAACACTTTCGGAACAAGTGCTTCACTGACGAATTTTGTTCGAACCACAACGCTGTAAATGCTTCACCTACGTACTACAAATACAAATAATCGCAAACAGAACCTAAGTACCTAACCTAACCTATATATCCACAATATGCTAATATATTATTATACTAATTTACATGAGAAATTATATATATAATATATATAGTCATACCTAATGGCCCGTTTCCTAACAAGCTGAATTTTCGTGAAATATTTAAGTTTCTAAATGTATTTCTTATGTAATGATAATTTTCATTGTATTATACAGTATATGATTGCAATTTTGTTATTTGTGACAAAACATATAAATTGTATCAATCCTAACATAACAAAGTCAGTAATTCATGTTCCTAATTTAATAATTATTGTTAGAAAAGAACCAATCTGGAAAGAAATATTTGAAAATACAGTAATGAAAATCATTCAGCCTGTCAGGTATATTGGATCTTGCATACTAGGTCAAGTAGTTGTGGTTCTGGTTATTAGGTACAATATAAATAAAATGTTGTACCTAATAGGCCAAATTGCTTAACAAGCAGGTTTCCTAAAATTATACATTTTCTAACAAATATGCCTTATGAAATGATATAGCTTTCTACTATATTATACAGTATATGATTTTTTTGTTCAAGTTAAAGCTAACAAATTTGATCAAACCTAACTTACTTGCCTACCTAACCAAGCCTATCTTAACATAACTCGGTCAGTAATTCATGTTCTAAATAATATTTCCTTTTAAATTTGTTTATTTGAATTATTTAAAAAAGAACCAAAATCAAACTGCCTGTTAGGCAAATCAGGCCTTGCACACTAGACTAAGTGGTGCATTCTGGCTATTAGGTATATTATAGAAATAAAATAAAAGGATAAATAAAACATTCCAAGAATCTAATTTTACTTGTATATTTCAAAATAAAAACCGAAGCATCTGGCTAAATTAACTTTGCTTTTATGGGTTCCAAAATGTTTTGCATACACTTCTATAAATAAGTTATATTTATACTAAAAAAGTAATATAGTAATCAAAGCAAACGTTTTCAATAATGATGGGAAGTTTTATGAAAATTAAAGCTTGGTTCTATATTGCAGTAGAATCTCTTGTTACAAGTAATTTAGTTTTACACACACGTACTGGGAAACATGAATACCTGTATTAACATAATTATTCCATGTTGCCCTTATTAAATCTGTGGAATTTCATGTTTTGTTAAATATATATCTTGCAACATTATAGATTTCATTTACAATTTTACTGGAAATCAATTCTGGACCATTTTGATCAGTTGGAAAAGTCAAAGAAGGCTTCTTATTTACTGTATCCTTTATATTAAACATTGTAAGAATCTAAATGCTAAGGTTCTACTTCATATAAATATATTACTGCACACACACAATTCATCCCAACCAACTACAATAGTGCTGTCCTGTAAAATATACTGTCTGTATGTCTCATACATAGAGACATGACATCAAAGAACAGAAAAAGTTGTGAAAGAGTATTCCAGGTTACTCAACTTGTTACTACATAACACATCTCCTCATCAAGCACCAACTACAAAATAATTAATAGCTCAAAGTTACTAGAATAAGCATTAACATGGACATCTGTCAAGAATAAGCAATCATGGGCCTCTGGCTAGTATATTTCACAATACATTGAACATGTATTTACACGCTGTACTCAGACTTGAGACAACTAAGGTACGGTGTCAGGAAAACATGTCTGCACACTGTAATGACGGATCATAATACACCTCAATCAAGTCCAGGCACCTCTCACCAAAAAACAAGATTAACATTCGAGCCGTGTTCAGAGTTCACAAAACACACAACAGTAACTTGCTTCTGCAGGAAACATTTGCACATGTAACATGTATGAGGTCATATACTTCCGGTCATTTATCACCTTTTTAATTTGTGTTGCATAGATACATTTTGTAAGGCCCATGAGAATTCACCAAAAATCACAAAGCATCTAACTGCAGCAGTAGCATCTGGAAATGTGTGTTAATATTTCTACGACAACACATTTATTACAAACGGTGAACACAATTTTTAACTGCATTAGATGTTTATAATAAAAAACCTTCTTAACCAGAATTTTGTTATACAGTACAACGATTATCTTACTCAAATCTTTTTTTCTTTTAAGATATATTTTCATATTTCCTAACTATATATTATAATGCAACTACTGTACCAAGATTCATAGTTAAGAACTGTTTGAGTAGGTTACTGTATAACAATGTAAAATGTTATCTTGATAACTGGATCCATAATGGTCACTTCACTCTACCTATTTAAAAAAAAAGCACTACCTTATATACAACTACTGTAGATTGAACACTTTAACTGTACATGAATTAAAGCAAATCACACACAGTACAAAAGCTGTAAATAACAGAACAGTTCTAAAGATATACAGGACCGTTCAAAATTTCTCACGATACTTATTTTGTCCTCAGCCTAGTCATTCAGCTTAATGGCCTTGTTCATTGTACTGTATCTTGTTAATGCACCAATAAAATTACAGCTACTTTAACATTTTTGCTCAGTGTTCTACAGTCAACAATACATAACTGGAGTGCAAGTGCTTATTCACTAGAAAGTTACATCACGTGAGGCAATTAATATACAATATTTGGAATATTTGGCTTGTTCAGAAGATGTAAAAAGATAATGATGACCTAATAAGTCAAGTGATATTTGAATTCTATACCATTTTCAGTTTCCAAAGTTGCACAACCATCCAAATATTCATATTAAGCCAGAGCCTCTGCAATATTGCTAGGACTAGCAGAGTATCTACTAGTCCTACTAGCTATGCCAATATTGCCTGGATTAGCAGAGTATCCATTATGCCAATAAAAATGCAAGAGCATATGAATGATCAATTAATTTGGTAAATATGTCTACCATAAGTCTACCTTTCCAGTATTTTCTACAATCACTACTTATTCAAAACTTGGTTGCATAGACATTTTGATAATTGAGCTCTATCTTCACCTATAACCCAGAGGACACACTTCTGGTATAGCCAATGTGATGTTTAAATACACATCTGAATATTAACTAATAATCAATTTGATTTTATAATACAGGAATCCCACATGCACATCAGTTATTTATTTACATATTTTAATTGCACAGAACATTTTAGAGATGGTGATGAAAAAACTTCAAGCTAAATTACCATATTGTAACATGTCTTTTGTGTCCCTTTGTCCCTTTGTTGCTGGTGTCCAAACCTTTAGGTTTTGTTGTACTGTAGCTTGAAGAAATGTCCGAAAACGAGTAATGAAATTACCGAGGCACTATACAACCATGCATGGCAAGATGCAAAACATATAATTATGAACTACAGTATATAAATTAGGGTCTACTATGTTATCAAACCACCTTAAAATTGGTTGCTCATATGCACAGCTCCCAGTGGTGTAGTGGACAGTGCCATCACCTGCTTGCCACACAATTGTGAATGACCCAGATTCAAACCCTGAGCAGAGAGGGATGATTGGGAACTAATTTTTCACTGTTTGCCCTATTCACCAACCAGTAAATTGGGCCCATGTATGAAGATGCTTGAAATGAGCTGCAGGAGGAAGAGTTCTTAGCCTCCTACCAAGACTTCTGCTCCATTCTCTTAAGTGTATAAAAAATAAATATAATCATACAAATACATTACATCTAATTTGTTTATAACCTTATCCTAAGGTAATTACTGTATATATTTTACACTGGATATAGATATTAAATTATATTGTTAATATCTTATACAGTACTCTGAATAATAATATACAGTATATTGCATGAACACAAGTTTAAGAAAACGGAAAAAATCAAAAGGAATGATTAAGCAGGCTAAAAAAATATAAAAATATATATACTGTATACATATGCACTCACTGACATTTCCTCAACTCCTTAAATATACATAAATGTATGCATATTCTATACACTATTGGTGGGGAGGGGGCAGGGTTATGTTTGTGTGTAAACTTGCCTATCAATATCTATGGTGGAGTGAGGTCTTGCTCTTTATGCACCACCTACTGGTTCTGACATTTGAATTCTTTGTCGAATTTGGCTTTAAAAGTTATGGATAGAAGCAACTTCCACAATTTCCGGGTGTGTATGTGTGTGTGTAATTACCTAAGTGTAGCTACAGGATGAGAGCTACGCTCGTGGTGTCCTATCTCCCCAGAACTGTCATATAATGCTTTGAAACTACTGACAGTTTTGGCCCCTACCACCTTCTCGCCTAACTTGTTCCAACTGTCTACCATTCTGTTTGCAAAAGTGAATTTTCTTATATTTCTTTGGCAGCTTTGTTTAGATAGTTTAAATATATGACCTCTTCTTGAAGTTCCAGGCTTCAGGAATTCTTCCCTATCAATTTTATCTGTGTGTTACGTTGTGTTAAAGTAACTATAAAAGGAAAGCGCTAAAACCTGTGTGCATGTTACTGAAAATGACCAAAAGGATCAGTAAATACTTTTGGCACAAGTTTGTGTATTTCTTGGGCTCTTCTTGAAACAGGAGTTGGAACATTACCTTTCTAAAAGTTAACTGAGGGATTTGTAATCATCTTACATCTTGTGTTTTTGTATGATTACAAATTCTTGAAGCCCTTCACATAAAAGTTGAACAACCCACCATAAATACTCAAATAACAAAACTATTCACTCTACCCACCATGAGTGAAAACAAGACCAGAACGTGAAGATGGCAATGACAATGCCACGCCCACTACACCTGACTAATCTTTGTATGTACAGCATAGGTTATTGATCCATGGTTCTAACCTTTACTCATTACTCCTCACCTATTTGTATGTATAGGTTATTGACTTAGGCATCTTACCTTTTTACCTCTCATCTAATTGAATGTACCTGACCTCCCAGTGGTATAAATCTGATATGCTCTGTCCTGTCCCATTTACGGGCTATTCATGCCTGTGACACCTCTTTTGGTGGCTTAATCTACATCCATCAATCAATCAATCACTCCTGTCCCATCACTTGAGAATGAACCTTGTAGCTTCAAAATGGTGTGTAAATTTTTAGTAAGTGTAATACATTCTACAGTTAATTTTTCTTTTAGTCAACCTAGAACAAAAGATGACATTTAGAAAAATCCTCTTCCAATTAAACCAAAATTCAAGAGCACTAGTCAGAGGGATAGAAGCCCTAAACAAGAAAATAATCAACATGGAATATGCAGTCATATTTAATGAAACATGTCTAAATGAAAACTTGCTGCCAGTATACACCAATTTTAATAATTGGTGTATATATATTACTGTATTTATAATATACATACAAATTTACCTACACAATTAGTTGCCATTGCATTTATCGGTTCATTATTTGTATTCCGTTTTGCATTAAGAATAATTTAAAATACAGACATGAAACTGCTAAACTAACTTTACCAATTTAGCACATTTTATCCACAAGAAAGAAAAAAATTCCAGTTTAATAAATACTTACACTTAAGCTAATGCCATATAAATAAAGTATGTTTTCATTTTCATATCCAAAGCAGATTAGTCACTTCCACCAGCTTTTCTTTAGTGTACTTCATCATAAGAGGGCAAGACTGGGTGTTAATCCTTCATGTTCAATCAAAATGCTAACACGTGAAAATTTGTACCCAAGAATTTTTTTTATTTTATTTTGCATCACTGATCCCTGTAAACCAAGTGCATAGGTACCAAGGATCACATTGCAGTCGGCTCAAGGAATGAATTCACTAATTTATAATGGCAACAATCTCTGATTTTGAATCAGAGTTTTTCATGCACAAAGAAATCACATTAACATGTATCATTAGTACATTATAGTAATGTTAACTTAATACTGTACATGACAACCCGAGCATTAAACAAAACTTTAAAGACTATCCTTTGTTATGTTTCTACTTTTTTCACATTATTCCAATTTTACTGCAATTTCTTTTTTGCATGTGCTCTTAACTCATGATAATAAATTTCTTCAACATATAGACTTGCATGGTTGCACATGTAACCTATTTCAGAATATGAAACTTATTATTCATTATTTACATAATAATTTAACTGAATAACCATTACGAGTATGCAAACATTCCCTCTACCTTAATTCAAATTTCAGGTGGAAAAGGCAATACTTTATACATAAATGAACTTAAAATTATTACATTAGTTAATTGTAATTAACAGACTGAGGAGTGTGAAAGAGGGAAGCTAGTAATTATCAAAATGTGCTAAGCCATAAGGGCTTAGCCATAAGCCATAAGAGCTTAGCCATAAGCCATAAGGGCTATATACTGTAATGCTAAACACGAACAGATCACACTTACAGCTTGGCCTTACTACGTTTATTTGGGGACCAAAATATACTGATTTATGACTTAAGAAGTACTTTACTTTAAATCATAAAGGGACACATTTTGTACTTCAAGAGAAACTGAAAATATTTGACAATGCAGTTTGCATGCACATCTTGCATGAATATATCTCATAACATACCATATTTTAAAGGAATTTAGGCAGTTAATGAAGTATAAAGTTTTATCTTTCATAATAATATTTAACATACACTAAAAAAAATTGCTCTATGCAGAAAAATATGAATTAAATAGGTCTCCATACTTGTGAGAATTACATAGTATTAATATGAAAGATTTAAATTTGACTAAATTGTAGTAAAGGCATCACAACCTTTTTGGTGGGTGAAATATATTTTACAAGCAGTACTCACCAGCAAGCACCCCATTATATGAACACTTTCTCTTTTTACTGAGTAACAATATACTATTAAACAGGAATGTATCAAAGTAGAAGGTGCAATAGAGTATTTAGAATGAAAAGTATGAATACAGCTAATATTGTCTCAATTTATAAGGACTCCAAAACCAATACAATATTTTGAGTATGGTATCCAGCGCACAATACCAATACAGTATGTGCATAGATAACAGGGTAGGGAAGAAATGATGACAAAATGGCAAAATTAAATACTGTACACAATAGTGTGTAGAGAAAATTATATCGATAGTGTAGAGGACAAATTAAGTGCACAAAATATTGTAGGGAAAAATTATGTACACAATTCAGTGTATAGGGGAAAATTATGTACACACTTGATAATACAAATTAAGTAAATACAGTATACCACAGTGAGGCATATCATCAGTTAAAAACCTGCCAGCTAGGATTTAACACACAATCTGCCTCTACAAGTCATGTATACAATAGAATGAAATGATCACACTTGTATAAACCATTAAAAACAAATGATGTACTGTGCTAACAATATAAGCAAGTGGAACACTTATTTTTAAACCTTCAAATAGCACTTGATGTATTGTACTGGAACTCCTTTGATATTCACCGAGGCAAAATTTATTGAATTCAAGAATTGTCACACTGTTATTTCCAATTATAACAGTGATCCACTGCCCACCAATACAGTCTTGAGGACTATGATGACCAGACCACACATTAGAATGTGAAGGGACGACGACGTTTCAGTCCGTCCTGGACCATTCTCAAGTCGATTTGAGAATGGTCCAGGACGGACCGAAACGTCGTTGTCCCTTCACATTCTAGTGTGTGGTCTGGTCAACATACTTTAGCCACGTTATTGTGACTCATCGCCTGCATATTGAGGACTATAATGTTTGAAAACTAAACCGCACACCAGACGATGAGACGACTGTTACAAAAGTCGTCATCTCGTCTCCTGGTATGCGGTTTAGTCCTCACGTCGTCAGCCACGTTATTGCAACTCATTGTCTGCACTATAATGTTTTCTTCCCCATAGTAATTTTCACTACAATTAAATGTTAGTAACATTTTAATAATGGAGCCTTAAAAGTTTGGACAATTAGAATTATACAACTAATTAAACAATAATGTTATTCATTCACACAATGTACTTTTCATTACCATTACAAAGGATGCCTACAAGCAGCCATACAAGATCCTGGGAGTGCCACATGGTTGCTTCGGTGGCAATTAACCCCTGGGGGGGGGGGGGAGCAGTTATTTAATAGCCAACAGTAGCATTGTGCACCAAAAAAAAAAATTAAAACATTTTCTTCTAATATTATTAAAATACATATCACGGAATTTTTTTTTTTTTTTTGCATGAGAGAGATTTTGGGTGTGATAGGACGAGGAATTGTGGCAAGATACAAACACTGGCACGATACTAGGCCAGGCTGGTCTGCTCCAGCCAAGCCCAGTGGCGGCAGTTGTCACAAAGATATTTATTACTGTATTATTTCAATGTCTCCAATTGTTTTTTTGCAGTAATATTATTCAACAGTGTATAATGTGATAAACTTGTATAAAATGTGAGGACCATTGCTATAATAAAAAATATGATTAGCATATTGCTCATAAGAGCATATGATGAGTAATATGACTCGCCTGGCGTTCCGCGCGCGCTTTGTCACGGGTTCGTATCCTGGCCGGGGAGGATTTCCTGGGTGCAAATCCTTAACTGTAGCCTCTGTTTAACTCAACAGTAAAAATGTGTACTTGGTTGTAACAACGATTCTTCGCAGTGGGGATCGTATTCCAGGGACCTGCCCGAAACGCTACGCGTATTAGTGGCTGTACAAGAATGTAACAATTGTATATATCTCAAAAAAAAAAAAAAAAAAAAAAAATAGTGATACAATTATTATATTTATAGAACAGTACAACAATGTTTTTGCTGTAACTACACTGCATATAGCAGTAGTAGTAGTAGGCATCCTGCAGTCTCTGGAGACTATGGAGTTGCGGTCAGGTTGTCGAGGCTGGAGTGTCCTCTCCAGGGCAGGTTGATATGAAGGAGAAGCTGTTACCCATGCAGCAGGGTTCCCCCCCCCCCCCTTCCCACGTTGCTGAAATTATCCAATGGAAAGGCAAAGGCCAATACGCATGGTTCCAGCGCTGTTGCAGGAACCACTGCATATACTGTATGTTATTTATATATATAACTATCTATACTTTCATGCATCGTTACAAAGTTTCTGGCATATGTAGTAATCTTACAACAGGTTATCAGAGTTCAGCTTAGTTACACACATTTTGCACTAAATTCCAACAGCACACATTGAATATTTAATATTTTCTTTGTCTTTTGAATGTTTTTACCATAGATTTCTCAAGTGCAATGTTGTATTGGGCTATCAATAATATTTGCATTATAGTAGGAATAGAATATTGGTACACACAGATATATTCATGTCACTAATATCAGTTACATATTATATACTTTGAAAAATAAAACATAGTATTTTTGCTGTTATTACACTATATAAACACATATATAACTTATCTACATTTCTGTGCACCATAACTAACCACTAAGATTGGATGCTGAGAGTATATAAACTCAAACACAATCCAAGTCAGCCTATCACCTGGCAGCTGAGTGTGGCAAGTACATTTTTACATATTTAGCCAAGTGTGGCAAATACATTTTTACATATTTATTTCAATGTCTTTGAATGGTTTTATATCTAGTTTTTCCAGCAATATTATTCAATAGTCTGTAATTTGAGGACTCCATACATGTAGATAAATGTATAGAACATTGCTATACTCAAAAATATGGTGCTCATATCTAGTGACAGGTACCAGTATTACATTCTTAAGTTAATCAAACAGTTTTTGCCATTATACACGTTATATATAACATCTACATTTTTGTTCACCGTAACAAACCACTAAGCTGGTATGGTGTGCCCAGACAGCATAGCCCACCTCACACCAGTCAGCTGACAACACTACTTCACTCAGCAAGAATCCTCCTCCCAACATACTACGCACATCGCTAATTCTTGGCACAAAGCTGCTATTATCAGAATTCTGGTCACTAAATCCTGTAAATGAATAATTTTCTTCAAGCTTATTTTGTAAAGGAATGTGAGAAGTCATTTCAAGATGCTTAGATGGACCAGGTAGAGTGCTGTGGCTGCCTGACTAGCACTGTGAACATCATGAACAACATTGTGTTCACTGATATCTGAACAGTGTACTGTCTTTATCAGTCAGGGGTCTTTAATAATACAGTCAACCCTAAATAATAGCAGTTACTGTACATATATATTTTTTGTATTTTTTAATTTTTAAGCAATGCTGTGGTCACAAGGTGAACAGCAGTGCTGTTAGCTCATACTGCATGCACCAGTATTGGTTGCTCACTCGGTACTACACTCGGCCTTCACACCCAGGAATGGTGCCCACACTTTTTTTTTTTTAAATGGCATCTATTTACTGTCGCTCGGAGAAAGCCAACGTGAACCCTGCGTAGCCACAGGACTTTTAAATCTTACACAATACTCCAAAACACACATGCATGTTATGCACCCTCCAGTCAGTTAGGCCAAAATCATATACAGTGCATATGTATCATTTGTGCCCTGTAAGGGTTAAGGCTCACGATCCTCGTTCTTAAGTCAGTAATATTTTTACTACTGTATTGAAAACTTTCTTTGCATTTTATAATGATAATGATGAAAGGTGAAGAAAAGCTCAATAATTGTGTGTACAGTATTATTAAACTGAATTTTCAGATGAACCTACATCCTTGATTCAATACACTTTTCATACAACCTTCCAAGTGCTTGTGTTTATATGTCTGGCAGAGTGCCTCAAATGGGGTCCATCATTAGAGATCATTATGATTATGATGTCTCATAATAATAATAATAATAATGGGAATAATGTCTCAGTGGTACCTGGCCCACAGTTCCCAGAATCCACGACATTTGATCATTCCTCAGAGGTTTTGGCATACATTAGAGTCCCTGGAGAGCATAATCATAATGATCTCTAACGATGGACCCATTTGAGGCACTCTGCCGGATATATAAACACAGGCACTTAAAAGTTTGGTTCAATACACTGTTTACACCACCTTGATAAAGGATGCAGAGTCATCGAAAAATTCAGTTTAATAATATACTTACACAAGTATTGGTCTTTTCTTCACCTTCATTCAAACACTAGGGTATTGTAGTAAGCTTCTCAATAATAATAATAATAATAATAATAATAATAAATTTCTCATTAACATTTCTAATCTTTATGAAAATACAAATGCTTTATTACCATTATGTATTTTGTATATAATAAATCAAACTAAACACAGAAAACAAAAGTTTTGTAAAAAGTGCCGTGGAGAATACACATATACAGTATTTTGTTGGACATGCAGAAATTCATCTGTTGCTTTACTACATAAATTATCCAAAGATGAATACAACATTTAATAATAATAATAATAATTGAAGACCATCATATATGATGAAACTTTCACTCTCCATGGCTGTGACCCACATCATGCTCTAAGTTATGGTAAAGTTGTACCATAACATATCCAATACACTACTATGTGAATAACTTGAAAAGTTCAGCGGTGTTTTTAAGTGAATACCAATATTCTTTCTTCTATAAGCATATGTCTAGAAATAATAACAACAGGCAGTGAGCAGTTAATGATGGGAAGTAACACATCATAATCTCTGCACAGATCCTATACCGCTTTAGCCCATTCATATGCACGCTTCATTTTTGTATACTATACTTCTATATATACACACTTAAATCCTCTAGCTTTATTCAATAAAATATTTCAATATGGTTTAGTAATGAATGATAAATATGTTTTTCACCAAAATGTCTATATTTTAGATGCAAAAGAGACTGCTTAGGTCTCCAAGCAATTGAGGAATTTTGTTTGCTAAGAGTGCTCAACCTTCTAAAAAAAGTTTAATACATAGGCATTGTAGCTTGTAGTTATGTATAATAAAGAGAATAATAACGTAGCTATTGTTCAAATTTATATTATAGATATTTAATATTTGTATAGACGAGTAAGATAATCACATGAAAACTTACTTGCCCAGTGAAATAGGTAAGCCACATGAAGCATTAAAACACATCTTTTACCAAAAGATATGAGCATTGGCAATGCACATGCTGACCATGCAATGAATCATGTTGCTGGAGTAATAAGTATGCTTATTCATACCCGACTCGAGAATGAGACAAATATCCGAGGAACTCTATACCCAAATTTAGGGAAAAGTACCCACAGGCTCAGTCCTCCCAGGTTTTTTTCCAGTTAATTATTTTGGGACAGAGGAGGCATAACAACATGCCTCAGCTCTACAGTCAAAGGTCACTGGAACCTTTCCTGCACTCCCATACCACAACTCATTCAGTGACTAGCATGACTTCTCTTACAGCTGCTACACTACTATCAGAGAGGAAATAACATCTCTGATATATACGTTAATGCTGCTATTCTTTTGTGGTAATATCACAACAGCTATGTCTGTGACTCCCTATACCTAAAGCAACCATATTTATTCATAGTAAAGATAACATTCCATCAACTATTCCTCTCCACATTGCATGGGATGAGAATCTAGAGTATTGCAATGATATTTGGATACAAATGAAAATGAAAATAAATAGAAACCTGAGTAAACTTACACTGGAATCAACAAGGATAATTTACATTTATACTCTTCACAGAGTAAGTTATATATTAAAGAATTAAATGTATGAAATTACAATATTATGTATAGCTAGCTGTAAATATGCAGCAAGTTAAAGACAAACAATCAAGTCAACCTTAGCCAAAGGTGGGACTTGAGGTACACAACTTGCTGATAACAACATGCCTTCACCACATTGTTTTGCAAATCATCTACAATTTGATCTGTGCAAATTTCCGTTTCACCTTGCAACATGTATATTTAGAAATAATAAAGCACATCATAAAAAAAATAAAAAAAAATAAACTACTATTTGATGACTTTGACAATGGCTCGCCTAATATTTTACACTGTAACCATATTGTATGTAGTGAAAACTGAGCTTGTACTATTTTTATATTGGATGAGAATATCATAGTTTCATTAGTAATATTACGAGTATAAAATAATTAACGACTAATAAGATTAATTTAAGAGTACATTCCTCCATAACAAAAATTAACACAACCACGCAACAATTAAATGCATTCACACAAATAAGCTCAAAGCTGAACAAGCATTCCAGTCAAAAATTTCAAGAGAAGTAAGTAACAATAAATCATCCTAAATTATATAAATACTTTCACAATCACGTATGCTCATCTTGCTACTATTTACCTGCAGCACATTCGGGTAAAACTAACACACACTGAAATCCCAAAGTTTGACAGTCTTATCGTAAGACCCGCTTACTATCACGTGATCATTGAATGCGAGGCACGTGACACCATCAGTGTGGTTTCTCAGAGTCACTAACCGCCGACGAGATTCCCGGTCCCAGACCTGAAATTTATTAACGAGATGCTAAATGTTTGTATACAAGATGCAATGAAAGCTCAATTTTCTTTTGCATAGTGACAAGCAATCTCTCATGGTTTTTACTCAATATCCACTCTCCTACATCTATATCATTCAAGGTCTAAATTGTATGTCAGCAACAGATACTTATACATTATATATATTATAAAATCATACTACAGTATATATGAAGTTACCAATGCAATGTTAAAATTTATCATATTACAATATCTTGAAAACCGAATTAACTAATTGTTACATATAATGAACTTTATTTACTACAGTACTTATAAACCAGTAATCTATCGCAATGCATGTCTAAAGCAATTGTGTCTTGAGCAAAACTGCTCAGGAATTAATTTTTTTTTTTTTTACAATTCTTACCTTAATTGTTTTATCATCGGAAGCACTCACAATTCGCCTTGAGTCGGCAGCTAGGCACCGTATTACACCTAAGAAATAAAAAAATTAGTATGTTAAACTGTAAGTCAAATGCTGCAGACAAATATTTAAAAATTTTATAAAAAATTTTCACAATCTGATAATTCTAAACACAATGAATTACTCTTTAGGTGACTGGAATTACTTCAACAATACACAATATGGTGGCACATACACACCTAATTTTATAAATATCAAAACAATCAGTTTACAGATTCACAAACATTCCTTAATGTTATAGTTTTGGTTTTATGGTACTACAAACCTCATTTTAAAATTGGCTCTTTGCATAAAAATAGACTGAATAATGCCACACAGATATACATTCATCAATGGCTTTTGGAATTATTCAGGATAACAGACGATTAGATAGAATGTATCGTAGAAACAAAAACCACAGCTCGCCGTTCTCATTTCTCAATGAAAACGCTAATTAGCCTGAATTTGTGATGGAAGCTAAGGTAGTGTTAAAACAAATACTATAGGAAAAATAATGCAATTGTAAAATTTTTTGTTGTAATTGCAAATTTTATCTGCTACTCATAAGGTCTTGAAAAGTCCTTTAACTAACCTGAAAGTTCAAGTCCTTTATGTTAGTAAAGGACTTGAAAAGAAAAACAAAAATACTATTATTAAGTAACGTGTATAATGGGCATTCCAGACCTGTATGACCTTCACTAGACATCCAGTCAAGGACACCCAGACATTGGCCAGACGAGAGGCACCATAGGCGGATAGTGCAGTCAAGTGACCCAGAAATAATGGTAGTGTTGTCATAGGTTAAAGTGGTAACTGCATCTTCATGGCCCACGAGTGTCTTTTGGCACAGGCCTGAATCTAGCTGCCAAACCTGTGGATGATTGATTTAAACATTAGGAGATTAACACTCTCAAGTCTCTCTGACTTTCTAAAATTCAGTTCAATTAAAAACTCAGATATTGCCTAAAGTTTTCCCTGTACTACAGACAGTACATATGTACAATCAGGCAGGATATATTCTAGGCATTATTGTTACAGAAAACTTTTTGAACATTCTTGCATAGTGGTTGAAAAGAGCACCAAGTGTTGAAAAGATGTAGACAAACACTAAGAAGTCACCAGACCACCTTTGTAGATGACATTTTGCTTGCAAGGACTACTGTATATAAATTCTTACAGGCAAATCATCAACAAAGAGTGTTGTCTTGTCTTGGTGGTGTTCTATATCCTTACAAAGCCGTAATGCACAGAGAAAATTAAGGGCAGGTTATTTCGAAATGATTTTGGGGCTTAGCATCCCAACAGCCCGGTCCTCGACCAGGCTTTCTTTTTGTTACACGTTCCCAGGAAGCAGCCTGTAGCAGCTGTCTAACTCCCAGGTACCTATTTACTGCTAGGTGAATAGGTGCATCAGGGTGAAAGAAACTCTGCCCATTTGTTTCCACCTCCCCCAGGGATTGAACCCGGAACCTCAAGACTACGAATCCAAAGCGCTGCCCACTCAGCTATTGGGCTCCATAGGGGTTCAATGAGAAAATAGGTAAGAAAAGTTGTCTACCAGCAAAAAAAGTCGAGCTGGACTAGGTAGGATTTTAGCAGTAGATGATTTTTTAAATTCTTCTACTGGCTAGTGATTGCATGAACCTTTAGTGTTTGTAGCCTGAAGCCCCAAATAGCCATCACAGCCAGGTTGATCAAGTAACTACATAAAGTTGAGTTCCCTCTTAACTCTCAAATTGAGCACCCTAAATTTGGTCAATTTCCTGGTGCCCATAACAAAATATATATACCCTTTTCCTTGATATATTATAAAACATTTCTTTTTTTTGGGAAAAATATAAACATTCTGATCAATTTAGTTTGGCCCTGGTGAGGTGAAGAAATGTTGAAAACTTGAAATTCTGAGAATTAATTTTCAAGTATTTCTAATAGATATCTCCTTGCTAAAGTCCTTAAAATTTTGCATGTCACCAATGGTTTGTAGCATGAGTGTTAGTAAATAGATGGTGAGGCACTTGACATGGTGTCTATCTTTTAATTAATTCCCAGGAAGGGAACCAAGGCTTTCAAAACTTTTCCAATAAGGCAAATTGTTGCCAGAGGTCTCTAGTGTTGAATACATCTGCATGGAATCTTTAGGACTTTTTATTATTAAGGGGATCCTTCTACTCTTCGCCGTCTTGATGCTTTGCACCATACTGGGTTGCGCCTCAGTTCTGGTGCCTTTCGTTCGACTACCATCCTTAGCTTGTATGTTGACACTGGCTTCCTGTCTCTCCAGGACCGCCGTGATCGCTACTGTCTTCGCTATCTTGCGCGGTCCTTGCAACATCCTTCCTCTCGCCTCTGTCGTGCTTTAACTTTTACCCCTCCTGCGGTTCCTGTTCCTCTTCACCACCTCCCTCTTTCTGTCCGGTTATCTCGCCTACGGGATTCTCTCTCCGTTCGTATTTCTGATGTTTCTCCTCGTGTTGTTCCTTCTTTGCCCCCGTGGAGGGTCCCTCTTCCGCGGTTTTGTACTTCCTTGACCCGTATCACTAAAGCTTTTACCCCTCCTACGGTTCTAAAACGCCTTTTCCTCGAGCACTTTTCTTCTCACTCCCGCTCCGTTTCTGTCTTCACCGATGGGTCTAAGTCAGCGGACGGTGTTGGCTACTCTGTTGTTTTTCCTGATCGCACTTATATGTGTCGCTTGCCTCCGGAGACTAGCATCTTTACAGCAGAACTTTATGCTATTCTCTATGCTCTTCGTCTCCTGCTTTCTCGTTGTCAGTCTTCCTTTGTGGTTGTTGTTGACTCTCGTAGTGCCCTCATGGCTCTCGGGTCCTTTAATCCGGTTCATCCAGTAGTTGTCGAGATCCAGCATTGGCTGTTTCTCGTTCACAGTAAATTTAAGTCGGTTGAGTTTTGTTGGGTTCCCAGCCATATTGGTGTGTCTTTAAATGAGCATGCGGATGCTGCCGCTAAGGAAGCTGTCCGCTCTTGTCCCATCTCTCGTAAAGGCATTCCGTATTCCGACTTTTACCCAGTTATCCATTCCTCAGTCCTTACCCGTTGGCAGGCTTCTTGGTTGTCTGTTACTGGTAACAAGCTACGTACTCTTAAATGTTGTGTTTCCTCGTGGCCGTCCTCCTTCCACCGTAACCGGCGGTGGGAAACAGCTCTGGCGAGGTTGCGTATTGGCCATACTCGCTTAACCCATGGTCACTTGATGGAGCGCCGCCCTGCTCCTTATTGTCCTAGTTGCATTGTCCCTCTTACGGTCGTGCATGTCCTTCTTGAATGTCCTGACTTCCAGGACGAGCGTGTGTCTTGCTTTCCGACCGCCCCTCGCGGTCACCTGTCCCTCGATAGAATTCTTGGTGACTCGGATACTTTTGATATCGTTCGCCTTATGCGTTTTTGTTCTCGTATTGGCATCCTTGGTGATATTTAGCGCCCTCTGATTATTTTGCGTATTTGATGGTGCTACATAGCCTTCCCGGTTTGGTGCCTTCTTTTGATAATTACTTACTTACTTTATTATTAAGGGGATCATTAAATCTTCCAAAGGTTTCCAAAACTGAAAACAAAGCTAGAGGTGTTAAATATGCCAAAGCTAGAAGATGGAAGACAAATATGTGATATGAACACTACATACAAATTAATAATGAATTTAAAAACTATCAGAGACATTCTTGAAACAAGCAACTTTAAGAACAAGAGGTCATAAATTCTAATAAAGAAACAAAAGTGTTAAAAGGATATTAGAAATTTCTCCTTAGCAAATAGAGTAGCAGACAGCTGGAACATGAGAAGATAGTGCCAAAACCATCAGTAGTTTCAAAACATGTGACAAGAGTAGCGGGAAAACAGGACACCACGAGCATAGCTCTCGTCTCATAACTACACTTAGGTAATTACAGGTGATATGTGCACTGACCATTATCACCCCGAGAGCTATAGGAACAGTTTAAGGCTTAAAAGCTTCCACAACTCGTCCAGCAAAATTTCTTACACTTGTTGGCAGGAGATTGACGAGTTGTGGACCTCCAATATTTATGCCGAGTTCTCAAATTGTATTCTTATTAACACCAGCATAGGCACAATACTATAGAGCATTTTTCAACCCAATCCAATGAGTGAAAAATTATAAAAGTTTACAAAATGTGAAGAATTGTCACCATTGATATTTACTTTGTATTGATAGAAGAGAATTCTTACCTTAATGGTTTTATCAGCTGCACCAGATATGATTTTATTGTCATCAAAGGCAACAGTAAGCACAGGAGCTTGATGCCCAGTGAGAGTTCGGAGACACTCGCCTGAAGCCAGTGCCCACACCTTGACTAAATGGTCATAGCTGCCACTTACCACGCGTTCCCCATCAACCTACGGAGAGATGAAAACGTCTATGTTAAATTTATGTTAACAGTACTGTATATATTTAAGTGCAGATTATGTTTTAGTTTTCAGTAGTTGAACATCCCAGTATTAAACATATCCTCATATATTTGTATATACATGTCCCTTTACAATGACAATTGTAATTTTAATCTTAAAATCTTTTTTGAAATCCTAACACACTCATTTCAGGGTTTGATTACAAGCCACCTCCACAGTGAACTAGGGTTGAGCAAGCCAGTAGACCACACCAGGAGAAATGTTTTTGCTTTATTCCAATGTTTTCACCCAAAACCTAAAATACAGACAATCTAATATCACATTAAAAGAACAGATGGGTTACAATGGAGCATACCTTACTTTGTTACTTTGTGGCGATTCCAAGGATTAACATACCTGAGGCCCGGTCTCTGACCAGGCCTCGTGTTGGTGGTCTGGTCAACCAGGCTGTTGGACACCTCTGCTCGTAGGCTCATGCATGAATCACAACCTGATTGACCAAGTAGCCTTTCGAGATGTTTATCAAGTTCTCTCTCTGAACACCACGAGAGGCTGGCCAGTTATGCCCCTTATGTGTAGCAGGAGAATGTTGAAAAGTTTAGCCTCTTTGATGTTGATAGAGTTCTATGTACCTATTCCAGCTCTACTTTTTAATGGGGCTATTTAACACATCCTACCATGCCTTCTTGTCTCATGTGATATTATTTCTGTGTGCAGATTTGGAATCAGTCCCTCTAATATTTTCCAGGTGAAAAAAATGGTATACTAAGTTTAACAAATGATGAAGAGCCCCATTAAAGCCCAAGTTGAGGCAATTGGGAGAAAATGTGAGCAACTGAATGTCTTGCTCAAAAAGAAGCTTTTCATCTACACTCAGATCCTTTGTACCAGGAAACATCCATATTGGGGTTGTGACGATAATCTCCTTCAAGAGATTGAGCCTGCTCTTCCCTCCAAAATTACGTCTTCACAATTATATAAAAAGACTATGGAAGAAATGTCCAACAACGACAACAACACCAGCACCAGCAAGGCTTGCCAGGGTGAGCAGAAACGTATGCAACCAGCCACCTGTTCGAACTCCAACCACCAAACTACCCGTTGATCGCTACGGCTCCGCTGATTGGTCGCCGGTCTGGCTGCACCTGCACTCGCCCCCAATACTACCTGATGTCTGGGGTCGCCCCAACATCAGTCCTCAGAATGTTCCGTGCTTTCGTAGCCAGCACTCCTCCCAGCTAGACTCTAGAGTGTACTGAGAGAGGTGGTGGCTTTAAGCCAATATTCCAGCACCTCCCACTTAACTTTTGTGTTGCACTTCTTATTATTTTGCCTTAACGTAACTTTCATTGTGTCATTTAAGTATTCTTATTATTTTGATTCATTGATTTTATTATACATATTTGTTTGTGCATTATTTTCATGTTTTGATTTATTTAACGTAATTAAAATTTCATTGTTAAAGTTTTACTTGTGTTTTGTGTGTCTTCTCCTTACCTTACCACAGACGAAGTTCCAGTTTTTCTATTTTTTTTTATAACTATGTGACGAGGCCATACCCCTAGCCTTAAACAGCCGAACACCAACGCGTTACCGTCACAAGTTATATGGGGGCCTGTCCTAGGAGCTTCACTCAGGTACTGGTGCCAAGTGGTAATTTATGGTAAGCGTATTTAACTTTGTTAACGTAGCTTTACTATTTTTCATTCAATTTCATTTTTTATAAGGTGCGGTGTATTGTGCATTACGAGAGTAACATATAGTGAAGGTGAGACAACTTTGGATTACGTGGTGACTGTAGGCCTCAGTCATACTCTTAATTGGTCATCTCTCCCTCCTTGTTATTACTCGTATTTACCATCTATGTCCCTTGAATATTTCTCATTCTGACAGATCATCATATTGGTACCCTGGTACTGTGGTCTGCCCCGGGTCAAGAGTACCCAATCTTCTGCAATCTGACTGTAGGAGGACAAAGAGGGCCATAGTTCCTCTAGCTCGAACTTTAGTTGCTGAATTGGGACCTCAGCAGCAGTTCTCGTCACCAGTTGACACCTCGCACCCCTACACGTCAGTCAGAGATGATGATACATACAACGGTAGGGAATTAGCTTATTTTTTCAGAGCACAAAAGTTCGCTAATTCTGTAAGTATCATATTAAATTCAGTAGGAAAAACTTGCTTTATGTCCTATAGAGACTTGGCAAGGTATGCCTACATCCTTGGACTACCAATTTTACTTTTGAAGCATTTAACTGTTTCATTTGTTTTCGAAACTTTGTTTCATTTGTTAGTAGGATTTTCTTGCCCTTATTCTCTTACATGAGTACCGGGTACAAGATTTCCTGCGCCCTTGATTTAATTTAATCATTTAATATCTTTCACTTAACGTTAATTGTTAAAGATCACACAGGATAGGTACCAGTTGCCACGTTGTCCTGTTTCTGACATTTCATTATTGAACATTCGTGTACCTTTATTTGCTAATTTCACCATGTTTCGTCTCCAAACTTTCCGTGCAAATCCAGCAGGTGAAATAGGGACTTTAAGTCGTGCCAAGAGGACTGAATTACAAACTCTTGCACATGAGTATCAACTAGAAGTTCCCTACCAAGCCAACAAAAATGACCTACACAACCTGTTGCTGGATTACTATTTAGAGCAAGGTAAGATAGACTCTGAAACTCATGAAACTTACTATATTGCAGATAAACCTGACTTGGCAACGCTGAAACTCAAACTAGAACTGGCAAAGATTGAAGAACGAACAGCTGCCATACGGAGGGAAGAACAAGAACGCGAGGTCGCATTACTCCGTGAACGTGAACGAGTACAGCTTGAAGCACTCCAGGAGCGGGAACGCGTACAGCTTGAAACCAAACAACGCGAGTTGGAAATGCAACGTGAACATGACAAGCAACAAGCAACTCTGGCTCTAGAGTGTCGTCAACGTGAAATCGCCTTGGAAACTTCCCACTTCACTCAACGCCAACAAGCTACTGCCAATCTTCCCGTCAGTTTTAATATATCACATGCAAGTAAGTTAATGCCATCCTTTGTAGAAGCAGAAGTTGATGTTTTTTTCACCACCTTTGAAACCCTTGCTAATCAACTCAGTTGGCCTGTCAACCAATGGGCCACACTTCTCAGAGTCCATCTTACAGGTAGAGCTGCAGTCACACTCAGTACTTTGGCGTCTGAGAATGACTACTACACTCTGAAACAAGCAGTGTTGGACGCCTACCTCCTCTCTACTGAAAGTTATAGAAGGAAATTCCGTGACCACCTGAAGGCAAGTACCACTACCTTCCTCGAGTTTGCTAACACGAAACGGAGGTATTTCATGAAATGGCTGGAAGCAGCACATGTCTCTACTTTTGCAGAACTCGTCAACCTGATGCTTGTTGAAGAATTCTTGAGACGTGTGCCACCTCCTGTCCGCCTCTACTTAGCAGATAAAGAAGAAACCGACTACCTGAAGTGTGCTAAGTCGGCTGACACTTACAGCCTCATCCACCGGCTGACACCTGAACCATCCTCCAGTAAGAAGTCGTGGTACAGTTACGAGAAGGTGAGCCCCGATCAAGCTGGTTCACAACTGTACTGCAAGTATTGTAGACTCTATGGACATACCATAGACAAGTGTGGTAAGTCTCAATACAAGGGAACCACTGACCAACAACGACCCAAACCAACTCCTCCTAAGTCCGGTAAGCCTGTGATGAATGTTGGTGTTGATGTTAATGATCTTTCTCTTTTCAGTAACCACCTGTATACTGGAACTGTCTCTGCCAACGGTTCAAATCCGGAGGGACGTTTCAAATTGAAGATCTTGAGGGACACAGCGGCTCTACAATCAATCATCTTGAAGTCGGCTGTGCCCAACATAGTCTACACCGGGGAAACAGTCTTCATCACTGACCTCACTGCTACTACTCCATACCCTCTCGCCAGAGTCCACCTGGATTGTCCCTACGTGAACGGGGAAGTCCAAGTCGCCGTCAGGGAAAAGCCTTTTCCCATGCCTGGAGTGCAACTTCTCCTAGGCAACGACTTGGCAGAAGACCTGCAACCGACCAACCTGATCGTCATGGACAAACCCCAGGTGTGTAACTCTGTGCCAAGTAACCCTATTCTTGAGTATGTTCCAGCAGAGGTTCAAGAGAGTGAAGTTTCTCCTCCGGTTCTCGTGACCACCCGTGCACAAGCCGCACGTCCACAGCCAGCTGACTCTACTGCTACCGCTGTCCCTCAAGACCCTCAGAAACTACCCCCGCATCTGACCAAGTTGGAGTTCCGTAAGTTGCAGAGGGAAGATCTTACTTTAACACCATTGTTTTTCCAGGCTGAGACTCAACCCGACAGTATTCCTGGGTTCTTCCTAGAGAACGACTTGCTCTACCGCAGATATAGACCCAGTAAACTGAAGGAGGAGGACGATTGGGCCAACACCGAACAACTTGTGATTCCCACCAGCCTGCGGCCCACTATTCTACACCTGGCCCATGGAGCATTCTCCCACTACGGCTTCAACAAGACTTACCATGGGATTCGCCAAGACTACTACTGGCCAGGTATGGTAAATAACGTCAAACAGTACGTAAAACAGTGTCATACATGTCAGATGGCAGGCAAACCGAACGTCTCCATTCCCAGAGCACCACTGATTCCCATACAGGTGCCTGCGGAACCTTTCCACAGACTCATAATAGACTGTGTTGGTCCTTTACCTCGGACCAGTTCAGGTAACGCCTACATCCTAACCATCCTGTGTCCTACCACCAGATTTCCCATAGCAGTTCCAGTGAAGAACATCACGGCTGCTACGGTTATCAAACATCTACTGAAGATCTTCACTCAATACGGATTTCCCAGGGAGATTCAAAGTGACTGTGGCACCAACTTCACCAGTGATCTCTTCAAAAGGACACTGGAGGAGTTCAACATCAAACAGGTATTGTCCAGCCCCTATCATCCTGCTTCACAGGGTTCTCTTGAACGTAGTCATCAGACCATCAAAGCACTCTTGAAAAAGTTTTGTAGTGAAACCTCAAAGGATTGGGATAAGCAGATTGACCTAATAATGTGTATTTTCAGAAGTCTCCCCAATGAGTCCCTAGGAGTATCTCCTTATGAGATGCTCTACGGCCGTAAGTGCCGTACTCCCCTTAAGGCTTTCAAAGACTCTCTCAGAGATGCCACCTTCAGTGAGCATCAGAATGTGCCCCAGTTTCTTCAAAACCTTCAACACATTCTAGAGAGAGTCCACCGCTTTGCTCATGATAATCTATTGAAAGCCCAGGTGAGAATGAAGACTCATTACGACCAGACCAGCAAAGTAAGAAAATTCAAGCCGGGAGACTTCGTCCTTGCTTATTTCCCTATCCCAGGTTCACCTTTACAAAACAGATTTTCAGGACCCTACTGCGTCAAAGAGTGCAGGAATAATAATAATTATGTGATAGAGACTCCTGATAGGCGGCGGAAGACCCAGCTGTGCCACGTCAACCTCCTGAAGCAATATAATGGTACTCCTCCCACTGTCTTGACTAATTATTCCACATTCACAGAACCCTACATCCACAGTGAGACCTTCCCAGCTTCTCCTCCCGAAAGCACTGACAAGGAGTCGGCGCTTTCTAATTCCAAAATCCTTAATGATCTTCCCAAATGCTTTCAGGATAATACTCGTGCTCCTATGCCCTCTTCTAATTCCACTCTCACCTCGTCAGATAAGCCCTACATCCTCCATGTCGACGCCAATGGTACCGACGATGGTGGTGTCGTGATGCAGCAACGAGGCGAGAAGAATACACCTGTCAGCGACTACTGCTACAAGGAACGACGGAACAATTGGCAAGGAGCTACTCTTCCTCATCCTGAAGCTTCAGCACTTCACTCCACACCTGAAAAGTGCTCGGTCCACCATCAATACGGACCACACCACCCTACACCTCCTGCAGCACGCCCACTTCTCATCTCAACGTCTTCTACTATGGGCTTGCTAACTGCAGAAATTCAACCTGGAGACACGCTATACCAAGAGTCTGACAACATCTTAGCCCATGATCTCTCCAGAGTTTATGAAGTAGAAGCAACTCCATCCATTACTCCACCACATAACGACGTACTTCTTCCAGAACCGCAGGCTTCGGGGGAGAGTTGTGACGATAATCTCCTTCAAGAGATTGAGCCTGCTCTTCCCTCCAAAATTACGTCTTCACAATTATATAAAAAGACTATGGAAGAAATGTCCAACAACGACAACAACACCAGCACCAGCAAGGCTTGCCAGGGTGAGCAGAAACGTATGCAACCAGCCACCTGTTCGAACTCCAACCACCAAACTACCCGTTGATCGCTACGGCTCCGCTGATTGGTCGCCGGTCTGGCTGCACCTGCACTCGCCCCCAATACTACCTGATGTCTGGGGTCGCCCCAACATCAGTCCTCAGAATGTTCCGTGCTTTCGTAGCCAGCACTCCTCCCAGCTAGACTCTAGAGTGTACTGAGAGAGGTGGTGGCTTTAAGCCAATATTCCAGCACCTCCCACTTAACTTTTGTGTTGCACTTCTTATTATTTTGCCTTAACGTAACTTTCATTGTGTCATTTAAGTATTCTTATTATTTTGATTCATTGATTTTATTATACATATTTGTTTGTGCATTATTTTCATGTTTTGATTTATTTAACGTAATTAAAATTTCATTGTTAAAGTTTTACTTGTGTTTTGTGTGTCTTCTCCTTACCTTACCACAGACGAAGTTCCAGTTTTTCTATTTTTTTTTATAACTATGTGACGAGGCCATACCCCTAGCCTTAAACAGCCGAACACCAACGCGTTACCGTCACAGGGTACTTTAAATCCACTAAAGCAACTCACTGTGCATGCAGGTGTTGACAGCATTGCCACTGAAGTGTGTTAATTGTGACGGGTTGTGGATTTACCTGCATCATAAAATGCATACATAGTTCCTTTGATTTATTTGATCATGACAATATCAATGATATTCACAGGAACCCAAGAACTCATAAATTTGGTAATGAAAACACTTATCTAAAACCAAGTACTGTATAGCTGATTCTAGTTAACACTGAATAAAGATTTTAATCAATTCTGAATTAACATTTGTTATCTTTTGGTTTAGCTTGAACACCGAAGAACAACAAAACCATATAAAATATGGCTAATTACAGTACTTGGTAATACTATAAATTAACAAGTGAAGGGACAACAGGACCCACGGGCAAGTTACCTGAAGACACCGGACAGTTGAAGAGTGCCCAATCATTGTGACCTTGCAGTTAATTGATGACCATTGACTGGTTTCTTCTACATCCCAAACCTGAGAATCATTAATGGATAATACAATTTAATTTAAATATTTATTAGTTAATGTTATGAAATGAGAACCTATCCATATAATTAAAATTATACAAAATATTATTTTATATAATACCAATGCCAATATAACATAATATTTACTTTGCTATTATAGATTTCTATCAACCCAGTTTCTTATTTTCCTAGAGTGGGTGGCACTTGCTCACAAATGATGGAAGCATCACATTTATAAGAGTCCAGACTATTAAGTGGTATCTATACTCTCAACCTTCCACACTCAATAGTATGAGGGCAATCTAACACCAACTTACTAGGACAAGTCATCCTCACCAGTACCAGTCATATCATGGGCCTAGATTTCTATAATTATCATCATTTCCTTCTGTAGTGTGGATGCTGAGAGGAATTTGCCCATAGTAATATTGGAAAAGAAGGATAAAGTTATTAAAGAATTTTAAATGTGACACTTGTCCACAGAAAATATGGTTTCCCATAGGTGGTGACAGGAAGCCTGTTAGGATTATTAAGGTCCCCCTAGACCAACGTTCCTCAAGATACAATCCATAACAGTTGTGGAATTCCCAAGTTCCTATTTACAGCTAGCAAAACAAAGGTCATCAAAGCACACAATCTCTCCCCATCATGATAATATAGTGCTACAAAGGAGTTGAATTCACCTCAATATTTTGTAAATACATTAAGTTTTTAAAATCCCCCCCCTACTTAACACTTTCAGCCTCCCGGCGAATGTAAAAAAAACAACCGTATGTGCTCCCGGCGTTTTGCCGCGTAAGCGTAAAAACAAAAATGTGTATACTCTTTTTACTCTCCTGACCTTAGTTCTTGAGCTACGTATTTCATTTTGGTACCAACGTGTTCGCAATAAAATTCTCTAGAAGAACATCAGTAAAAAAGTCACTAAACGTATAGGGATACCAGCACCAAATAAATAACTACGAAGATGACTCGCCGTGAGCGCCCAACAGCAACAAAATGTTTTTACTCTTGGGATTGTTATCACCTCCACACTTGTCCTACAGCGTTAATTTTGGTATCAATGGACTCGCAATGAAATTCCCAACACGGTGATATGAATATAAGCGTAGAATAATGATTGCGGCCCGCCCGCAAGAGTGTGGGAAGTGGTGAAATTGTTACCCGGTATCGGTGACGGGACGACGCACGGCGCTTTGAAAGTTTATACTTATTTCACTCTCATGACATTATTATTCTATGTACGTCATTCATTTTTGTGTCAATGTGTTCACAATAGAATGTTCTATGAGCCCGTAGGTAAAAAAAGATCAACAAAGCGTAAGATAGAATAGCGCCAAATATAAAACAACGCTGGAACATATCAGTGAAAGTCAAACGCACACTAAATGTTTTTACTTTTGTTATGTTTGTGAACCTTTCATGAACTTATTGTACCATGCAGCCTATTGGTGAGAAAGAGAGCCTCATGGCGCGCAGTTTGAAACAAACCCAAAGTAAATCGGATAAAAATTGAATTTTATACAAATATTTTAAAAGAGGACATAACTTTATGTCCACTATGCGGGAGCGGGTAGGCGAAACAGGATGCCGCGAGGAGTCCTCATCCTCAGAAAGTGTTAATACTACATGGCCTATTAAAGCTACAAAATTTAATTAAGAACATAATACTCAAAAACATGGCAATCACCTGCAAAGCCAGGGAGATTGCCTGGCTTTGCCAAATCATTTCAGTCCAGGGTGCAAGTAATCATGCACAGATGCGTGTAGTGACTTGTGTAAATTTAAATATGTTAAAAGATAGTGTGATAAAGACACTAGTATATTACAGGCATATAGACTAAAAAATATATAACTATAGTGTACCTTTATTGTAGCATCAGCCGAGCCACTAACAAGTCGATTACCGGCCAAGTGAAGACAGCGGACCATGCCCGAGTGACCCACTAATGTCTGCACTGACCATCGCGAATTAGTCCGCATGTTCCACACCTACAGGAAAAATATCAACATTATACTGGTTATAATACTCAAACACATAAAAATGCAAAGGTAGATTCAATGTAACGATGAATTTGATAAGCATTGTTTATTTTGACAAAACTTCAGAATAACAGTACGTAGTCTTTAAATATAATTTATTATATAAAATATTCAAGTCTTACCTTTATGGTGTTATCATGAGAACCAGAAACTATTCGATGATCATCAAACTGCACACAAGAAACACCCTCTGTGTGACCTTCAAATGTTCGCACATGGCAGTGCGCTCCCATCCAATTACGATGGAGTCGATAACGCTCTACAAATACCTGCATTAATACAAAGAAAGTAATAGATTGAAACTTACCAACTATGAACATAAAATACCCAAGAAAAGTTTGAAAAAAAAAAAAAATTGATATCTTATCATTGCAGCTTCTGTATTTACCTAGTGTTCTACCTTTTCATAAGAGCACAACCAAACAATATGAACTGTGACAATGCTGTCTAAGCTCACTTATCCACACTATATAGGAAGGACTCCTCACCGGATGAGAATTCTTATCGAGAAAGACCAAAAATGACCGTATTTAAAATTTTTCGTACCACAACCAACAATATTTGAATTTCCACAAACACTATACAGTACAGTATACAGCATATAAAATTTAATTTAAAACAAACGGCAACTTGTTGTAGTGTGTTCTTGTTTGATACTGTAGATCATGAAATGTGTAGTTCTTGACAATTTATGTAACCTAATCTTCAGTTATCCAGATTTCTGTCCAGATATGAAGTTTTGCCAGAAAATTATCTGGACACAATTTTGGCCAGATAACCCAAATATTCAGTTGAGTGGGCTTCAGATAACTGATCATACAGTACTGTATACTCTACAAACGTATTTGAAAGGCTTTATGATCAATTACATAACTAAATTGCACTATATTTTACTTGCAAGATATTTCCACCCACATTAAATAAGTTCAGTGCTCTGATGTATGAACTTGTAATCCTGTGAATATGGCAACAAAAAGTAAGATAACATTTTAGTACCATGTCATGTGCCTACATAATCATAAGGCCAATGTCATGTCATAGCATATAGTACTGTATATTGGAAGAAAGTCCAATTCACATGAACTGCCATACACATACCTAACCAAATTGCTTATAATTAATGTTTTCTCCAAAATGAGTTCATTTTGGAGAATGAAGCAAGGGACAATCCCTAAAAATACCATGCTTAAGTTTACAGTAAAACTTGGATAAATTACCTGTTTCCAGTCTACTGAACCATCCTTATGTAGGCAACGTGTTAACTGCTTATTGTGAGAAGAAAGGGAAAGTTGCCATTCACGATGAAACGAGAGATTCCGCCATAAACAGTCTCGCGAGGCCAAATTATACCAGGCTCTGAAAAACATGTTTTATTGTTATACGAAAGGCCAAATTATGTCAGGTTCTAAAAATTAGGTTTCTTTGTTTGTAGTGTCTAAAGCATCCAAAATTAAATATTCAGCAATCATTAGAGTTATCCCAGCTTTCATACAATAGTATATTACAATACAAAGTTTTCATGAAACAGCCTTAAACATCATATAGCAGTCTCTAACTCAACACTTACCTTTCCTCTTACTGATCTGGCCTAAAAAATGCAAAGGATAAGAAACTAATCCCAGAAAGTCTGAAAGTTTTGGTTGCCTTAAAAAAATTGAGAATTGAGTGAAACAAAATGACTTTCTAAACAGAGGGGTGTTCAGGTATCTTACGGACTTCTTTCATTTGCTTGTAAGGTGTTCTGCCTTAGTATTGGATTGATCACTGATCTTCATGTGCTTCCTGTATCATAGATTAGCAAGGAAAAGATTGCTCTGGCCTTTGTCCTTGGAAGACAATGAGTAACAAAAACTTGGTGTTGGCTAGTCTGTCCTTGCATCTAGTGAATGTTCAAGCAGCTAGTGAATAAACTCAGGAATGTTACCGAGGGAGTTGTCCAAAAATGTTTTTAAGAGCTGATATACAGCATTACTTTAACTAGCCATACTAGAAAGCAGAAAACACTTATGTTGCTGACCAATTATTGAGACTATTTAAAGATTGTAATGTTGTGCTTGACTCTGGGCTCCTCTCCCCCAGCCTGACTCTGGGCTCCTAAATCAATACAAATAAACATGAACAAAAGACGAACATTTGTGGAAATACAAAATTCTTACTTGCACACTTGTGATGCTTGAGCCAAGGAAACTGGGTCAAGATAGGAAAATATAGTGAGAGCAAGACCAGGTGGGAGCCAACCAATAGGGTCTTGACAATTGGGCGGACATCCGTGGTGCAGCCGACCTCCAATGGCAACCGAGAGGAGATGCAGCTGGCTTGGACCAATGTGTTCCTAAAAATTAATTGCTTGAATGTAATAAAGAAATAATGCAATACATGAGGGGTAAGAGAGAGAAGAGGGGGAAGAGACTCGGGCACAGTCGGGTATCACAAAGTAATAAACAAAAATTTAAACTATAGAATAAGTTACCTCTTCTGGGAACCTAATTACTATATTTCTTTTAACGTTATTAACAAATACTTACCAGCAATTCTGCTAAAACACGGTTCTTCTGCTCATCTGTAAAGCTGTTGAACCACTGTCTCATAAGCGTGAACTGTTGTTTAAATTCTGAGGGGGAGATGGGTGGTATGGATGGACTATTTGAGCAATCTCTTCCCAGTGCACGCCACCCACCCATGAGGTGGGTCTTGTAGCGGTGCGGAAGACTATATGATTTTCTGGGCAATTCATCCCAGCAACCCATTGCACTGCAAATAAGTTTAGATATATTTTATCTTGGGAAAAATAAATAAATTAATAATATAATACATAAATAATAAATAAATGTTTATTCAGGTAAAAGTACATACATACAAGATGAGTTACACACAGAATGTTGGATTACTAGATAGAGCTAGTATATACTATGCCTAAAGCCACTAACACACACACACACACACACACAGTGTTTCGGGCAAGGAAAGGCATAAATGAACAATGCCTTTATTGAGCAACATGCCAGATACACAAGATGTACTGTACTTTGTCTAAATGTATGTATTATAAGAAAAAGGTCGACATACTTGTGTGTCCAAACCATTTCCACCTGCACATAAATTTAAATTTGATAAAATTGTACCTCAAACATCAAAAGTACATATGCCAAGAATGACACACTAGGAAACCAATCCCATACAGTGAAGTAACATTTATAGTGGAATCTTTCTGGCATTATGCTAGGTCACAAATGTATGATTGACCTAATCAACATCTTTTTGAGTATACAGTATCATCATTATTTTGCTTCCTATTTTCACGGGGTGGGAGGCTTCAGTTTGGAGAAAACGTGGGAGCAATATAGAGAAAAGAAGTTTTGGATATTTTAACCCCTTTGGCTATGACAAATTTTTAAGCCATTCCTCTGAGGAGAAAAAATGCACTCTATAATATAAATTGTGAAAATTCACATTTCTAGTAAGGAAAAGACCTGCTCTTTCCAGCTGTAATATTAAAAAAGTTTCATGGTGAAAATGAATGGGGCAAAATTCATACCTACCATAGGCAACTAAGTTTACCTTAGTGGTGTGATATTCTGGCCGAGACAAGGAAGCTTATGAAATAGCGATCTGCATATATGTGGTTTAACATTCAGAAGCCATGAACCATGGTAGTTTTACTTTTGAGTCTTATGGGGGTGTGAGCACTATCCAATACACATTTACTAGTCTTCTCTCACATAGAACAGTATGAGAGAAGCTCAAGCTCAACCCGCACAAGCACAACTAGGAGTTTTTATAAACAAAACATTCAACTAGTCTACATATATATAGTTAGTATTTTCTACCAGAAGAATAACATTACAGTATATGTATAATATCTGGATCACAACATTAATTCAATGTAGATACTGCACAACTCATCTATACATGACAGCACAGCATTCATAAGTAACTTACCCAGCATGGTTTCTGTTGACAGCTGTTTCCTTATTGAGATTTCTGTCATAGGTGCCATTAACAATAGCATCATTGACAGTCTCGGGGAGGAATGAAGCAAGGGACAAGTCTGAGACCGACAGACTACGGGTATGACTCCCACTTCTTGCCAGCTGATGATTACTCACACTAAAATATATACAAACAAGCTTACAAAACAGGAAAATTATTACTTTTCATAAGAAAGAGAATGCTCTTGGCCTACAGAATTACTTTGTCTTAAACATTTCTTATTTCAATGTTGTAAGAAATATAAAAATCATTTCCTGCAGCTCTATATGCATATGTAAGGCAAACAATGAGATGTACTCTCCATACTCTACATTATATAATCTTTGATATTTATAGTAGAAATCAAGCATTGAATGTAAAGAAATGATTTTTTCTGGTCAGCCATCAGTAGCTCCATGGAGCTGATGCACTGCTCAAGCCAAGCCTTAAGAATTTCCCCAGGTCTCTAAGACCAACACTGACCTAATGGGAGCCATGACTAGAATCAGGCTCTATCAGGTGAGAGAAGATTGGAGATCACAGCTCAACAAAAAAACGTCAATCCTTAAAAAAAAAAAAAGAATGGACCATTTTGTTATCAGTAAAAATATAACAGGTGTTCAGTCAAGTCACTGAAACTTGAAAAAAGAAACAACTGCAAAAGCTAAGCCAGAAAATGTTTGCAATAAGGGACAGGCTGCTGCAATATCAGCCTGGGATGGGATGGCAACTTTAGCGGAATCATTGAAAGAACCAGTTAGCGGGACTTTAAATTGCCTCGAGACCTGGAGGTTTCGGTATGAACCTCCAGGTCATTGGAGGTTTTCTATCTCACTGAATCGGTGTGAACCAATAAGATAGAGAGAGGACACAAAAATGAAATGGAATATTGTAAACTGAATGTAAAAGATTTTGCTAAAAACATTAGAGGCAGATTCAGGCATAAAGATAACACTCTATGGGTACAGTACAGTATATAGTAAGTGCTTGAGAATTCTGATAACCCTCTTTTTGTAGTGTATCTTTGGGTAGTAGTTTGTTTTCCTTCATCTATTTTTCTGGAAGATTTTTCTCGATTTTGGGTCAACCTCTCTGTACGTTCCCCCCCCCCCCTCACTTTGTGGAGAGGGCCAGATTCTAGTCCTGGTTCCAAGTAGATCAGTGTCATTCTGGGAATTTGGTACACTTAAGGCTTGGATACACCTGTGCATGAGCATCCCAGATTAAGAGGATTATTCCATGACAATGGGATACTTGTGTAGAAATTCCTAAACAGTTATGTTTCCTCATCATTAAGATATTAAACATGGTCCCCTGTCCCTTCATCTGATGATTTTTAAAACATCTTTATTATCTACCATTAAGTATCTACATGGCCTAATAACAATAAAGATCTTTTTCCAACACCATACTTGAGTTTTAAAAACTTTCATAAACAACAGCAAAGTTATCCAAATACTGGAAGGACATTGTAAATTTTTAAGATCAATAAACTAATGAAAACTATAATGTATCTTCATGGGCGATACCTAAAAACAAAATACAGTTTTACACATATGGAATAGGATATAAAACAATAAATTAGTAGGTTACATAAAATATAAGCAATCAGAGATTCCATTCACCTGAAGTCTGGTGAGAGGTCCATGGGGGACACAGGGATGTAAACACACCATCACTAAAGCATAGGAAGATGCTGGTATGACAGGAGACACACTCTCCCACTCTCCTTTACACCCATTATCAACTCCTGCAAATTTCACATAACATTGTTTCATGAACATAAGATTTACAAAAATATGACCATAATAAAACTTTAAGGTATACTGTACTTGCTTTACAAGTATTTTGCATCTTAAATACTTTATAAGCTAAATGCATTTCATATCAAAGTGCTTGATTGTTTCTGTAATAAAAATTCATTTACCTAGCTATATCTTATCAGTGATAAAGTAAATATATGATAATTTAAGCATACTGTTGAAAAGCAAATGTGCAATAGGTACTCAGAGAGAACTCTATCAACATCAGAGACCAGAGACTGTTCAATACGCTTCCACTACACATAAGGAGCACAACTGGCTCCTTATGTGTTTTATATTACATTTATATAAAACAAAAATGTGATTTTATATTACTTTTCACATGAAAGTAAAAAATGTGTAAGCAAAACCAAAACGAATACCGAATAAATACAAATAAATACGAAACGAATAAATATATAATATATAATGTACACACACAGAGTAAAGATCTGTACATATTGTACATTGGTCATGGTAATTGCTACATTTATCATTTGATGATGAAGATGGGGTATCAGGAGCTGAAGTCCATCTGACTCCAAACTATTTTGTGGTCTTTCATGAGTACTTTGGAGAAAGTACCAAAAAAAAAAAAAAAAAAAATGAAACTGGGGGGTGGGTGCGCTGCAAAGCTTTGAACTCGATACATAAAAATGGTGAAAATTATGTGTTTGTTTATCTGAGCCAAGTGCTGTGGTGATTAGATGTAGCTGCCATACAGTGTGAATAATGAGAGACATTGCGATTAACTCAAACCAGTTTTTTCCATGAATGATATGCACTGTGTGAAGTGACAAAGAGTTGGCAGAGTTTATTGTATGAACTGCTTCACATCTACCATCACTCTTTGATGGTAAGTCAAACCAGAAGGGTACGAAATCAACTCTTGTTCATCTTCTGGATACATTTCTATCAAGTGATTTGTCTGGTGTCCTCAAAGCAACGTAATTGATGGCTGACACCTTTTACACAGAGTTGTATGGTTACTTCCAGCAACCTACAGAACAGCATGCGAGCAATATGTTGCTTACACCTTGGAACAATATGGAAAATGCAACGTTGTTTTTGATGGATATGGAGGAGGCCCCAGCAAGAGATGTTGAACACTTACGGAGAAGAAATTAAAAATCATCACTTGAGGGAATGCTGCAGACGATGTTGGTTTCCATATCTCAGTATGATTTTGTATCAACGGGTCAGGATAAGGATTTGGAATGGGACAGGGGGAAGGAGGGAGGAATGATGCCCAACCAATTGGACAGTCAGGGATTGAACGCCGACTTCCAGGAAGCGAGACAGTCGCTCTACCATCCAGCCCAAGTGATATGAAAGGGAGAGCAGATTGCATATACAGCAGTCAACATTTACAGAACCAATTAGGAAACATGAAAGAGTACATGTTGTTCTTCCATGCATTCAGTCTATAGTATAGAAAATAACTACAGTATGTGGAGCAACACTTGGCAAATGAAAATGCGAATAAATGCCACATTATGGATTGTGGAATACAAGAAAAAGAGGACACACACAACCTACAAATTATGCAAAAAAGCTTTAAAGAATTCTAATAAAGGAAGAGAGTTCTGGGGGAAGTTCCGGATAAAAAAAAAAAACTGTCACGAGAAGATCACAAAGAACATTTGCGATGAGCATATGCTACAGCTTTCAACTCTTGAATCACTTTTAAATACATGGATGGCAAAATATTAAAGAAATTGCTCATGACCTTTGTGAGACCAAAGTTGGAATATGCAGCAGTTGTATGGTGCCCATATCTCAAGAAGCACATCATTAAATTATAAAGGTAAAAAAAGACATGCAACTAAATGGCTTCCAATACACAAGAGCTATGGGGAGGGGTTAGAAGCGGGGTTAGTTAAATATTCCCAAGAAGACAAAAGTGACATGACCACTACGTACAAAATAGTAACAGGAATTGACAAAATTGACAAAGAAGAATTTTTGAAAAAGTTCAACTTCAAGAACCAGAGGACACAGGTTCAAGCTAAAGAAATAAACTTGCTGAAAAGACATTAGTAAGTTCAATTTTGCATTGGTAGACGGTTAGAACAAGTCAAGTTGGAGGCCAAAACCGTCAGTAGTTTCAAAGCATTATAGAACAAAGAGTACTGGGAAGACGAGACACCACGAGCATAGCTCTCATCTTGTATCTACACTCTGGTAATTACACCAAGCACAGATATACCAATTTTTCGTTGTGTGAAAAACCTAATTAAAAAAATTCTCGACTTGCACTATCCGGCGAATGACAACGCTCACACATTATAACGTTGTAGCGTTAAACAAGGCATGGTGGGTGAGGCCCCCGAGGGCGGGGAGGTGCCCTGGGTGACACCTGGCTACATACTGTGGCTGCGTGAGAGGGGAACCAAGAAGAACAAGTGTCATCGCTCAAAGATGTTCCGCACGTTTGTTTACCTCTGACGTCAACGCCCTCACCCCCTGGCGGCCCGCACCGGAACTACTCCCGCGGGAGTTTTGACTATTTTTTATTTATTTATTTATATTTATGCAAGAAATTGAAATAAGTTTATTGATGTAAAATACACACAAAGGGATGAGGTAGCTCAAGCTATTCTCACCCCGTTTATACAAGAAGGTACATTGGGTTTGTGAGAATACATAGCACAGTACAGTATTTACTCTCTTGTAAAGCCACTAGTACGCGCAGCGTTTCGGGCAGGTCCTTAATCTAACAGATAATTTTAAGTAGGTAAATTCTATCAGAATTAATAAAATGATAACAAATACATTGCAGGAAAAAAATGAGATGAGAGAGATTAATAAGAGTATTAAAGCACATTGGTATATTAAAGCTCTGATTGATTACATTGACAGCATGATTGGTAATTTAAACAAGATTAATAGACACCATACACCATATACTTTCTGGAGGATATTTACCTGAAGGGCAACCACTTGGACTAGACGGTAGAGCGACGGTCTCGCTTCATACAGATCGGCGTTCAATCCCCGACCGACCAAGTGGTTGGGGCACCATTCCTTTCCCCCGTCCCATCCCAAATCCTTATCCTAACCCCTTCCCAGTGCTATATAGTCGTAATGGCTTGGCGCTTTTCCTTGATAATTCCTTCCTTCCTTCGACGAGGACAGGAAGCCAGCAGCTTGTCAAAGGTACCTCACAGTTGCCCTGATTTTTTCCAGATGTATTATAAAACCCAATAGAGTTCAAAACCCATAGGTCAGAAGTCAGACCTAAAAATGAGGCTATGTAAATGTGATTTGTAGAAAGTATTTCAAAATTAAGGAAGGATGGAAACATATGTCCTTTTTCTTACTTTATTAACATTTAACACAAATTCATTAAAATGATACAGTTAAAGTGAACATACGTACGTAACACTTGCTAATCCATTCTAGTGCTTAGTCAGGTGCACGCAATTTAAACAGTAAATATGCACATAAAATAATCACACAGATAATATGTAGATAAAGTGGACTACGGAATTTGTATCTCATGACAGTCCCACATGATGATGACAAGAGGCTACCAAGTCTTGCTCAGTGTCAATGATCACGACATTCTTTGAGAACGAAGTCTAATAGCGCACTAATCAATGAATATAATAACTCACTATTTTGAAAACACGAGGAAACGTAAACTGTATATATTTAGATCCCGGTAAGGATCGAAATATAGTCTACGTTTTCTCGTGTTTTAAAAATGGTGGGTTATTATTTTATTGATTGTTGCCGCCAGAGGCGCCTAGTTTACTGTGCACCCAATACTCATCCTAAGGGGGGGGGGGGGGGGTAGAAATAGCCTAAGCTACTCTATCCCTTTGAGATGTATTTCTTTCTTATCTCAATAAACATACTTGAACTCATCCTGTGAGCGGTAGCGCAAAAGGGATTACAGAGGACGCAAAAGGTTTTTATCAGACCTCAACGGAGATTATTATATTAACAATTACATCTATCGTGCACATTGAAGCGTCCTGTGGTGTAGGTGTACTTTTCATGAGCCATTATTCTAATAACGTGCTTTTCTAACGTTACTGGAGTGGCCACCGTGCACACACACACCAACATACCTACATACTACTACAATGCTACGGTATCTGATACACAACTATTCAAGAAAAAAACACAAATAATGTATCCCAGTCAATGCTTAAAGCATAGTTGTCCGAGGAGCCGCTCATGTAAGCCTACACGAACCAGGAATCACAAACTAAGATGCACATTTGTGTACTGCTTTGTGTACACATGGTGTCAGTAAGGGGGACAGTCTGCCTGCTTTCATAATTCTCACTGTACATTCCATGTCTAAACTTCCCTTCACCTGTGCCTGTCCATCCTCCTAGTCCTATGCAGAGTATACCTCCACGAGGCAGAGGCAGAGACTGCGCTGGAAGAGACCTTGCCTGAAGAGGGAGACGATGCGGCCAGTGAGGGCGAGAGATCCTTGTAGCCTAATTATCTGACCAGGACCTGGCGTCGCATTGTAGGTGGTGAGCAGCGTGTCAATCGGGGTTCCAGTATAACCCACCTGTAAATACAAGCACCCATCTTGTTAGTACCCATCACTGACCAGTACATCATTGACCAAACTGCCCAACTATAAAATGTTTGTAATAACTAGCCACGTAGCCTAATAATAACTAGCTACGTAGCCTAAGAAGAAATTTGCGCAGGATAATCTATAAAATAATATAATAAAAAAAGGGGGTGGTAGGAGAAACAAATACTCATAAGTGTTTAGAGTCAAACCACGAGTTTTTCTCTGAATACTGTACTCTTTATTCTCTTCTCCGAGGCTATGGGTTCCTACCATTGGGGGTACCCCATTTATATATACAGTATATAGTGTGTATATATTATCCTAGTGAGGAGGTTATTAATATAAGCTTAAGAAAGAGCCAAGGAACCAACCCGGACGTCAATATCTGTAAAGGACGTGTAGGAGAACTTGGAGACGGTGACGACGACGGCGGCCACAGCCTGAGACTTGCCCAGGTCAACCGTCCAGAAGGGAATCACTTGGTATGTGGAGCAGAAGCAGTCCGTCGCAGACACCTCGCATCTCGCTCCACTCACCTGCTGGCATAAACATTCACTGATATGGTCAATAAATTACATACACAAGAGGAAGAACAAACACAAAACAAGAAGTGAGGAGATAAGAAATGAAATAAAAAAGTGTAACATTACTTTGGTGCACTTCAAGTTATCATCATTAATAGTTTTTTTTGTGTTTAGCTTCAGATAGTGGACTCCATACCCAACCTGTGAGTGTTAGTGGACCCCATACCCATTCTGTGACAGATAGTGAATCCCATACTCGTCCTGTGAGCGGTAGTTGGCCCCATACCTATCCTGTGTGTTAGTGGACTCCATACCCATTCCGTGAGCGGTAGTGAACCACCATACCCATCCTGTGAGCAGTAGTTGACCTCATACCCATCTTGTGAGCAGTAGTTGAACCCATAACCATCCTATGAACGGTAGTGAACCCCATACCCATTCTGTGAGTGTTAGTACCAAGATACTAGAATCGACCAGAGAGAGAGAATTAAGGATATAGATATCACAAGTAAGTTTGACGTTTATCTCTGTCTTAGGTCTAAATTTATTAAGTGCTTTAGGAATAACTTATAGATCATTAGATCTATATGAATGCTTCTCTGCAGGAAATAATACTCATTTAATTGTTTATTTATACTGTGAGGGAAGATAGTGACGGAGATGATGGCGAGCGAGGGAGCTCCAGGTCCAGTCGTCCCCTTTACAGCTAGTCGCACTTTGTCGTGGAGTAATTATCAAAGAAGGCACCAAACTGGGAAGGATTTGGTCGTGGAATTTTTGTATTATTATTTTATAATAATTTGTTGAGCACAGCTCCATGGGGTGTTAGGCTATTTGAATACAGGCCATTAGTGCACTGTGTTACATGGACACAATAAATCACGATGATGTAAAAAGTGTTTGTGGTGAAGCCTAGTAGCACTACCCATGGGCCTATATTGAAGCTAGTGAGTGAAGGAACCAGGAGAAAGTTGGATCCAGTAGAGTAAGGTAGAGAGGGCACTAAAAGACATCAACAAACCGCAGTCTGGCCGAGAGCGTAGTTGGAGAGGATGGTGTTGAGGGAGTAGACGGTCTTGTATCGTGCCAGGTCCGTAGTGGAGGGGCCTGCAGGGACTACATAGTGCGTGAAGCACCAGCTGGAGGAGTCGAGCAGGGGCGGTGCCCACCCAGACGCCACCGTCAGCTCCAGAAGGGAACAGTTGCTCTCTGTAACATGACAAGAATCTGACGACAGCTTCACTCTCAGAAACACTGAGTAATGTTGACCAAACCACACACTAGAAAGTGAAGAGACGACGACGTTTCGGTCCGTCCTGGACCATTATCAAGTCGATTGTGATAATGGTCGACTTGATAATGGTCCAGGACGGACCGAAACGTCGTCGTCTCTTCACTTTCTAGTGTGTGGTTTGGTCAACATTTTTCAGCCACGTTACTGTGACTCCTCGTCTGCACTGAGTCATTGTGCTAGAGACGGGCGCTATGGTGCAAGCATCGAAGCATCTTAATATATTCCTTAAGTAGTAAAGCTTGCAAGTGTTTTGAAATTAATGAGGAATAAAAATGCAATGGAGCAGTCATATATAATGACAACGTTTTATTTATTAAATTATATTTACCAGCGGTGTCTTGTATTTTGAATGAAATTAGTTTTCTTCTTTGGATTGGTGTTAACGCTTATAACTAGCAATTCTGTAGAAATATGTATGAAACAGTGACCTGTATAACAGAAGGCGTTGCAGAAGAGCTGACTGGAGCACTGGAGGGCACAAAAGGTGCGCGGTGACATGGTAAGTCTTGGCGGCAAGGGCACCGACTCCACCAGGCACTGCAGCGCCCCGCTCTCCACCTCCGCCTGACACACGCCACCATTTGGAAGATACAATTCACAACTTGAAAAAAATGGTTTTAACACTTTAAGGTACATTTGCATTTGTGCAGCTTCCCTACACTATATGAAGGGGAGTACAGTGTGTGTCAAGAACTAGCTACGTAATGAATAGTCATAGAGGGCCATCTTAAGGTGTATTATGAGGATATCTACAAGAACACCAGAGTGAATAAAGAGATTGCAACGCTCATGGAAACATGAAATTCCGAATAAATTGTGAGTAGTGTGAGTCACACGCGTCGCGTTACGAGTGACAAACCAGTAATGGTTAAATGAACAAATCCACAAGGGCCGTGACGAGGATTCGAACCTGCGTCCGAGAGTATCCCAGACGCTGCCTTAATCGACTGATCAGTAGTGGTTACTTTGTTTTATATGTTATGGCAAGTTGTCCAGACAGATCGACAGACGCAATACCTGTACTTTAATAACTGATATGGTCAAAAATAAGAATGCTTATTTGTTAAAGATAAAATACATCATATTGGTAAATATATGAAAGCGCAGGTGAGAATGAACCAGCCCTGCTAGACTACTGTAGTCAAGAGACACAATTAATTTAAGGATAATCTTTGACACGCCGGGGCGGGCAACAGCGCCTGTGACGCGGACATTTGAACACACATTATTGGAAGTTCCAATAATGCTGGGAGCTTACACACACTTGAGGGACATATTAAGTACGATGCATAAAAATGTTTAAATCTTTGCCTAGCTTGTTATCTAGGGCTGAAATGTCACTGAGGCTGGAGCAGAGTGGCTACGATGGCCACCGGACTAAGTTTCTGGAGACTGGAAATTGAAACACACACACACACGTCCCTAATCTATACCAAGAGAAGAAGGAGTTATACCTGCTGATACATGATGGCTTGGGTTTCCTGGAAGCCTGAGAGGAGGAACCCAATCAGCAGCATGTCTTTCTGATACATCTCCCACAGCAGGACTAGACGGGGCTCTCGAAGGCGTCACTCACAGCCTGTTTGACAAAACACTGTTCTTCACACTCTGTTTACTTCTGTGACCATCACCTGCGCACGCGTAGTGTGGGCCACACAAGAGAGACTGGCTGCCCAACCACCAAGGCGACTAATTATACACACAACACACACATCGTTTTGTCACAATCAACTAGAATTATATTCCACTCCTGGAGCCTAAACAATTGAGCTACACCCTGAGCAATAAATGTGCATTATTCTGCAACACGCATCGCTCATTTTTTACAGAAAACGGGATACAGAAATTGAATTGATACAGAATATATATATGTATGTATGCGAACAAGCCTGAATGGTCCCCAGGACTATATGCAACTGAAAACTCACACCCCAGAAGTGACTCGAACCCATACTGCCAGGAGCAACGCAACTGGTATGTACAGGACGCCTTAATCCACTTGATATGTATATATACAATATATTTTGATTGTATGTATATAATCAACATATTACTGAACATTCTGGTTGATAAACATATATATATGTCTTCCTTTACACATCCAGAATGATACCAGTCGTACACACAAGTAATTGTATGAGTAGGTACATAGACATTAAGTTGCAATAGACATTCAGACACTTCTACAAAAGGTCACAATCTTGATGACTTCTTGTTAAATTGTCTGAACGTCTATTGCAACTTATGTCTATGTACCTATTCATAAAAGATGTTCACCTTCGCAAATTTCTTATGAAATATCAGCTTGCTAGATTGCAAGGGCCAAGGAAGCTCATTTGTCTCCAGAGGCGTCCTGAGTCTGTCTTACACATGATGCTGTGCAAGACGGTCCCTCATGTGCATGAGTCTTCAGTGCCTGATTCAGATTCAGATTCAGATGTTTATTCAGGTAAGGTATATACATACAAGTGATGTTACATTAATGGATTGATATATAGATAGAGCTAGTACATACAATGCCTAAAGCCACTATTACGCAATGCGTTTCGGGCAATTGGCCAAAACAGCTTTGCTGCTGTCATTATTATCACGTGAAGGAACAAATTGTATTAACACTGAGTGACGTGCTAGCACTGGTCACCCCTCTCTTGGTCCCACTGCTGATACATGATGCTCAGATTTCACTTTGTGACTTAACCCATGATCCTTCTCAACTTGCAGTGACCAAATACATTTTTTTATATTGATCACGATTATACCTACTTTAATCATTTCTACTCTTTAATTTTCGCCTTCACTAAGTTAGTATTGCTGTTCTACTAGCTAATTATATCTAAGAATCGATTATATTTTCACCCCAGCTTGATGCCTCCACCTTCCTTGCTTTCACCCTAGCTTGTTGCCCAATCCCTTTAGCTTCCACCCCATAAACCCGTACAGCTGCAGTATCCTAGCTGAAGGGCCTCTAATACCCCCCCCCAAGGCGGTAATCAACACAACCTTCCTCACCTCAGCATGGTAACCCCCCCCCCTCAGCCATCAGCACTGCCTCAGGCTTTCGTTTGGTAATTGGGTCGTATATCTTGCCCGAGGAACGTAGTTCATATTAGTCCATAAAGATCCATCAGCCTGAGCTCAGTACGGTGGCCTCACGCACAGTGCTCGCGGGTAATTATTAATCCAATCACTTACATCCTCATCATTTCCCACTAACGCGAAATAATATATTATACTAGATAGGGTACCCGGCAGTGGACGGGTCTGTCTGTGTCTGTATGTCTCTCACTCCTTCCCTCCCATCAACTCTCACGTTCTCCCTCCCTCTAGGATCTAACAGCCTCGTCTGACTCATACAGCTTCGTCAGGATATTAATAAGGGTCTGTAACTATCAATTAAATTAAATCTTGTATAAAGCTCTTTACATTTAAACAATAAAAGATAAACATTGATATATATTATATAACAAGATTTGCAGACGTATGGGAACCTGATGACTGGTTCAATGTTGTTAAAGATTCGCTACTTGGAACAAGCAGTTCCAAGTAGCACGGGCTATGGTGAGCCCGTAGGTACTACTGATTCAAACACCTTGGGAGACAAAGCCTATCTCAAATAGATCAGAAGGCCTTCAAGAGGTCCTTAATTTTTGTGTTATAATTCGGCGGCTCATAATTCATGCATGGATGCAACAGTAAAAATGGACGTACGGACAAATAAATTCAATCTAAAATAATAGTCAAATTTATGGCGAGGACTTAATGCTTTCTTGGTCCCAATGCCGCGACATGTAGCTTAGATTTCCAGCAGCAGAGCCCTGGGGTGGTGCAAACTGCCTTGTTTGCACTGGTCCAAGTGCCAACAAGGCAATTCCTCTGCTTTTTATCAATGGTATATAAATTCACTTCTCTAAATTAAGCCACAGAGGTGAGTTCAAGTAAGTAAGTAATTATCAAAAGAAGGCACCAAACCGGGAAGGCTATGTAGCACCATCAAAGACGCAAAATAATCAGAGGGCGCTAAATATCACCAAGGATGCCAATACGAGAACAAAAACGCATAAGGCGAACGATATCAAAAGTATCCGAGTCACCAAGAATTCTATCGAGGGACAGGCGACCGCGAGGGGCGGTCGGAAAGCAAGACATACGCTCGTCCTGGAAGTCAGGACATTCAAGAAGGACATGCACGACCGTAAGAGGGACAATGCAACTAGGACAATAAGGAGCAGGGCGGCGCTCCATCAAGTGACCATGGGTTAAGCGAGTATGGCCAATACGTAACCTCGCCAGAGCTGTTTCCCACCGCCGGTTACGGTGGAAGGAGGACTGCCACGAGGAAACACAACATTTAAGAGTACGTAGCTTGTTACCAGTAACAGACAACCAAGAAGCCTGCCAACGGGTAAGGACTGAGGAATGGATAACCGGGTAAAAGTCGGAATACGGAATGCCCTTACGAGAGATGGGACAAGAGCGGACAGCTTCCTTGGCGGCAGCATCCGCACGCTCATTTAAAGACACACCAATATGGCTGGGAACCCAACAAAACTCAACCGACTTAAATTTACTGTGAACGAGAAACAGCCAATGCTGGATCTCGACAACCACTGGATGAACTGGATTAAAGGACCCGAGAGCCAGAAGGGCACTACGAGAGTCAACAACAACTACAAAGGAAGACTGACAACGAGAAAGTAGGAGACGAAGAGCATAGAGAATAGCATAAAGTTCCGCTGTAAAGATGCTAGTCTCCGGAGGCAAGCGACACATATAAGTGCGATCAGGAAAAACAACAGAGTAGCCAACACCGTCCGCTGACTTAGACCCATCGGTGAAGACAGAAACGGAGCGGGAGTGAGAAGAAAAGTGCTCGAGGAAAAGGCGTTTTAGAACCGTAGGAGGGGTAAAAGCTTTAGTGATACGGGTCAAGGATGTACAAAACCGCAGAAGAGGGACCCTCCACGGGGGCAAAGAAGGAACAACACGAGGAGAAACATCAGAAATACGAACGGAAAGAGAATCCTGCAGGCGAGATAACCGGACAGAAAGAGGGAGGTGGTGAAGAGGAACAGGAACCGCAGGAGGGGTAAAAGTTAAAGCACGACAGAGGCGAGAGGAAGGATGTTGCAAGGACCGCGCAAGATAGCGAAGACAGTAGCGATCACGGCGGTCCTGGAGAGACAGGAAGCCAGTGTCAACATACAAGCTAAGGATGGGAGTCGAACGAAAGGCACCAGAACTGAGGCGCAACCCAGTATGGTGCAAAGCATCAAGACGGCGAAGAGTAGAAGGAGAAGCAGACGAGTAAGCAGGGCAACCATAATCGAGCTTAGACAGGACGAGAGAGGAATGTAAAGCAAGGAGAGTGCGCCTATCTGCCCCCCAAGAAGTATGGGACAAGACCCGAAGGAGGGTAAGGGCCTTAGAGCACTCAACACGGAGGTAAGAGATATGGGGAGACCAAGACAAACGAGTGTCAAGGAATAACCCCAAAAGCTTCGCGGAATCTTTGTATTCAAGGGGATGACCATAAAGTGACAAAGAGGGACGAAGAACAACCCGTTTCCGCGTAAATGTCATGGCACAAGTCTTAGAAGTAGAGAACTTGAAGCCATGATCAGTGGCCCAAGACGACACGGCATCAATTGCAAGTTGAAGCCGACGTTGAAGGAGAGGCGAATCATCACCCTGACAACAAAGGGTAAGATCATCGACATAGAGAGCGGAGAAGACACCAGAAGGAAGAGAGGAAAGAAGACCATTGAGGGCAACCAGAAAAAGAGTAGTGCTCAGAACACTACCCTGGGGCACACCTTCGTATTGCTGAAAAGAGGGAGAGAGAGCGGTACCAAGGCGCACCCGAAAGGAACGACGAGAGAGGAAGCTGCGGAGAAAGAGAGGGAGATGACCACGAAGGCCAAAAGAATGAAGTTGAGATAGGATATGATAACGCCAAGTGGTGTCGTAAGCCTTTTCCAGGTCAAAAAGGACGGCAACAACGGAGGTCTTCGCAGCAAAAGCAGTACGAATATAGACCTCCAAGTTCACCAGGACATCTGTCGTGCTGCGGCACCTGCGGAAACCAAATTGAGAAGGGGAGAGGAGGTGATGGTGTTCCAGGAACCACATCAGACGAACGTTAACCATACGTTCAAAGAGTTTGCAGACACAACTCGTGAGAGCAATAGGGCGAAAGTCCTTAGGGGAAGTACCCAGAGATCCCGGTTTGCGAACAGGGAGGACAACGGCATCGAGCCAGTCCTCAGGGACTGACGACGACTCCCAGATCCGATTATACAGACTCAGTAAATACTGAGACGTGCTCGGAGGGAGATGGCGAAGCATCTCATAATGAATACCATCGGAGCCCGCCGCCGTAGAACCGCAGAGGGCCAGGGCAGAACGAAGTTCAGAGAGAGAGAAGGGATCATTATAGGGAAGCTGAAGATGAGTGCAGAAATCTAAAGGACGAGACTCAAGGACAGGTTTACGAAGAAGGAAAGATTGGGGAAGATGAAGACCAGAGCTAACAGAAGAAAAGTGGGAACCCAGTTCGGAAGCGACCTGCAACGGGTCCGCCACAAGAGTATCATGGAGGTGAAGGACCGGTGAAACATCGGGAACGAACTTACCCGCTATCTTGCGGATTCGCTTCCAGATCTGGGCCAGAGGGGTTTCGGACGTAATTGTTGAGACATAAGATGCCCAACATTCACGTTTAGCCGTACGGATGGCCCTACGGGCCACCGCACTCGCTTTCCTAAAGAAAAGAAAAGAATCGGTCGTCTGCCTACGGCGGTGCCTCTTCCAGGCTGCACGCTTACAGCGGACAGCCCGAGCACAGTCCGCATTCCACCAGGGAACGCACTTCCGTGGACCCCGAGAGGAAGAGCGAGGAATAGAGCGGAGGGCAGCGTTGAAGACAGTGTCATGAAAAAGGAGGAGAGCGCGAGAGAGAGGCAGAAGGGAGAGGTCAGAGAGAGCAGCACTGAGGGTAAATAGGGTCCAGTCTGCCTTAGCAAACTGCCACCTAGGGAAAGAGAGGGAAGGGCGAAAAGAGAAAAAGGAAACAAGGATGGGGAAATGATCACTTCCATGGAGGTCATCAAGAACCTGCCACGTGAAATCTAAGTAAAGAGAAGAAGAGCAGAGAGAAAGATCAAGACAAGAAAGGGTGCGAGTCCGAGAGTCCAAATGAGTGGGCTCACCAGAATTCAGAAGAGACAGGGAAGAAGATAGGAGAAACGGCTCAAGGAGGCGACCCCGGGTATTCGTCAGAACGTCACCCCAAAGAGAATGACGACAATTGAAGTCACCCAGCAGGAGCACAGGCTCCGGCAAGGAGTCTAGGAGGTGTTTCAAATCAGGAAGAGAGAGCGGGACACTCGGGGGGAGATAAATGGAACAAACTGTGTACCATTTCCCCACAAAGATACGAGCAGCAGAACAATGGAGAGGCGAAGGAAAAAGTAAAGGAACAAAGGGAACATCCGCACGAATCAAGAGAGCAGAAGAATTAGAAGCCCCAGCAATGGCTGGGGGGGGGGAGAGAAAGGAATAGCCACGAAAACGACCAGGACGAGCACCAAGCATTGGCTCCTGGAGACAGACACAAAGGGGCGAAAACCGCGAAATCAGAAGTTGGAGTTCGAGGAAATTGGCGTAATAACCTCGAACGTTCCATTGAAGAATGGACAACGACGAGAAGAGAAAGGACAAAAACAGAGAACAAGGAAGAAACAAAGGCGAAAGAGCAACAGAGCATGTTAAAGAATACCAGGGTCGGGATCAGGGTCAGCAAAGTCAGGGTTAGGGGGCATGGGTAAACTGAGCAAAGACGGAGGGAAGGAAACGGGAGAACAGATCAGAGGTGGGCGGGCGGGGCCCGGAGGAGGAGGAGGAGGAAGAGGAGGAGACAACGGAGAGGAGCAGTCAAGGACAGCAGTTGGAAGAGGGGGAGTAGAAAGAGGGGAGCGAACCCCAGCAAGAGCAGCAACCGAAAGGGAAGCAGGGGCCAAAGAAACCTCCATAGCAGGAACAGAGGGCGCAACCACTGAAACGGGAGGGGAAGGAGCAACAGAGCCAGAAGTAGGAGCTAAGGAAGAAAGCGAAGCCTTCTTACCCGCCGGGGAAGAGGAAGGAGAGGAGCCAGGCTTACGCTTCTGACTTAAAGAGACAGGTGTCCCAGCAACTACGTACCGGGCAACGGATTCCAGTGTCTCAACAGGAGAAGCCGAACGAGAGCACACACGACGGCCGTTAGGAGAGCAATGGACATCCGCCTGCACCGACAGGCGGCGGGGAGAGCCGATAGATGGTGGAAGAGGATGGGAAGGAGGATCGGAGGGGGACGAGGAAGAAGACACAGGAGACATGACAGACCGGGTTGAAAGAAGGGGAACCCCAGACAGAGGACCAGGAGGGGGACCCCTGGGGAAAGAACTCAAAGGAACAGAGGAGGGGGCAGTGGGCGTATCAGGGTCCAAGGCCCGGAAACGGTTGAGAGTCTGAGGAAGGGGGGAAGGACGAGGAGAGGAAGAGCGCAACACGCGAGCATAAGGGGCCATATCACCCGGATTTAAAAAATTGTTGTAGGGTATTCATAATTTATTATCCTGATACATGTGAAAGGTGCTGCACCTAGGCCAAGTTTCAGCATCTCAGCCTAAATAGAGACGGAGAAAAAAAAAAAAAAACAAAAAAATACGAATTTTTCAAATATGTTCAAAAAATTTCACAGCCCACAATTGTGAACCAAAATCATTTATAAGACACTCAGCTATGACCTTACTATATAATAAAGATTTGCATGTCACATTATTTTCCTAGATGTATTTAGTGCAATAATACAGATTTTATAAAAGTTCCCCAAAAACGTATGCAACAAAATGAGGTGTATCATTATTTATAAAATCAATAAATCTACGTAGACAAGAATAATGACATGCGTTTATAGAGGTGAATTTTCTACATATAATGTGCAAGTTTCATGTAAATAGAATAATAAATAAAGGCTGTGAAATTTTATCTAGTATTAAAAGTTGGAGTTGCGTAGCGCGCTCTCAAAGTCTACTGAACCTGCGGTCACTCGTGAGTGGTGATTTACGCATTGCGGCCAGCTCGTATGGAGAGCTCGCATGCATCTAGCTGTCAATGCTTCTCTCTTGTTCGTTTGGTAAGTCATATTGCAGTACAAATAGCTAAAAATTCAAAAATAGCATGTTCTGGGAGATATTGTGTGAGCGCGTCAGCGTACATCCTCTCTCCATGAGAGACACGCAGTCACTGACTGCACCACCCTCGTGTCAGACCATATGTTGTGTTGCCATATGGTTAGTTTATATACATTTTATGCATAACATGTTATTTTCAACGCTATTACGAAAAATAAGACATCTACAACGTAAGATACAATACCCCGCGGCGTACTCACGGCGCGAGGACCAGATTCACGAAAGTTGCAGCGGGAAATTTGACTCTAATTACGTTATTTTTTAAGATATCATTAAACGGTTTGGACCACAGTGTTGCCAGAACGTTGTAGTATTTTTCGTAATTTTTCGTAAATATTCCATTTTTCATCGGACTTTCGGTGACATGGCCCCATAAGAGATGTTAGTAAAAGGCGGGAGCCGGCGAACCTGGCGCCTCGCCTCAGGAAAAGACAAACGCTCCCGGTGCTTCAGGTTAAGGACGGCCGCCTCAAGCTTGTAATGGACACAGGCACGGGAGAACGTAGGATGGGCCTCACCGCAGTTGAGGCAGCGAGCTTGGGGAGAAGTGCACTCCGACTTAGAGTGACCTTCACTCCCACACAAAGGACAGAGAGAGACAGTCCCAGAGCAGCGGAGGGCACCATGCCCAAACCTCCAGCACTTATTACAAAGTCGAGGAGAAGGAATATACTCCTGGACAGAGCACCTAGCACCAGCAAGAATGACAGAGGATGGAAGGGTCCTACCATCAAAGGTGATCTTCACAACGCGAAGGGGTTGACGGCGACGACCACGAGGGGGACGAGTAAACGAGTCAACCTGGAGGACAGAATGGCCTTGGGCATCAAGGATATGCCGAATATCATCATGGCAATCCTGCAGATTCCGAACACCGGTTGCAACATGGGGTGGGAGGAGAATAGTGCCAACACTGGAATTCATCTGAACGTTCTTGGAGACCCGAACAGGGATCTCGCCAAGGCAAGATAAGGCAGCCAAGCGGGAAGCCGCATCCTGAGAAGGAGCAGCAACGACACGTGTACCGAGACGAGTGGGGTTGAAAGTAACACACGCATCCACGGAATCTACAAGATGCCGATGGAGGGAGAAATCGTCAGGAGGCGCAGAATCAAGAGGGAGGAGATCAAAGTATTTGGCCCATGAAGCAGGACCAAACAAGGCCCGATACGCATCAGCACGGGAAGGAATCGAGCGAGTGCGGTTGGGGCGCGAACGGCGTTGAGAACCCCTAGAGAGAGAGGGGTCAAAAGGCGCAGTAGTCACAACGAAAGACTTAGCCACACCAGGGGACGAAGTGGTCACCACCGGGGGCTGGAGGCTCGACCCAACCTCAGAGGAGGGAGGGGAGCTGGGGGAAGAAGTCAGGACGGTCAAAGGAGGAGCAAGGTCGGGGCCCAACGTAGCGGGAGCTACAGAGCCTGGTCTTCCAATACTGGCCGACTCGGGGGCTTGGTCGCCCACCCCACGAGCCTGAGAGGGTACAACGGAAACATTCAACGACATAGAGACGAAAAGTGACAAATTCATCCACGAACGTACCCCCATACCCACCATGGAGCCACAATTAGAGGCAGGACACCCAACAGGAAGCTATCGCCGATCATGCCGGGGCCCCCTAGGGGTGCGTCGTGAGTATACGCCCCACAAACGCCACCTTAAGAACCGTCAGTCCGTCGAGATCGGGTTCAGCGACGAAAGGGGGATTGACAATAAAAGGTTCCCCTCGCTCGAGACGTCGGGTACTACAGTTCTACGGGTGCAAGAGTATGCCTCCTCAAGCACCCGGGCGTCAAAATAGAAGAAGTCCAAAGAAATAATCCAAAACAAGCAAAAGGTCGGCAGGAAACGACAAGCAGATAGGAGAAGAGGGGGGAGAAAAACGAAACATAAGGAAAAGGAAAAGCGATCCGGCACAATTGGAGAAGACAGCAGCAGGAGTGCAAGGCCAGAAAAGGACAGAGGACTGCCCAATGGAGCATCACACTCCGGCAGCCGTCCACCAAGCCCCCTCACGACGCCAACGGGCCGGAAGGGGAGGGGGAGAGGTGAGTTCAAGTTCAAGTAAGTAAGTAAGTAATTATCAAAAGAAGGCACCAAACCGGGAAGGCTATGTAGCACCATCAAATACGCAAAATAACCAGAGGGCGCTAAATATCACCAAGGATGCCAATACGAGAACAAAAACGCATAAGGCGAACGATATCAAAAGTATCCGAGTCACCAAGAATTCTATCGAGGGATAGGTGACCGCGAGGGGCGGTCGGAAAGCAAGACACACGCTCGTCCTGGAAGTCAGGACATTCAAGAAGGACATGCACGACCGTAAGAGGGACAATGCAACTAGGACAATAAGGAGCAGGGCGGCGCTCCATCAAGTGACCATGGGTTAAGCGAGTATGGCCAATACGCAACCTCGCCAGAGCTGTTTCCCACCGCCGGTTACGGTGGAAGGAGGACGGCCACGAGGAAACACAACATTTAAGAGTACGTAGCTTGTTACCAGTAACAGACAACCAAGAAGCCTGCCAACGGGTAAGGACTGAGGAATGGATAACCGGGTAAAAGTCGGAATACGGAATGCCTTTACGAGAGATGGGACAAGAGCGGACAGCTTCCTTAGCGGCAGCATCCGCACGCTCATTTAAAGACACGCCAATATGGCTGGGAACCCAACAAAACTCAACCGACTTAAATTTACTGTGAACGAGAAACAGCCAATGCTGGATCTCGACAACTACTGGATGAACTGGATTAAAGCACCCGAGAGCCATGAGGGCACTACGAGAGTCAACAACAACCACAAAGGAAGACTGACAACGAGAAAGCAGGAGACGAAGAGCATAGAGAATAGCATAAAGTTCCGCTGTAAAGATGCTAGTCTCCGGAGGCAAGCGACACATATAAGTGCGATCAGGAAAAACAACAGAGTAGCCAACACCGTCCGCTGACTTAGACCCATCGGTGAAGACAGAAACGGAGCGGGAGTGAGAAGAAAAGTGCTCGAGGAAAAGGCGTTTTAGAACCGTAGGAGGGGTAAAAGCTTTAGTGATACGAGTCAAGGATGTACAAAACCGCGGAAGAGGGACCCTCCACGGGGGCAAAGAAGGAACAACACGAGGAGAAACATCAGAAATACGAACGGAAAGAGAATCCTGTAGGCGAGATAACCGGACAGAAAGAGGGAGGTGGCGAAGAGGAACAGGAACCGCAGGAGGGGTAAAAGTTAAAGCACGACAGAGGCGAGAGGAAGGATGTTGCAAGGACCGCGCAAGATAGCGAAGACAGTAGCGATCACGGCGGTCCTGGAGAGACAGGAAGCCAGTGTCAACATACAAGCTAAGGACGGGAGTCGAACGAAAGGCACCAGAACTGAGGCGCAACCCAGTATGGTGCAAAGCATCAAGACGGCGAAGAGTAGAAGGAGAAGCAGACGAGTAAGCAGGGCAACCATAATCGAGCTTAGACAGGACGAGAGAGGAATGTAAAGCAAGGAGAGTGCGCCTATCTGCCCCCCAAGAAGTATGGGACAAGACCCGAAGGAGGGTAAGGGCCTTAGAGCACTCAACACGGAGGTAAGAGATATGGGGAGACCAAGACAAACGAGTGTCAAGGAATAACCCCAAAAGCTTCGCGGAATCTTTGTATTCAAGAGGATGACCATAAAGTGACAAAGAGGGACGAAGAACAACCCGTTTCCGCGTAAAAGTCATGGCACAAGTCTTAGAAGTAGAGAACTTGAAGCCATGACCTGTGGCCCAAGACGACACGGCATCAATTGCAAGTTGAAGCCGACGTTGAAGGAGAGGCGAATCATCACCCTGACAACAAAGGGTAAGATCATCGACATAGAGAGCGGAGAAGACACCAGAAGGAAGAGAGGAAAGAAGACCATTGAGGGCAACCAGAAAAAGAGTAGTGCTCAGAACACTACCCTGGGGCACACCTTCGTATTGCTGAAAAGAGGGAGAGAGAGCGGTACCAAGGCGCACCCGAAAGGAACGACGAGAGAGGAAGCTGCGGAGAAAGAGAGGGAGATGACCACGAAGGCCAAAAGAATGAAGTTGAGATAGGATATGATAACGCCAAGTGGTGTCGTAAGCCTTTTCTAGGTCAAAAAGGATGGCAACAACAGAGGTCTTCGCAGCAAAAGCAGTACGAATATAGACCTCCAAGTTCACCAGGACATCTGTCGTGCTGCGGCACTTGCGGAAACCAAATTGAGAAGGGGAGAGGAGGTGATGGTGTTCCAGGAACCACATCAGACGAACGTTAACCATACGTTCAAAGAGTTTGCAGACACAACTTGTGAGAGCAATAGGGCGAAAGTCCTTAGGGGAAGTACCCAGAGACCCCGGTTTGCGAACAGGGAGGACAACGGCATCGAGCCAGTCCTCAGGGACTGACGACGACTCCCAGATCCGATTATACAGACTCAGTAAATACTGAGACGTGCTCGGAGGGAGATGGCGAAGCATCTCATAATGAATACCATCGGAGCCCGCCGCCGTAGAACCGCAGAGGGCCAGGGCAGAACGAAGTTCAGAGAGAGAGAAGGGATCATTATAGGGAAGCTGAAGATGAGTGCAGAAATCTAAAGGACGAGACTCAAGGACAGGTTTACGAAGAAGGAAAGATTGGGGAAGATGAAGACCAGAGCTAACAGAAGAAAAGTGGGAACCCAGTTCGGAAGCGACCTGCAACGGGTCCGCCACAAGAGTATCATGGAGGTGAAGGACCGGTGAAACATCGGGAACGAACTTACCCGCTATCTTGCGGATACGCTTCCAGATCTGGGCCAGAGGGGTTTCGGACGTAATTGTCGAGACATAAGATGCCCAACATTCACGTTTAGCCGTACAGATGGCCCTACGGGCCACCGCACTCGCTTTCCGAAAGAAAAGAAAAGAATCGGTCGTCTGCCTACGGCGGTGCTTCTTCCAGGCTGCACGCTTACAGCGGACAGCCCGAGCACAGTCCGCATTCCACCAGGGAACGCACTTCCGTGGACCCCGAGAGGAAGAGCGAGGAATAGAGCGGAGGGCAGCGTCGAAGACAGTGTCATGAAAAAGGAGGAGAGCGCGAGAGAGGGGCAGAAGGGAGAGGTCAGAGAGAGTAGCACTGAGGGAAAATAGGGTCCAGTCCGCCTTAGCAAACTGCCACCTAGGGAAAGAGAGGGAAGGGCGAAAAGAGAAAAAGGAAACAAGGATGGGGAAATGATCACTTCCATGGAGGTCATCAAGAACCTGCCACGTGAAATCTAAGTAAAGAGAAGAAGAGCAGAGAGAAAGATCAAGACAAGAAAGGGTGCGAGTTCGAGAGTCCAAATGAGTGGGCTCACCAGAATTCAGAAGAGACAGGGAAGAAGAGAGGAGAAACGGCTCAAGGAGGCGACCCCGGGTATTCGTCAGAACGTCACCCCAAAGAGAATGACGACAATTGAAGTCACCCAGCAGGAGCACAGGCTCCGGCAAGGAGTCTAGGAGGTGTTTCAAATCAGGAAGAGAGAGTGGGACACTCGGGGGGAGATAAATGGAACAAACTGTGTACCATTTCCCCACAAAGATACGAGCAGCAGAACAATGGAGAGGCGAAGGAAAAAGTAAAGGAACAAAGGGAACATCAGCCCGAATCAAGAGAGCAGAAGAATTAGAAGCCCCAGCAATGGCTGGGGGGGGGGGAGAGAAAGGAATAGCCACGAAAACGACCAGGACGAGCACCAAGCATTGGCTCCTGGAGACAGACACAAAGGGGCGAAAACCGCGAAACCAGAAGTTGGAGTTCGAGGAAATTGGCGTAATAACCTCGAACGTTCCATTGAAGAATGGACAACGACGAGAAGAGAAAGGACAAAAACAAAGAACAAGGAAGAAACAAAGGCGAAAGACCAACAGAGCACGTTAAAGAATATCAGGGTCGGGATCAGGGTCAGCAAAGTCAGGGTTAGGGGGCATGGGTAAACTGAGCAAAGACGGAGGGAAGGAAACGGGAGAACAGATCAGAGGTGGGCGGGCAGGGTCCGGAGGAGGAGGAGGAAGAGGAGGAGACAACGGAGAGGAGCAGTCAAGGACAGCAGCAGGAAGAGGGGGAGTAGAAAGAGGGGAGCGCACCCCAGCAAGAGCAGCAACCGAAAGGGAAGCAGGGGCCAAAGAAACCTCCATAGCAGGAACAGGGGGCGCAAGCACCGAAACGGGAGGGGAAGGAGCAACAGAGCCAGGAGGAGGAGCTGAGGAAGAAAGCGAAGCCTTCTTACCCGCCGGGGAAGAGGAAGGAGAGGAGCCAGGCTTACGCTTCTGACTTAAAGAGACCGGTGTCCCAGCAACTACGTACCGGGCAACGGATTCCAGTGTCTCAACCGGAGAAGCCGAACGAGAGCACACACGACGGCCGTTAGGAGAGCGATGGACATCCGCCTGCACCGACAGGCGGCGGGGAGAGCCGATAGATGGAGGAAGAGGATGGGAAGGAGGATCGGAGGGGGACGAGGAAGAAGACACAGGAGACATGACAGACCGGGTTGAAAGAAGGGGAACCCCAGACAGAGGACCAGGAGGGGGACCCCTCGGGAAAGAACTCAAAGGAACAGAGGAGGGGGCAGTGGGAGTATCAGGGTCCAAGGCCCGGAAACGGTTGAGAGTCTGAGGAAGGGGGGAAGGACGAGGAGAGGAAGAGCGCAACACGCGAGCATAAGAGATGTTAGTATAAGGCGGGAGCCGGCGAACCTGGCGCCTCGCCTCAGGAAAAGACAAACGCTCCCGGTGCTTCAGGTTAAGGACGGCCGCCTCAAGCTTGTAATGTACACAGGCACGGGAGAACGTAGGATGGGCCTCACCGCAGTTGAGGCAGCGAGCGTGGGGAGAAGTGCACTCCGACTTAGAGTGACCTTCACTCCCACACAAAGGACAGAGAGAGACAGTCCCAGAGCAGCGGAGGGCACCATGCCCAAACCTCCAGCACTTATTACAAAGTCGAGGAGAAGGAATATACTCCTGGACAGAGCACCTAGCACCAGCAAGAATGACAGAGGATGGAAGGGTCCTACCATCAAAGGTGATCTTCACAACGCGAAGGGGTTGACGGCGACGACCACGAGGGGGACGAGTAAACGAGTCGACCTGGAGGACAGAATGGCCTTGGGCATCAAGGATATGCCGAATATCATCGTGGCAATCCTGCAGATTCCGAACACCGGTTGCAACATGGGGTGGGAGGAGAATAGTGCCAACACTGGAATTCATCTGAACGTTCTTGGAGACCCGAACAGGGATCTCGCCAAGGCAAGATAAGGCAGCCAAGCGGGAAGCCGCATCCTGAGAAGGAGCAGCAACGACACGGGTACCGAGACGAGTGGGGTTGAAAGTAACACACGCATCCACGGAATCTACAAGATGCCGATGGAGGGAGAAATCGTCAGGAGGCGCAGAATCAAGAGGGAGGAGATCAAAGTATTTGGCCCATGAAGCAGGACCAAACAAGGCCTGATACGCATCAGCACGGGAAGGAATCGAGCGAGTGCGGTTGGGGCGCGAACGGCGTTGAGAACCCCTAGAGAGAGAGGGGTCAAAAGGCGCAGTAGTCACAACGAAAGACTTAGCCACACCAGGGGACGAAGTGGTCACCACCGGGGGCTGGAGGCTCGACCCAACCTCAGAGGAGGGAGGGGAGCTGGGGGAAGAAGTCAGGACGGTCAAAGGAGGAGCAAGGTCGGGGCCCAACGCAGCGGGAGCTACAGAGCCTGGTCTTCCAATACAGGCCGACTCGGGGGCTTGGTCGCCCACCCCACGAGCCTGAGAGGGTACAACGGAAACATTCAACGACATAGAGACGAAAAGTGAAAAATTCATCCACGAATGTGCCCCCCATACCCACCATGGAGCCACAATTAGAGGCAGGACACCCAACAGGAAGCTATCGCCGATCATGCCGGGGCCCCCTAGGGGTGCATCGTGAGTATACGCCCCACAAACGCCACCTTAAGAACCGTCAGTCCGTCGAGATCGGGTTCAGCGACGAAAGGGGGATTGACAATAAAAGGTTCCCCTCGCTCGAGACGTCGGGTACTACAGTTCTACGGGTGCAAGAGTATGCCTCCTCAAGCACCCGGGCGTCAAAATAGAAGAAGTCCAAAGAAATAATCCAAAACAAGCAAAAGGTCGGCAGGAAACGACAAGCAGATAGGAGAAGAGGGGGGAGAAAAACGAAACATAAGGAAAAGGAAAAGCGATCCGGCACAATTGGAGAAGACAGCAGCAGGAGTGCAAGGCCAGAAAAGGACAGAGGACTGCCCAACGGAGCATCACACTCCGGCAGCCGTCCACCAAGCCCCCTCACGACGCCAACGGGCCGGAAGGGGAGGGGGGTTCAAGTTCAAGTATGTTTATTGAGACAAGAAAGAAATACATCTCAAAGGGATAGAGTAGCTTAGGCTATTTCTACCCCCCCTAAGAGGTGAGGTAATTATCAGGTGCTAATCCAGTACGACTATATAGTACTTAGAAAGGATATAAGGACATATATTAGAGGTATAATATGAGGTGGAGTGAAGGAACGGTATCCAACCCCTTGGACCACTGAGGCTCGACCGCTGGGCCTACACGAAGGCCGTCGCTCTACCGATCAGTACAGTCATAGAGGCTTCAAATTTATCGTAAAATTATAGTAATGTTCTCAACATATATATAACTGATCAATCGTTAGTACAACAAACACAGGAGTAACGCTTCTGGTCACTAGGACAACCGGCCGTCAAGCGAACAGATGTGCGCAGTCAGTCAAGAGATATATAAACCGAGATGTGTAACCTGCTTCTCCACGTATATACATCGAGTTAACACACACAGAGAGATCACACTAACGTGATGCATCAAATATCTAGTAAGTTCAGTAGAACTTCGGTTGCAACCCTTTTAACCCTGTCGTAGCTCAGTCGATTAAGGCAGTGTCTGGGATGCTCTCAGACGCAGGTTCGAATCCTCGTCACTGCCCTTGTGGATTTGTTCATCGAGTTGACGTTAATCCAGAAGTACAGTATATCCAGGATAAAAGTACTCTTGATGGTTGGTCAGTAAGGTACTGTAGCGGCGTCAATAAGTCTGGCTCAGGTGATAAGCCTCAAGCCAGCAGGAAACTATACCAAGCTGCTGATGAGAGAGCACATGCGCTGGCCCCCCGCTGGGACCACCAGTCACCAGGGACCGCACGCTGGGCCTCACTCTTCTGGAGGGCCGGCCCACGCGGGAAGGTGCTGGAGATGTCTCCTCTCTGGCTACTGATGTCCGGCGGTGGCCTCCTCCTGTATTTGCAGGAGACTGGAGCCACTGTAGTCTCCACTACCTTTACACAGGTATATAGCGACTTTATTCATTACAGCTACATATTAATTTTCATGGTTGAAAGCCTTTATGAATATAAATAAACAAATTTCCACTTGAGAATTTTGTTGAAAGCATTGCCATCTAACCTGACCAAACAGCCTTCCCAGGATCCAAGCAACTTCCATAAGATTAAATGTTTACTTTTATGAATAGTCTACTCGCAGTGTGATTAGGTAATACATGTTGACAATGCCTTTAGTATGCCATAAGCTATTGAGTGCAAGTGTAACAGCGTGACCCCCCGCACCGCTTGTGTTGGGGGGTAGAAATAGCCTAAGCTACTCTATCCATTTGAGATGTATTTCTTGCTTATCTCAATAAACATACTTGAACTTGAACTTGTGTTGGCAGGCGGTGCTGCCCACCAGTTTCAACACCTGCCTACAGGCGGAGGTAACTCTGCCCAAGACGCTCTACGTGTCTCCAGTCTTTTTCTGTAGCGTCCACTGCGCCACTCACCCCACCTGCAATTCTTTCTGTCCCACTGGTGAGGAAAATCCCGCAGCTGTTGTTTTATTGTAATTGGGAGAGGAGGAAATATTTTATACTAATTAGCAAGAAACAAAGATGTCAGAGTAATTAGGAGAATTTGTTTAGGTAGAACCGATTTTTAAAGGCTTTTATGCCTATCGACTGTCAGGATCATTAAGGTTGGAGCCTATTTAGCGCCTCACCTGACAGTACACATAAACCTCAGAGCTGATAATTATGCTTTTGGATTCACAACCTGCACGTCTCTGTGTATACACTCAATATTGGGAAAGTTATTAGATAAATTTAGTGACTAAAGAGATACAAATCTTGAGCCAAAGAGCACCAAGGTTAAAGACTATTATTTACTTTCCTCTCCAATCTTATCAAAAGAAAGCGGCAAGCCGGAAAGACTATGTATCACTGTATTGCAGGATATTTACAAGGCGCTAAATATCACTCAGGATCTCAGTACCAGAACAAACGGACATACGGCGAGCGACATCAAAGGTATTGGATTCGTCAAGATTTCTGGCTACTTTCAAGTTACTCTAGGGACAAGTAACAATTGGAAAGCAAGACTTATCATTCTGAAAATTAGATAAATTTAACTAGGAGAATTTGTGCCGACTGTATGCCGGACAATAAGGAGCAGGGCGTCGTTCCATTAATGCCCTTGAGTTAATTAAGCGCGTATAGCCGATATGCAGCCTAGTAAGAGCCGTTTCCAGCGTGTATTATGGCGGCTGGTCGCAGAGGAATGCGAGAGGAGTATGGCGGGCAGTGAAGGGAAGCTGGCCATAGGACACAAGTTAGGACACAAGTTAGGTCACATACACACACACACACTCACCCAACTAACAGTGCATACAGTCTTTCTACAACCGTTTGCTCATCGTATGTTTCCTGGGACTTTGTTATAAATTTAAAATTATAGTAGTTAACATTTGGAAACAGTCTACGCATATCCCTCGCTCAATTCTAACACAGAATCACTAATTAAAAAAATTCGCAATTGTTTCTGATTTTAACTGTTAAACACAAACAAAAATAAAGCTTATATCTCAGAAATGGTCTCATTACAGTGCGAGCCCGAGTGTTAATATTGTATAAGAATGTACAAAGTTTCTCGTTATTTAATTTTAATTATTATATTTTAATTATTATTATTCATTTATTTAGTTTAACATAATTATTAAGATACTGCAAACAAGATTATCGTATCCAGTCGTAGTGCTAAAAAGTCTGATAGCAGGAAGGCTGTATCGGCGTTATCAGCCTTACCTTTAGGAACTTGGCTGTAACAATCATCGTTGGTGGTTGTATTTAATGTTGTTCACCTGTCTTCAGAGACCACCTGTCACCTGCTGAAGGTAGCGGGTGCGTCTGGTGTGTGGCAGTCTGGTAATTCCCAGTCATCCTCCGGGGTCGCCTGCTTCGTCCCCTTCTTAGCCTCCAGAGGAGACCTGGCCCTCGGCAAGACTGTCAAGGACGCAGGCTCATGGACCAATTACGCTCCTGGCTACACAGTCGTATGTTATCCTTACCCTTATTGTTGTTGTTTAAGACTCAGCTTCTAGGAACAAAAAGTGCCAAGCAGCACGGGCTATGGTGAGCCCGTATTGGACTTATCTGGCACAGGAGTGGGGCTGTAACTCCTTACCCTTATGTTATAGTATTGCTTTATATCAGTCCTGAAATGTTGTTACAGTGAACGAAGCTGCTGATGCTGCATATATTGACAGATACAAAATTATATAAATAAGATGTTGAAATCATCAAAATAAAACTGGTAATAGTGCATTAGATTTAGACAAGTTTACATATAATAATGTATATAGTAAAACATGTCCACCAGGTGATATGCGACTTGCTCCTCAGGTGAAGCATTACACATTCACCTTGAAATTGTTACTTTTGGAAAATTATTAAATTGATGCCTTCTTTGGCAGCCTTATTCTCAATGTTGTTATTTACGTTCTCTTTTGTTGTTTATTTTTACCCTCTGACATGTGTGGCGTGACGACGTATGTGGGCGTGATGACATGTGTGGGCGTGATGACATGTGGGCGTGACGACATGTGTGGGCGTGACGACATGTGACGTGCGTGCCGTCGTGTGGGCGGTGTGTGTGTGGTGACCAGGTGGGCGGCGCCCGGTGCGAGGCAGCATCCACAGGTTGCTACTGCTCGCCCCTACAACTGGTCCCCTACTTGACGGTGGACCTGAGCACCTCCAGCCCCGTCGTCACCGTCGTCGTCACCGTCTCCAGATTCTACCCACACTACTTTACAAACGTGGATATACGCGTAGGTTCTTCCTGGTGCTGTGTGTAGGCTCTGAGGCCGTGCCACCACACCTCTCCAAATATGCACCTGTCATTAATATGCATGAACAAAATTATGGAATATATGTGAAATTAAAGATTAAAATTAAGATTTATATAATAATCATTTCTCTGAGAGCACTTAAACATTACCATGGAAAAAATGATGATTCGAAATTGTATAGGGAAAAAATCAGAATTTATTTATCCACGGAATAACTATGCCAATTATAAAATGTTAAAATTTATCATTTAAATTCCTCTTATGTTTCTGAAAATAAAAAAAAGTATTTTAATTCCTGGGTGGTAAGAGAGGGTAGAATTTAGATTAACAATGTCGTTAAAGGTTTTTCATGAGTCGCAAAACGTCAGAAGAGGCGGGTGGTAGCCTCACCCGATGACAGTTTTAACCATAAATGCCGCGGGCTGATTTGGTCGGTCAGTTTGGGTCATTAACTAGGCACGTGCGAGAACTAAGTTTAAGGAAGGTGGATGACTATAGTAACCTTTTTGTTTATAGGTGGGTGACAAAGGGAACATATTGGATACGTTACTGGTGAACTACAAAGGTCCGGCCAGTCCCGGGGAGGTCCTCACACTCACAGGCTCCACCACCCTTGTAGGCCGATATGTGTCTCTCTTCCGTAGAGGTCTTCTCTCGCAGAGCATCTGCTTCTGTGTGGTGCAGGTGTACAGTGTGTAGACCTGCCTAGGTTCCTACTGCTTTCGGTCTGAAGGTAAACTGTTCCTTATAGGAACAAATAGTCGTCTGCTCCTGTACCAACCTGCGTAAAACAAAATCCATGGTGATCCAAAATCCAAAAATCCATCTCTGTACCTGGCAATTTTATTCTGGAAGGAAAGTTAAGTGCCTTTTAGCCAAGTTATGCGTGAGCAGTACGATTATTGCCTAACACACGTAACTCTTGATGACCAAACCACGCATCAGAAGATGAAGAAACGTCCTCGTTTCATAATGTTGATGTGTGGTTGTGTCATCATATCTTCAGCCACGTTATTGTGACTCCTCGTCTGCACGAGACTCTTGAGTGTGTCCTCTAAGTCCAGCACCCGTGTGAGTGCACTTGAACACTGCTGTTATAAGTGACTCATCATTTATACAGAATTGCTGTACATGACATATTGTTGGTGTGTAAATGCATATAGTTCGGATCTCAAGAATGATTTTCACCCTTTAATATTAACCTTGAATAATAAAGGTGGTAGGCACTGATGGCTAACTGTAGTATTGGTCAAATAATTTACAGATGAATCTCAACAATAAAGACGATAATACTTACATTCTGTCTCAATCATAATCAGGTTTTTGACTTCAAGTGAAATGGGTTAAGTATATGTGTCGTCGGTGGAAACATAATAAAGTTCTTAATACCAGTCACAACTGATTTGATTCATGATCCCTGCAGTATATGCTACTGATTATTGTATTATTATTTTTATTTGTGTTACGTATTCTGGGTGATATATCACACGATGGCAGCCACTGACATCGATTTCACTGGCACTAATACCTTGTCAGAGTTAAGACATAGAATACCTTGTCATAAGAGTTAAAATGAGAATCGATAATAGAAATTTCCCAGTAACATCTGCAAGAGACCTCAACCACAATTACAAAGGAACGTTGACGTCGGGAAAGCAACTGACAAAGTCCATACAAGACTGCATACTGCTCAACCGTAGAGATGCAAGTCTTGGGATGCAGGCGGCATATATCTGGTCAGGAAAGACAACGGAGTAGCGACCATTTGGTCACCATTTGGTCCGGGAGACATCTCCCGTCATGCAGGGTGTTGTCGCACCACCACAGATCTCCAGTATCATCTATTGATACTTGTGATGGCTCAAAAGGGCCTCCACTTACGAGCTACTCATGCCCATGCCACCTTTTGGGTGGCTTCATGTTCATCTTAACACATTCACGTGGGAGACATCTCCCGTCACGCAGGGTGCAGTCGCACCTCCACAGATCTCCAGTATCATCTATTGATACTGGTGATGGCTCAAAAGGGCCACCATGTACGGGCTATTCATGCCCGTGCCACCTTTTGGGTGGCTTCATCTTCATAACACATTCACAAGGGAGACATCTCCCGTCATGCAGCGTGCATTCCCACCTCCACTGATCTCCAGTATCAGCTCTTGATACTGGTAATGGCTCAAAAGGGCCACCACTTACGGGCTATTCATGCCCGTGCCACCTTTTGGGTGGCTTAATCTTCATCAATCATCAACGGAGTAGGCTACACCATCGACAGACTTAGACCCATCTGGGAAGAGGGCAATGGAACGTGAGTGCGAAGAAAAGTGTTTAACAAAAAATAAACATTTCATAACCGCAGGAGGGCCTTTACAATGTGGGTCAAGGTCTTGCAAAACTTTGCCAGTGGAATCCTTCATTGGCGCAAAGATGGAACGATACAAGGAGATATATTGCTAACATGAACTGAGAGGGAATCTTGCAAGTGAGATATCCATACGAAAAAGGAAGGAGGTGAAATGCAATGTAGTGTAATTATTAAAAGAAGGTACCAAGCCGGGTAGGCTATGTAGCACCATCATATATGCGGGACAATCATAGGGCGCTAAATATCACTAAGGATGTCAATACGAGAACAGAAACACACAAAGCGAACGACATCAAATGTATCCGATTCACCTAGAATTCTATCAAGGAACAAGTGACTGAGGGATGGTCGGAAAGTAAGACACGCTCGTGTTGGAAGTCAGGACAAGGATATGCATGACCGTAAGAGGGACAATGTAGTTTGGATAATAAGGAGCAGGGCGGCGCTCCATTAACTGCCTGTGAGTTAAGCGTGTATGACCAATACGCAACCTTCCCAGAGCCGTTTCCCACTGCTGAACAAATCCACAAGGGCCGTGACGAGGATTCGAACCTGCGTCCGGGAGCATCCCAGACACTGCCTTAACCACTCCCACTGCTAGTTACGGTGGTAGGAGGAAGGTCACAGGGACACACTACTGTCGTTGTGTCGTTGCTGCTCCTTCTCAGGATGCTGCTTCCCGCTTGGCTGCCTTATCCTGCCTTGGCGAGACCCCCGTTCGGGTCTCGAAGAACGTTCAGTTGAATGCCAGTGTTGGCACTATTTTGCTCCGGCCCCATGTTGCGACCGGTGTTCGGGACCTGCGCGACTGCCACGACGATATTCGACATATCCTCGCTGCCCAGGGCCATTCTATTCTCCAGGTGGACATGTTTACTCGTCCCCCTCGTGGTAGTCGCCGTCAACCCCTCCGGGTTGTGAAGATTACCTTTGATGGTAGGACCCTTCCACCCTCTGTCATTCTTGCTGGTGCCAGGTGCTCTGTCCAGGAGTACATTCCTTCTCCTCGGCTCTGCAACAAGTGCTGGAGGTTTGGGCATGGTGCCCTCCGCTGCTCCGGGACTGTCTCTCTCTGTCCTTTGTGTGGTGGCGAAGGTCACTCTAAGTCGGAGTGCGCTTCTCCCCAGGCTCGTTGCCTCAACTGCGGTGAGGCCCATCCTACCTTCTCCCGTGCGTGTGTCCATTATAAGCTTGAGGCAGCCGTCCTCAACTTGAAGCACCGGGAGCGTTTATCTTTTCCTGAGGCGAGGCGCCAGGTTCGCCGGCTCCCGCCTTATGCTAATATCTCTTATGCTCGCGTGTTGCGCTCTTCCTCTCCTCGTCCTTCCCGCCTTCCTCAGACTCACAACCGTTTCCGGGCCTTGGACCCTGATGCGCCCACTGCCCCCCTCCTCTGTCCCTTTGGGTTCTCTCCCGAAGGATCCTCCTTCTGGTCCTCTGTCTGGGGTTCCCCTTCCTTCTACCCGGTCTGTCGTGTCTTCTGTGTCTTCTTCCTCGTCCCCCTCCGATCCTCCTTCCCATCCTCTTCCTCCATCTATCGGCTCTCCCCGCCGCCTGTCGGTGCGGGCGGATGTCCATCGCTCTCCTAACGGCCGTCGTGTGTGCTCTCGTTCGGCTTCTCCTGTTGAGACACTGGAATCCGTTGCCCGGTACGTAGTTGCTGGGACACCGGTCTCTTTAAGTCAGAAGCGTAAGCCTGGCTCCTCTCCTTCCTCTTCCCCGGCGGGTAAGAAGGCTTCGCTTTCTTCCTCAGCTCCTCCTTCTGGCTCTGTTGCTCCTTCCCCTCCCGTTTCAGTGCTTGCGCCCCCTGTTCCTGCTATGGAGGTTTCTTTGGCCCCTGCTTCCCTTTCGGTTGCTGCTCTTGCTGGGGTGCGCTCCTCTCTTTCTACTCCCCCTCTTCCTGCTGCTGTCCTTGACTGCTCCTCTCCGTCGTCTCCTCCTCCTCCTCCACCTCCTCCTCCTCCTCCTCCTCCGGACCCTGCCCGCCCACCTCTGATCTGTTCTCCCGTTTCCTTCCCTCCGTCTTTGCTCAGTTTACCCTTGCCCCCTAACCCTGACTTTGCTGACCCTGATCCCGACCCTGATATTCTTTAACGTGCTCTGTTGGTCTTTCGCCTTTGTTTCTTCCTTGTTCTCTGTTTTTGTCCTTTCTCTTCTCGTCGTTGTCCATTCTTCAATGGAACGTTCGAGGTTATTACGCCAATTTCCTCGAACTCCAACTTCTGGTTTCGCGGTTTTCGCCCCTTTGTGTCTGTCTCCAGGAGCCAATGCTTGGTGCTCGTCCTGGTCGTTTTCGTGGCTATTCCTTTCTCTCCCTCCCCCCAGCCATTGCTGGGGCTTCTAATTCTTCTGCTCTCTTGATTCGGGCTGATGTTCCCTTTGTTCCTTTACTTTTTCCTTCGCCTCTCCATTGTTCTGCTGCTCGTATCTTTGTGGGGAAATGGTACACAGTTTGTTCCATTTATCTCCCCCCGAGTGTCCCGCTCTCTCTTCCTGATTTGAAACACCTCCTGGACTCCTTGCCGGAGCCTGTGCTCCTGCTGGGTGACTTCAATTGTCGTCATTCTCTTTGGGGTGACGTTCTGACGAATACCCGGGGTCGCCTCCTTGAGCCGTTTCTCCTCTCTTCTTCCCTGTCTCTTCTGAATTCTGGTGAGCCCACTCATTTGGACTCCCGGACTCGCACCCTTTCTTGTCTTGATCTTTCTCTCTGCTCTTCTTCTCTTTACTTAGATTTCACGTGGCAGGTTCTTGATGACCTCCATGGAAGTGATCATTTCCCCATCCTTGTTTCCTTTTTCTCTTTTCGCCCTTCCCTCTCTTTCCCTAGGTGGCAGTTTGCTAAGGCGGACTGGACCCTATTTTCCCTCAGTGCTACTCTCTCTGACCTCTCCCTTCTGCCCCTCTCTCGCGCTCTCCTCCTTTTTCATGACACTGTCTTCGACGCTGCCCTCCGCTCTATTCCTCGCTCTTCCTCTCGGGGTCCACGGAAGTGCGTTCCCTGGTGGAATGCGGACTGTGCTCGGGCTGTCCGCTGTAAGCGTGCAGCCTGGAAGAAGCACCGCCGTAGGCAGACGACCGATTCTTTTCTTTTCTTTCGGAAAGCGAGTGCGGTGGCCCGTAGGGCCATCCGTACGGCTAAACGTGAATGTTGGGCATCTTATGTCTCGACAATTACGTCCGAAACCCCTCTGGCCCAGATCTGGAAGCGTATCCGCAAGATAGCGGGTAAGTTCGTTCCCGATGTTTCACCGGTCCTTCACCTCCATGATACTCTTGTGGCGGACCCGTTGCAGGTCGCTTCCGAACTGGGTTCCCACTTTTCTTCTGTTAGCTCTGGTCTTCATCTTCCCCAATCTTTCCTTCTTCGTAAACCTGTCCTTGAGTCTCGTCCTTTAGATTTCTGCACTCATCTTCAGCTTCCCTATAATGATCCCTTCTCTCTCTCTGAACTTCGTTGTGCCCTGGCCCTCTGCGGTTCTACGGCGGCGGGCTCCGATGGTATTCATTATGAGATGCTTCGCCATCTCCCTCCGAGCACGTCTCAGTATTTACCGAGTCTGTATAATCGGATCTGGGAGTCGTCGTCAGTCCCTGAGGACTGGCTCGATGCCGTTGTCCTCCCTGTTCGCAAACCGGGGTCTCTGGGTACTTCCCCTAAGGACTTTCGCCCTATTGCTCTCACAAGTTGTGTCTGCAAACTCTTTGAACGTATGGTTAACGTTCGTCTGATGTGGTTCCTGGAACACCATCACCTCCTCTCCCCTTCTCAATTTGGTTTCCGCAAGTGCCGCAGCACGACAGATGTCCTGGTGAACTAGGAGGTCTATATTCGTACTGCTTTTGCTGCGAAGACCTCCGTTGTTGCCGTCCTTTTTGACCTAGAAAAGGCTTACGACACCACTTGGCGTTATCATATCCTATCTCAACTTCATTCTTTTGGCCTTCGTGGTCATCTCCCTCTCTTTCTCCGCAGCTTCCTCTCTCGTCGTTCCTTTCGGGTGCGCCTTGGTACCGCTCTCTCTCCCTCTTTTCAGCAATACGAAGGTGTGCCCCAGGGTAGTGTTCTGAGCACTACTCTTTTTCTGGTTGCCCTCAATGGTCTTCTTTCCTCTCTTCCTTCTGGTGTCTTCTCCGCTCTCTATGTCGATGATCTTACCCTTTGTTGCCAGGGTGATGATTCGCCTCTCCTTCAACGCCGGCTTCAACTTGCAATTGATGCCGTGTCGTCTTGGGCCACAGGTCATGGCTTCAAGTTCTCTACTTCTAAGACTTGTGCCATGACTTTTACGCGGAAACGGGTTGTTCTTCGTCCCTCTTTGTCACTTTATGGTCATCCCCTTGAATACAAAGATTCCGCAAAGCTTTTGGGGTTATTCCTTGACACTCGTTTGTCTTGGTCTCCCCATATCTCTTACCTCCGTGTTGAGTGCTCTAAGGCCCTTACCCTCCTTCGGGTCTTGTCCCATACTTCTTGGGGGGCAGATAGGCGCACTCTCCTTGCTTTACATTCCTCTCTCGTCCTGTCTAAGCTCGATTATGGTTGCCCTGCTTACTCGTCTGCTTCTCCTTCTACTCTTCGCCGTCTTGATGCTTTGCACCATACTGGGTTGCGCCTCAGTTCTGGTGCCTTTCGTTCGACTCCCATCCTTAGCTTGTATGTTGACACTGGCTTCCTGTCTCTCCAGGACCGCCGTGATCGCTACTGTCTTCGCTATCTTGCGCGGTCCTTGCAACATCCTTCCTCTCGCCTCTGTCGTGCTTTAACTTTTACCCCTCCTGCGGTTCCTGTTCCTCTTCACCTCCTCCCTCTTTCTGTCCGGTTATCTCGCCTACAGGATTCTCTTTCCGTTCGTATTTCTGATGTTTCTCCTCGTGTTGTTCCTTCTTTGCCCCCGTGGAGGGTCCCTCTTCCGCGGTTTTGTACATCCTTGACTCGAATCACTAAAGCTTTTACCCCTCCTACGGTTCTAAAACGCCTTTTCCTCGAGCACTTTTCTTCTCACTCCCGCTCCGTTTCTGTCTTCACCGATGGGTCTAAGTCAGCGGACGGTGTTGGCTACTCTGTTGTTTTTCCTGATCGCACTTATATGTGTCGCTTGCCTCCGGAGACTAGCATCTTTACAGCGGAACTTTATGCTATTCTCTATGCTCTTCGTCTCCTGCTTTCTCGTTGTCAGTCTTCCTTTGTGGTTGTTGTTGACTCTCGTAGTGCCCTCATGGCTCTCGGGTGCTTTAATCCAGTAGTTGTCGAGATCCAGCATTGGCTGTTTCTCGTTCACAGTAAATTTAAGTCGGTTGAGTTTTGTTGGGTTCCCAGCCATATTGGCGTGTCTTTAAATGAGCGTGCGGATGCTGCCGCTAAGGAAGCTGTCCGCTCTTGTCCCATCTCTCGTAAAGGCATTCCGTATTCCGACTTTTACCCGGTTATCCATTCCTCAGTCCTTACCCGTTGGCAGGCTTCTTGGTTGTCTGTTACTGGTAACAAGCTACGTACTCTTAAATGTTGTGTTTCCTCGTGGCCGTCCTCCTTCCACCATAACCGGCGGTGGGAAACAGCTCTGGCGAGGTTGCGTATTGGCCATACTCGCTTAACCCATGGTCACTTGATGGAGCGCCGCCCTGCTCCTTATTGTCCTAGTTGCATTGTCCCTCTTACGGTCGTGCATGTCCTTCTTGAATGTCCTGACTTCCAGGACGAGCGTGTGTCTTGCTTTCCGACCGCCCCTCGCGGTCACCTGTCCCTCGATAGAATTCTTGGTGACTCGGATACTTTTGATATCGTTCGCCTTATGCGTTTTTGTTCTCGTATTGGCATCCTTGGTGATATTTAGCGCCCTCTGATTATTTTGCGTATTTGATGGTGCTACATAGCCTTCCCGGTTTGGTGCCTTCTTTTGATAATTACTTACTTACTTACTCTTAAGAGTACGCAGTTTGTTACCAGTAACAGAAGACCAACAACCCTGTCAACGGGCAAGGATGGAGGAATGAATAACTGGGTAAAAGTCGGAATAAGGAAAACCTTTACGGGAGATGGGACAAGTGCGGATAGCTTCCCTAGCGGCAGCATCTACACGCTCATTTAAAGACACACCAATATGGCTGGGAACCCAGCAAAACTTCACTGTCTTCAGCTGGAGATAAGAAACAGCCAATGTTGAATCTCGACTACCACCGGATACACAAGCCACCACACACCTACATAACACTGGAAAGGAACCACACATGCAGGCTTACTCATACACTGAGTCGTCTAAGATCACTTATAAGATTCCTATGAGATGCAGTGTGCGGCACCAGCACGTGCAGGACTTATGTCGTTAAACATACAACGAAGTTGGAGACAATTCAGAGGTATGCTACCAGACTTGTAACCGGGAATTAAACCTCACGTCACTGGAAGAAAGAATAAACATAGAAGACATAATTACTATATACAAAATACTCAGGGCAATAGATAGGACAGACAAGGGGCAGACTATTTATCTGGGATAATACATGAACAAGAGGTCACAGACAGCATACCCAAATGAACCATAGAAACATTAAAAACCTAATTTTTTCAAGTGTCAGGATGGTGGCCAATAGGAATGCATTAAGAAGGCAAGTGGTGGAGGTAGACTCCATACACAGCGTTAAATGCAGATACGACAGAGTCCAATAGACACAAACTATACGCCAGTCGATTAAGGGTTAAGAAGCGAGCCCCAAGAGCTTTAGCTCAACCTCCACAAGTGCAACTAGGCAAGTATAACTAGGTAAGTAAATACACACACAAACTCAAGAACTTTTATGTCATTAACAAAGTGATGAAACAATACACACACATATATATACAATACATATACACATACATACATACACACAGTGCAACTCCGGCAACTTCCTGATTGGTTGTGGCTTCTCACATTAAGACGAGTGACAGGTTTATAATGAGGTGAAGAGCAGACATATGTATAATGAATAATAAAGCAGATTATTAATTTTAACCTCGCTAATTGTGACATACAAGTGATGGGGGGGGGGCGTCAACACCTGGACCACTACACACATCCTCACCTGTTGTATATCATACACTGTCACCCTTACTCTGGGTATACACACTAGTGTGAAGAGCAAGGTCACCCTTACTGTCATAGTTTTGACTTATGCACTTTTGGAGCCTGACAAGTCTGTAGTTGTAGATCAGATGTGTTTAGTGTAGTGGCAGTGTGTGTGGCCCAGCCACTCAGACAAGTGGGTTTCCAGCATTTCAAAGTAAGTTAAGTAAGTAATTATCAAAAGAAGGCACCAAACCGGGAAGGCTATGTATCAAAGTAAGTTAAGCATCTTCTCCAAGAGGTAAATAAGCAACCCTAGGCCAAATAGACACTGTTAGGCCTAATATAGTAGACATATGGGCTATACTAGGTCTAGGAATGTTTATGGTGGTTGGGGGAGCTTTTTGTGCTCTACAAAATTATTAAATTAATAGAACAAAATTTAAACTTTTTTTAATTTTTGTAAATTGGTGTATGTGGACCCTAATAATGGCGGTAAGTTCCATAACGTTTGGAGGAAGGATTGAAAATAAAGCGAAATACTTACAATATATTCCCAACACATGTCAAGTAATGTTATAAAATATAGTGACGTAATTACTGTTGCGTTTCTCTTAACATGACATCTGTATTCCCACGCTAATTGTGACATTATAATGATAGTGTCACCGCTAATTGTGACATTATAGTGATAGTGTCAGTTATTTATTGTTCATTGTGTTCATTAATAGTGTTAAATTACGCCTGCAGAACAAGTGATGTATAATACAAGCAAACACTTCGACAAGATTTAATTATGGTTAGAGAATGTTATCACAATAAAAATATTGGTAAAAGATAAAATAATTTATCAGATAAAATAATTTATCATATAAAAATTTATCGTGTTATCACACGATAAAACTAGTATGTCACATGGAGATACAAATATGCAGCTCTTATTTATACCCAACCAAACTCTTTCATATATAAGCAAACCTATGCTTAAAATACTTCAGCGAGCTCACGTTTATTATGTTAACTTTAAAATTGTTTCATAACTCAGATATGTACAAGTGTTCGTATAATCTAAAGTATAAATATAATCTATTCATGTCTCAGCTTCCTAATGTTAATTCCTTCTGCATGTCGCCCCTTCCTGAATGGTCAATAAGTTGGTTATAAAGGCCGGGTTGTGGTGGTGAAGACAACCGTTCACCTGGTGTGTGTGACCACCCTACACCTGTGGTACACTCAGGTGATCAACCATACACCTGTGGTATACTCAGGTGATCAACCATACACCTGTGGTACACTCAGGTGATCAACCATACACCTGTGGTACACTCAGGTGACCAACCATACACCTGTGGTACACTCAGGTGACCAACCCTACACCTGTGGTACACTCAGGTGATCAACGCTTGCTAGTAGTAGTAGTAGGCATCCATCAGTCTCAGGAGACTGTGGAGTTGCGCTCTGGTTGTCGGTCTGGAGTGGCCTCTCCAGGGCGCAAAGTCAGGGTAGGTTGATACGGGGGAGAAGCTGTTACCCATGCAGCACGTCCCCCCCTCTCCACGGCACCGAAAGTCTCCAATGGAAAGGCAAACGCCAATACGATTGGTTCCAGCGCCGTCGCAGGAACTGTGAGCGCCGGAGTTGACCTCGAAGTTGGTGAAAGAAGGCACAGGGACTCGAAACCCGGAGACCGCCGTCGTCGTGGCCGGAAAGCAAGTGTGACCAATGCTTGCTAGTAGGCCAGTGTATATATAATCACATTGCACAAATAACAAATTTAGTCACTGAATGTAATAATAAGCATTCGTTTTGTCGGGGGACAGGAAGCATGTGTATATATACTTTAGGTTTGTATCCAGGATGTAACCCATAACATTTGCCTGACTCCCGGGTACCAATTTACTACTAGGTGTACAGAGGCATTAGCTGAAAGGAAACGTGCCCAACCAACCAGTTCGATGTCCCGCCCGGAAATCGAACCGGTGATTGACTGTGACTGTTCTCGCTCACAGTCGAGAACGAAGCCAGGGGAAACTAGAATAAATATAACAGTGTTGAGGTCAGTTCAGTCTGAGAGAGAGCAGAGAAGGGCAACACCTCGGAGGGTCCAGTGGTCCTCGTCGAGGTGGGTGGGGATGTTGACGGAGAAGACGTAGTTGGTACAGTGTCCTGTCGTGGTCAGGTTCCCCCGCCGCTCACTGGTCTTGTACACAGGGCACGAGTACGTTGGCTCCCGCGGGATCTCCTCCCGCACCATCGGCTGCAGCCACAGCTGTGGTAGGAGGTGCGGAGTTAAGAGATGCTCACCTTACATCTCTAGAGAGAAAGAGATGGCCAATCTTGACACATCCAGATCGTTGTAAAAGGCATAGGGATACGACACAGCTACTGAGAAAGAGGCTAAACATCACAGCTGTGTCTGTTAAGGAAGGACACAAGATGCACAGATGCGTCGCGGTAGGCGAGACGCCCAAGATATTTCAGCCAGAGCTCATGAGAGAGGTACAAGATGCAACAGGTAGTCAAACCTTACATCTTGAGAAGGCCCACAACTCTCAACTATCAACTAATACAACTATTTCTACTAACAATATGGTACTACTATTACAGTTATTACTGCCATTCCTACCATTAAAATTTGATGATAAATATAAGACATTAAAGGTAAACATTATCATAACTACATGCACCACAACCATAAACACTACCACAACAACCACCACCAGCACTACCACCACAACCACCAAGGCGCCCACTACCACAGCCATCACCACCACCATTGCTAAAAATATAGTATTAACCGTGATGGCGCAGAGATAACCACTTCCATCACTACACCATACACTTACTGGAGGCATGTGTTCGTGAAGCCTCCTAGGCAGAGCTTCATCCAGACGTTTATTCTGGAAATCCCACCTAGCGCCCTCCAGGTAGAGGCCCTTGATGTAGGCTCCTGCTACAGGAGCGAGAGACTCCTCGTCCACCTCCAGCACCTCCAGAAATGAGAGAAACATTGAGTTACAAGGAGTTCCTGAAGAGGGATAACTTGGATGTAACAAACATGGTTTGCAGCACAGGATACTTCCTGGAGTGAAGAATAGAGAATAGATGGCAGGACAAGCGAGCTATAAAGGCAGGACAAGCGAGCTATGAAGGCGGGACAAGCGAGCTATAAAGGCAGGACAAGCGAGCTATGAAGGCGGGACAAGCGAGCTATAAAGGCAGGACAAGCGAGCTATGAAGGCAGGACAAGCGAGCTATAAAGGCGGGACAAGCGAGCTATAAAGGCGGGACAAGCGAGCTATAAAGGCGGGACAAGCGAGCTATAAAGGCAGGACAAGCGAGCTATGAAGGCGGGACAAGCGAGCTATAAAGGCGGGACAAGCGAGCTATAAAGGCAGGACAAGCGAGCTATAAAGGCAGGACAAGCGAGCTATAAAGGCAGGACAAGCGAGCTATAAAGGCAGGACAAGCGAGCTATAAAGGCAGGACAAGCGAGCTATGAAGGCGGGACAAGCGAGCTATGAAGGCGGGACAAGCGAGCTATAAAGGCAGGACAAGCGAGCTATGAAGGCGGGACAAGCGAGCTATGAAGGCGGGACAAGCGAGCTATAAAGGCAGGACAAGCGAGCTATAAAGGCAGGACAAGCGAGCTATAAAGGCAGGACAAGCGAGCTATGAAGGCGGGACAAGCGAGCTATGAAGGCGGGACAAGCGAGCTATGAAGGCGGGACAAGCGAGCTATGAAGGCGGGACAAGCGAGCTATGAAGGCGGGACAAGCGAGCTATGAAGGCGGGACAAGCGAGCTATAAAGGCGGGACAAGCGAGCTATAAAGGCAGGACAAGCGAGCTATAAAGGCAGGACAAGCGAGCTATGAAGGCGGGACAAGCGAGCTATGAAGGCGGGACAAGCGAGCTATAAAGGCAGGACAAGCGAGCTATGAAGGCGGGACAAGCGAGCTATAAAGGCAGGACAAGCGAGCTATAAAGGCGGGACAAGCGAGCTACTGGAAGAATCTGCCTGGACATAAGAAGGATACCTTTCAAGACACAACCTGGACGTTATATAAACTAATAAAGCTTGTCACTCTTAATGTGACCTGAACACTGAAGGTTCTCCCCTGCAAGTGAGGGACTATACTGTCAACTGCTTCATTGGAAGACAAATATAAAAGAGAAAGTCTGAAATTTAAAAGAGCTACATGAAAGTATTATGAGCCACCGGAAGAAAGTATCCTTCAAGATATTATCTTGAAGCAAAACGTCACTTGCGATAAAGCTGATCACATGAAAGTCAAATTAAACTTCGTGGATGAGCATAGTAATGCACAAGAGGCAAGAGTTTGCTGGTGGAGACGAACGCCCGTACCTGAAAGTGAAACCAAAGTTGGTCGATGGCGAGGGCGTGAGCGCGGGCGTGGTTCTGCAGGACGGCCGTCAGGAAGGAATGAGTGAAGAAGAACCCGCTGAGCCAGAACACCCGAGGCGGTCCACTGTCGTACCATCCCTGCCCGCACGCCGCCCACACGCCGCCCACACGCCGCCCGGGAATAAGGCACAAGGAATGAATTAAAGGTGAGTACAGAGTGGGTTGCAAGGTGAGTCAATAGTGGTTTCCAGGTGACTTAAAGAGTTAACTAAAGGAGAATCAAGAGTGAATTGTGTGCGAATCAAAAAAAGAATTACAACAAATAAGTTACTAGTGAGTCGCGTGTGTGGTATATATAAATCACAGCTAGTCATATCGTGTTTAAAAGTCACTATTCTAATTATGGGTCAATTGTAGTCGAGTTGTACAAAATAGAGTGTCAAGTTGCACGTTAAATTGACAATGACAATGACACTTTAATTTACGGAAAAGTACATACATATAAAATGAGTTAGAGGCACAATGTTGGATTTCTAGATAGAACAAGTATTTTAAGTACCTGTTCATGTGGACAAATCATATAACTATACACTGCAAGACTGAAGTAACTGAGCCGAGAATATTTGGGATCTGATGATAAATCACGTTTCATGGGATCGAAATGTTATTAATTCTTATTAGTGTACCGGTGGAATATACCGGTGCTTATATTAGGCGAGACCTGGTAGGTGAGCGGCCACTTACCTGGAGAAACTGGAGTCGCTGGTCCAGATCGGTGATGTAAGAGCCAAGTCCCTTCAGAGTCGGGTAGGACCGGGCCCGCCACGACGATGGCACCCGGCCTGTCCTCACCCCTACTAACACCTCCTCCACCTCCTCCGACAAGCTCTCCGTTCCTATAACAGAGAACAGAAAATGACACAGTGCTACAACATCTCTTACTCTGGTTGCACTCGACACATTTACAAACTGGTTCTGGCTCTGGTCAATTTAGCGTGCTGTCGTCAGCTCCAACTCCTCGCATCTCACTTGACCTCCGAACAAGGGGACACAGGTGGAAGCTTAGTACCCAGATGAGCCACAGAGACGTTAGAAAGAATTTTTTCAGTGTCAGAGTAGTTAATAAATGGAATGCATTAGGCAGTGATGTGGTGGAGGCTGACTCCATACACAGTTTCAAATGTAGATATGATATGGCCCTTAGGACGTGGGTGGTGGCAGAGGAAGAGGTTCTAACCTTCCATGGCCCTGAGGACGGCGTTGAGTGTGCTGCTGATGGTGTGGATGAGGGTGTTGTAGCGACTCATCTCCTGCACCAACACAGTGTTGAGAGACTGCTCCCTCATGGTGGGGTACTTGGCGAGGGCGGCGTCCACGTGGAAGGGTGCAGGGATGCGGCTCAGTATCTCCTCACAGGTCCTGCCCACAGTGTCGCCTTCCCCGGCCCCGCCCTCGCCTGATGACAGGGATGTGGCCTGCGTCCACAAACAAATATTTGTACTGTAATAATATTTTATGTATAAGATATACAAAGGATCAGATTACAGTGATTACTTGGTAGGCACAGTCTGTTTATTTTACAACGCCATTAATTATGAGCAGCGTTTCGGGTATACTAACAAAAGGAATATCCAGAGTTTTACACTTACGTTAATGTATACAGTGTGACAACTACGTGAGATGAGTTTATTGATATTGTTTATACATGTGTACATATGAAAATATCTCAATGAAGAGGAGACAGATGTGGATTGACAGTGTCAGACCACGGAGGAAAACTGAAACAGGAATTTCCTTAAGTACTTTCGTATATTAATACATCTTCAGAAGGAGTGTATTAATATACGACTCCTTCAGAAGATGTATTAATATACGAAAGTACTTAAGGAAATTACTGTTTCAATTTTCCTCCGTGGTCTGACACTGTCACATTTTTAATCACGTGTTTATTTTCGTGATATACACACACACATTATATAAGAGGGAGGTAGAATATATATGAGAGAGTTGTCACCTGGGTGAGGAGGACGGCTGAGAAGAGCTTGTTGGTCTCGGCCTGGTCCTTGTTGATGCTGGCGTTGCTGTTCATGCCGAAGACGTGGGGCGGGGCATCTCGAGGCAGCTCGGAGATGTGCTCCAGGAACTGGGAGTGTTCACCATCCTGCGGCGTCGTGTACACTCCTGCAGAACATACAGACCACACCCTTACTGGGAGGGGCAGGAGCACCCTGTCCAGGTGTTGGAGTCCCCCACTCCCATGATGGGGAGGGGGAGGGTGAGCGTCTTAGCCAGATATTGGGGGAGGGCAACTTGTCCGGGTGGTGGAGTGAGGAGGAGTTTGTACAGGCAGTGAAAAGAGGGGAGGGAGGAAGAAAGGAACTGTCAGGGGAAAGCACTAAGCCATTAAGACTACGTATATAGCACTGAGAAAGGGTCAGGATAAGGATTTGGGATGGGACGGGGGGGAAGGAATGGTGCCCAACCACTTGGACGGTCGGGGGACTGAACGCCGACCTGCATGAAGCGAGACTGTCGTTCTACCTTCCAGTCAAAGTGGAGGAGGAGCAATTAGTCGAGGTGATAAGAGGAGTGATTTGTTTACACAGTAAGGAGTAAGGGGGAGGAGGGACGTGTCCACGTAGTAAGGGGGAGGAGGGACGTGTCCACGTAGTAAGGGGGAGGAGGGACGTGTCCACGTAGTAAGGGGGAGGAGGGACGTGTCCACGTAGTAAGGGGGAGGAGGGACGTGTCCACGTAGTAAGGGGGAGGAGGGACGTGTCCACGTAGTAAGGGGGAGGAGGGACGTGTCCACGTAGTAAGGGGGAGGAGGGACGTGTCCACGTAGTAAGGGGGAGGAGGGACGTGTCCACGTAGTAAGGGGGAGGAGGGACGTGTCCACGTAGTAAGGGGGAGGAGGGACGTGTCCACGTAGTAAGGAGGAGGAGGAGGGGCGTGTCCACGTAGTAGTGGGGAGGAGGAGGGACGTGTCCACGTAGTAAGGGGGAGGAGGGACGTGTCCACGTAGTAAGGGGGAGGAGGGACGTGTCCACGTAGTAAGGGGGAGGAGGAGGGACATGTCCACGTAGTAAGGAGGAGGAGGAGGGACATGTCCAGGTACAGTAGTAAGGGAAGGAGAGAGTTACCCAGATGGTCAAAGGAGTGAGGGTCGCCGCTGACGACGTCGGGGTTATAGAAGCGTCGCAGGATGGTGCTGAGGGTACGTCGGTCTCTCTCGTCCGTCACCTTCCCGCCGTAGTTACACTCCGCCGTCAGGTACTGCAGCGCCTCCCACGGGATCTCCTGCAGGACATCCACACGTCAAGACAGTTCTTCTGGCGAGTATGTGCATGCCATTCTCTCTTCTCTTCAAGGGATCTTTTATTTTGGCTTATTTATTATCACATATTATTTACAAATCACCGAGATGCGATACAATTAGTTAACCGTTCTAATGAACAATTCATGATTGATGACACCATACTGTACATATATTCAGTCATCCCTTAGTTATTACTAAAGTCAATACTATTTATTATATATCCGTCATATTGGATTTTTATTTAATATCATGCCAACAAACTGGTGTCAAGCCAATAAACATGCAAATAAACTTACTGGCGTTCCAACGTAAGATCAAGTGCAAGTTACTATACTCGTAAATATTCACAAATAAAGTAAGATAAATATATTATCTGTCTTCACAACCGTTTTTTCATATTGATTGTTGCACATTTCAAGATCTGAATAAGAGGTAAGGCTGGGCCCTGGAGGGAGCGTTGAGAAGGCTGGGCCCTGGAGGGAGCGTTGAGAAGGCTGGGCCCTGGAGGGAGCGTTGGGAAGGCTGGGCCCTGGAGGGAGCGTTGGGAAGGCTGGGCCCTGGAGGGAGCGTTGGGAAGGCTGGGCCCTGGAGGGAGCGTTGGGAAGGCTGGGCCCTGGAGGGAGCGTTGGGAAGGCTGGGCCCTGGAGGGAGCGTTGGGAAGGCTGGGCCCTGGAGGGAGCGTTGGGAAGGCTGGGCCCTGGAGGGAGCGTTGGGAAGGCTGGGCCCTGGAGGGAGCGTTGGTAAGGCTGGGCCCTGGAGGGAGCGTTGGGAAGGCTGGGCCCTGGAGGGAGCGTTGGTAAGGCTGGGCCCTGGAGGGAGCGTTGGGAAGGCTGGGCCCTGGAGGGAGCGTTGGGAAGGTTGGGACCTTGAGGGAGCGAAGGAGTAAAGCGAAGCCCTTGTATTACCGTTGGGAAGACGGGTCCCTCGAGCAAGCCTTAGTAAGGCGAGGCCTTTGAGCAAGTGTTGATGAGGTAGGACCTCTTGAGCGACCATTGAGGGAATATTGGTACTGCGTGCTCCTCAACGGCCAGTGGTACTCTTCACAAAAAAGGACACCATAGGGAAATGTTCATTATCACAAATATTTCACCTACGATAAAAACTACAGAAAAGCAAAATAATAAAATATAAATTGGGTGTGTCGTATCCTCATATCCCGAACGTAAGGCAATAAGCAAGTGTGGAAACCCAGAGGCCACAAGCACACTGGCTGTGTGTAGTCATCTAGCAAGATCAGAAATAGTCAGATATATTTGAGAAAAGGGATGGGGTAGGGGGGCAGAGGGTGTCTTGGGGCAGAGGGTGTCTTGGGGCAGCGGGTGGTGACTGGAGGCACGCAGCCGCTGGCCTAAGATGACCCAGAGACGTGTACCACACATGCACAGTGGTCAGTGCAGGTCATGCGGGTGCTGGCTCTTCTACTTAACACACAGGAAATCTGTAGAGCACAAAACAATAGATAAATAGCGCGCGGTAAGAAGGCATTATATAAGAGTCCCAACGTGTGCAAGTTGGAGGACATTTGCTCACCATAGTTGAAACAAGGATGCAGCCAGAGGGAGTAAGGATAACATTTATATTGTGTGTGAAAGCGTACATATTTATGCATACGCCCTGTACGATTTGTTTATGGCTAGCATGTGTTGCGTGCTCTTGTGGTGACCATATAACATTTGCACGCTCGCTAATATCTAAACGTTTATGCGTGGAGACGAACGGAGACAACAGCAGGAGCTGGGGCCACATTCACGAAAGTACTTACGCAAGCACTTACGAACCTGTACATCTTTTCTCAATCTTTGGCGGCTTTGTTTCCAATTATTAAACAGTTAATGAGCTCCGAAGCACCAGGAGGCTGTTTATAACAATAACAACAGTTGATTGGTAAGTTTTCACGCTTGTAAACTGTTTAATAAATGTAACCAAAGCCGTCAAAGATTGAGAAAAGATGTACACGTTCGTAAGTATTTGCGTAAGTGCTTTCGTGAATCTGGCCCCAGGGCAGCAACAGTGTGCTCAAGCTAAGCCACACGTGAGGCGACAAGTGTTAGTAAGTGCTTCTAGTACTGCACGCAGTGCTAGAAGCTTCTAGTACTGCACGCAGTACTAGAAGCACTACAAATATATCTATATGAGGATACCATTAGTACAGTCGTGTTCGTTCTCTACTCATAATCAAGATTTCTGGGTTCAAATCCTGGGCGGGACAGATATAGTTAGTCACATTTCCTATCACCTAATGAGCCTGTTCACCCAGCAATATGTAGGTACCCAGGAGTCAGTCAGCTTGTTGTGAGGTTGCTGCTGATGTTGTTGTTGTTGTTGTTTTAGATTTAGCTACTTAGAACAAAATGTCCATGTAGCACAGGCTATAGTGAGCCCGTAATTGAGTTTGGTTACTCGGGACAACCTTGTTACTGTGATATTTGGGTCAAGGTACCACTTTGTGGGGGAGGATGCAATCCCACGATGTGGGGTTGCATCCTGGGAAGGGGGGCAGTAATTGGACCTTGGGTGGTACTTCTGTATAAGCCTAACATGTATAAATACACTGGCGGCATGTCCCCTAATACAATGAATTAAATTATATGCAGTACGCAGTAGTGCGGACATCTTCTCTGAAACAAAGTATTACTTAATAAAGTTCTGTACTATTCTCCAAAATATTGGCCACAATTATATTCATAGTATAATCTGCATGAAAGATATGAGCCACGTGTGGCAGCGCGACACCGTACCACGTAAGATGCTAGCAGGTTGCGAAGTTGCTGAGCAGAAATCCTGAGATCGGTATCGGAGAAGGAGTAGGGAACGTTCCACCCGAGGGGGCCGAAGAGCCGCCGCTCCTGCACGACGGCGTGGAAGAAGCAGAGGGAGAACACCAGGCGGCGGAATCTTTCAGAAGATCCCGGCCCCTGCAGGAAGTCTGGCTCCGAGAGGGGGTCCGCTAGGTACAGTCTGCAGGAGACGAGGGAGAGGGTTAGGCGGGAGGCTGGTGGTGAACACACCCGTTTACTTTAATGTCTGGCCAGGACGAACTCGGGTAAGCAATTATCAGAAGAAGAGTATCTCGGGTAGTGGTTTAATAGTTTAAGAATATTATCCTCTTGTTCTTTAATGCTAATTATAAAAGATGACATCGCTCAGCTTCATGAAGAATGAAGTCAATGGGAATAACCGGTAAAGTAGGACGCTGGATACTCAGTTTTCTGTCAAACAGGACTCAGCGAGTAACTGTCAACTATATAAAATCTAGTCCAAGTGCAGTGAAAAGCTCTGTACCTCAGGGTACAGTCCTTGCACAGCTGCTTTTCCTTATTCTCATATCAGATATAGACAAAATAACAAGTCACAGCTTCGTATCATCCTTTGCAGATGACACAAAAATCAGTATGAAAATTACCTCGGCTGAGGACATTGAAAAACTTCAAGCTGATATTAATAAAGTTTTCGACTGGGCATCAGAAAATAACATGATGTTTAACAGTGATAAATTCCAGGTACTCAGGTACGGTAAAAATGAGGACCTTAAACATAATACAGAGTACAAAACACAATCAAATGTACCCATAGTAGGAAAACAGCATGTAAAGGATTTGGGAATAATAATGTCTGACGACCTAACGTTTAAGGAGCATAACCAAGCAAATATTGCGACAGCCAGAAAAATGATAGGATGGATTACGAGAACTTTCAAATCCAGGGATCCCATCACAATGGTTGTACTCTTCAAGTCACTTGTGTTGTCCCGTCTTGAGTACTGCTCAGTACTCACTTCCCCCTTCAGAGCAGGAAAGATTGCTGAAATAGAGGGAATACAGAGAACATATACGGCACGCATAGACGCAATAAAGCACCTAAATTATTGGGATCGTCTCAAAGCCCTCCAAATGTACTCACTAGAAAGAAGACGAGAGAGATATCAAATAATATACACCTGGAAGATACTGGAGGGCCAAGTACCAAATCTACACAGTAAAATAACAACGTACTGGAGTGAACGACATGGAAGAAAATGTAGAATAGAACCAATGAAGAGCAGAGGTGCCATAGGCACAATCAGAGAACACTGTATAAACATCAGAGGTCCGCGGTTGTTCAACGTCCTCCCAGCAAGCATAAGAAATATTGCCGGAACAACCGTGGACATTTTCAAGAGGAAACTAGATTTATTCCTCCAAGGAGTGCCGGACCAACCAGGCTGTGGTGGGTATGTGGGCCTGCGGGCCGCTCCAAGCAACAGCCTGGTGGACCAAACTCTCACAAGTCGAGCCTGGCCTCGGGCCGGGCTTGGGGAGTAGAAGAACTCCCAGAACCCCATCAACCAGGTATCAACCAGGTATCACTGCTTTTAGAAGACACCCACCTATCCAGATGTGCCGTCTACATCACACTGACATAAATAAGATCAACACTCGACAAAGCAGAATATCTCAATTGGTCCCTGAGTGAGGCTTTGAAAGTGGCGAAAGTAAGTGCTTACAGGCACTCAGCAGTAGGAAGCAAGAGATGGGTTTGAGTGGGGGCCACGGAGATAGGCACGTCCTATTTGGGGGGCAGTTAGATGCCTTGGGAACCTTCTCGTTTAAGGCTAACCCATAGTATAGTGGACAGTGTCCGCCTACGATGTCAGCGGGCGGGTGTTCCAGTTCCAGGCATTAGTGCCCAATGTGGATGAATATATATAACCTAAACATAACTAAGTCAATAATTCATGTTCATAATATAACCTAAAACGTCCCTCTGAAGGAGGGGACAACCTGTCCCCTCCCTCAGGCAACACTACCCAAGTACATTTTGTTTGGTAACATTACAGATGACAGACACACCTCTTGAGGTTGGCCCTGAGCCCCTTGGGAGGCTCCGTGACCATCTTGATGCTGGACTGTAAGACGGACACGGGGAAGTGCGCCGACGGGTAGCTGGTGAGCCACAGCCGGAAGTCAGAGTGGGTCGTCTCTGGGTTGAGGTCCTCACACATCTGTAATGATGCGGAGGTTGTAAGGATGGAAGCTCCGAGGGCAGACACTGTCACCCGTATAATTATGCCTATCGAAGTCAACAAAAATATTGAAATCAGAGAGAGAATATGTATAGAAGCCATTAACACTGACCTTCTCGAGGGATGGCATGAAGGACTTGGCCAGGTGACAGTTCTGGAGGAGGACCCAGGTGCCTATTCTCGCTCCTTCTTCGATGAGGCGCTTCGCCACGGGTCCCTGGCCTTGCCCCAGCGACACGCTCTGCAGTCGGTCTCCTCCCATCCCCTGCCACAACCAACCGTCACCAGGAAAACCACACATGAGCTTTCACCCACGGAGACTGCACTCACGAAGTCCATCAGGTGTTTCATTGGGTTTATCTGGTGCTAAAGTCACACTACACCCCGCCTCTCTACCACAACTCACAAGGTACCACAACTACCACCCGCCCCACTACCACAACTCACAAGGTACCACACAACTACTTTACCTGATCCTCTGCAAACTTGAGGAGGAGATTGGTCGGGTCTGCCCCCGGGGTGAGAAGGAAGATGAGGGGCAGGCAGCAGTTGGAGTCGGTGAAGGTGCGGGCCAGGTCGAAGGGCGGCGGCTCGATGTAAGCCTTCCCCAGCAGGTCTGGTGGGTCAGGGGGTGTAGAGGTGATAACATATATTTTCCCTGTTGGCTATCATCTAACACTGTATTCCCTTACACACATGACTTACCGGCCACGTAGTCTTGCACCGCCGCCACCACCTTGTCCGCGCGGAGGCACCGAAGAACACACAGCAGCTGCATACGGCTCAGCTCTTCGTCCCCTTCGCACGGGATGGTCTCCTTATGAGGGCTCTCCGACTCAAACACCTGCCGCCACTCCTGCAGGTGCCGCGGGAACTCCTTCACTAAGTGCTGGGAAGGAGGAAAACTGAGGTAATTACCAAGGATCTCTCTCAGAGCCTAACCTCAAGGACCTATAGTGAAACATTCAACCTGTCCGCTCAAAGTGCAAAGTAACACAGCACTTTTAACGGCATCTACCAAACCGTCAACATTACATGGTTGTCGTAAAGGTTAAAGCCCCGTGATACTAACATTTCCCAGTCAGTCATTGACCTCCATATCTTAAGTGGGCAGCTTAGGCGCCAGCGTTTCTGGCTAGGCAAAACAGTTGCATTTTTACGGTGTCAAATCGTGAGAAACAACGCAAATGATTTTTTTATTTAATGTAATACAAAATTGGAGGCTGTGAAGTAGTAGCTGTACTTGTCATGGTGACTCGTCTGGGAGTCGGTAACAATTCCTTTAATTACAAAAACATTTATAATTGTAACTATATAATTGAACATTTAACATGGCTGGAGCTACATATACAGACACTAGGGGGGGGGGGGTAACCGGCTGCACCCGGGTCTCTTTCATTCCTTCCTCTCTTCCCCTAGCTCTCCTCTCTCTTTCCCTAACACCCCTCCTCCCTACTTCCCATGTTCACTATACTCCCAGGGGTATTGTGATTGACACAATATCACCATCTTCCACACTGTAACCATCTTATCTACTCACAACCATCATTTCTGTAACTGTCTTCGCTACACACAACCTGCAACAATGTGTAACTCTCTTCACTACACATGAGCATCCTCATCACTGCAACCATCTTCACTAAATGCTGTCTTCATCTCCGTAACCATCATTGGTACCCGGGCACCACCGGGTTCCCCATCCACAACCTCCCTACCCTTCACCACTTTCCTTACACGTCATAGCTTTCCTCACCCCTCACTACCTTCCCTACCCTTCACCACCATCACTCTCCTTCACTACCTTCCCTACCCTTCACCACCATCACTCTCCTTCACTACCTTCCCTACCCTTCACCACCATCACTCTCCTTCACTACCATCCCTACCCTTCACCACCATCACTCTCCTTCACTACCTTCCCTACCCTTCACCACCATCACTCTCCTTCACTACCATCCCTACCCTTCACCACCATCACTCTCCTTCACTACCTTCCCTACCCTTCACCATCATCACTCTCCTTCACTACCATCCCTACCCTTCACCACCATCACTCTCCTTCACTACCACCCCTACCCTTCATCATCCCTACGCTTCACTACACACAATATTCACCACACACACCACCACCATGACAAGGTTGTTACAGCGTTACACCAAAGTAACACTTGTACAAATAACGTGTTTGTTGGAGGGATATAATCCATGTACTGGAAAAAAAGATAGAAGGTAATACCTTTAATGAGGGCAGACAGCAGAGCCATTGAAACTGGAGCCAGGTGGTCTCTGGGAGCCAGGCAGGGGCGGGGTTGGGGGCGGGGTCGTGAGCCAGAGCCACGCCCCCCGTCAGCAGGAAGAGCCACTCACTGTCCACCACTTTATTCTCAGACCGTTGTAGGTTAACACACACCAGGAAGGAGAACACCAACTTGTCCTGACGAAGCACACACAGCATGGTTCTTCACGTTAATGTCAACCCTGGTGCTGGCAGTACTAAAGTGTCACATTATTAAAAAGTGAGAAATTCATGTACATTTGGTAATAATGTTCTAGCGCGTTAGATACTTCACAGTTGGCAGGCAGTTGACAACACTTTGACGGCTGCCAGTATGGTCACTCAAGTGGTCATACACTTCAAAGTTTCGTGTACGTACATTAATGAAGGAAGAATATATAATGTAGTGACCCAGAGGGAAAACGATTGCTATGTCTTCGTTTCTATCCGGAAGCAGAGGAACTCCAAGAGATTTATAACTTAAGCACCTAACCATCCAAGTGGTTGGGCACCATTCCTTTCCCCCCGTCCCATCCCAAATCCTTATCCTGATCTCTTCCAATTGCTATATAGTCGTAATGGCTTGGCGCTTCCTCTTCATAGTTTCCTCGCTATATTCACCAATGTTTAACTTTTAATCTATAAATATCTAATAAAGCAAAAGAAAATAACATGGTTACTGCATTAAAGGGGACCCAAAAATCCCCTCTAATGCCTTGTGTGTTTTCCTCTGGAAGCTATGGGTCCCCCTTCTTCCAGCCAGAGGTGGTGCCCCCTTCCTTATTTTTAATAAATTTTCTGCTATGATATATCATTTTAATTAAAAATAAATATTATAGTTTGTATTGAGAGCTTGAAGGTGGTGTTGCCTGGCAACCACAAAACACACCACCACTACCAACCTTCTCAAACAGTCCTGTACACACGTTGTGGTAGAGACTGAGGGTGAAGTGGTTCCTGAGGGCGTTGAGGCGATTCAGAAGCTCGCTCGCCTTCTCAGAGTTGTCAATGGAGTTGGAGAAAAGGTTCACGAACCAGTTTAGGGAGAACTGGTACATGGGGTCGAGGGCGGCCAGGTCCCTCAAGGTGAAGAACAGGATGGAGGCGGTTATGGCCACTGGACGGTATCCCAGACGAGTGGCGTTGATCTGGACAACACAGTATGGGTTAATGACCGAGGCTCTTGTTGATCTGACCAGCATAGTATGGTTAACTGATCAGACCAACACAGAATGATTAATAACCGAGGATGATTGGTTGATTAGGACAAAAGAGTATGATTAACTGATCAGACCAGCAGAGTATGATTAATAACCGAGAATTTCATTGGCAATCTTCGTTATCCCCCCCCCATCCCCCACCCGTCTCCAGTCATTACCTCCCTGGTCTCCTAGCTCTAACCCACGAGTGATGCTGACCTTCTTCTCCGTCTCTTCAGCAATGGTCTGCTTCTCCTGCGTCTCCTTCACCAGTCTGTTGGCATCACTGAGGATGTTGATGGCCGTCTCGTCCTCCAGGATGCTGCCCTTGGACGACGAAAGTGTTGACAGGATCCTGTCTTCCAGCTCCTTAAGGTTCCTGGAGGGTGACAATACGATGGATGGGGTGGGTGGTGTGTGTGTGTGTGTGTGTGTGTGTGTGTGTGTGTGTGTGTGTGTGTGTGTGTGTGTGTGTGTGTGTGTGTGTGTGTGTGTGTGTGTGTGTGTGTGTGTGTGTGTGCGCGCGCGCGCGCGGGCATTTGATAAGGTTCCGAGTAAAAGTGATAACTTATTTGTGTTTAACATAGTAACGTACTGAGGAGATATGTCTTGTACTGAGCATGGATGTATTAAAGGCAACACGCAGGGTCAGTATTGGGTCTGGGTGTCTTAAACTGTGCATAAAGAGAGACTAAGAGGAAACAAAGGCCAACTCAGAACATTTGCCAATGTTACTGCGACAAGTAACAAATATAATCAAAGGACGGCTTCGAGGCATCGAGATCTTTGCCTTAGCAAAACAAGATGTGAAAATATACAAGACTGGGTATTAGACTTTTTGAGGCAATACTGTAAGTTTTGGTGACCAAGAAGCTGAACACAAGAATGTTGTCTCCCAGAAGCCTGGGGCATGAGTACGACCTGAGGAGCCTCACTTCTTGTTCTGTGCGGTCTGCAGCATGAGTGTGACCCTCTCCTCCTCCAACTCGGGTTTCTCGTGCGCCACCACCAGGGCCAGCAGCTGGTCCTCGAGGCCGGCCCCAGTCAGAGCAAAGTTGACGAGGGTGACCTTGACCGACACTTCCGGCACGTAATTGGGATTGCTGAGCTTCGTCGTCAGGTACATCCTGAGGGAGGGGGGAAGTGGAGTTAAGGTACATCCTGAGAGAGGGGGAAGCGGCGTCAGGTACATCCTGAGAGAGGGGGAAGTGGAAGCAGGAACACCGCTCGTGTACTTACTAATCCACCATTTCCGAACCAGTAATTATATACCTATTTTATATAAATCTTAACTTATCTAAAGATAGGGTCACCCTACCCTATGTGGGGCTCACCCACATAGGGTAGGGTGAGCCCCACAAAGCCCTAGCACATATAGGGCTCACCCTATACATGGTAGGATCACTCTACCGCTAGTGGAGTCATCCTACACCTTGTGTGGGTCACCTTACCTCTAGTAAGGTTCCTTACACCTTGTGGGAAGTCACCCTGTACTTTTTCGGAGTCACTATTCCTATTGTGGGTCATCCTACCTTTAGTAAGGTTCCTTACACCTTGTGGGGGGGTCACCCTGTACTTTTTCGGAGTCACTATTCCTATTGTGGGTCATCCTACCCCTAGTGGGGTCATCCTACCACTAGTGGGGTCATTCTACCCCTAGTGGGGTCATTCTACCCCTAGTGGGGTCATTCTACCCCTAGTGGGGGTCATCCTACACCTTGGGGGGGGGGGGGTTTCACCCCACCCCCTACTGGGGTCCACCACACCTTGTGGGGTTAGCACAGAGACAATTCAGTAGGTGTGGTACCTGAAGTCGGCAGAGTACTCGATGGTGGCGTCCCCGAGCTTGATGCAGGTGGAGCCGCTCTGCTTGAAGGTCTGCTTCAGGAGCAGTGGCTCCAGGATGGGGTCCAGCTCCTCCCCAACGTTCTCCAGCAGCACCTACAACACACAATGGAATAAGCATAATAAACTTATTATAATTAATACAAAACTTGGCCGCTCAGAAACAAGTTTGTCATAAAGGATTTTTTAAGATAGAATTAGATTGTAAATCAAATACAAAAAATCATATATAAGGTAATGGAAAGCTTTGGCATTTCACGCAAAAAAAGTGAATTACAAAATATTTAACTTCAAGAAAACTGCTTGTTAGGAGGTCAAGATTATATACCCGATTACACTTGACTAGACAAAGAACCACAAGCTAAAAGACCAGTGAAGGCGAGATGATAAAGTGGATATTAACGGGCTATTCATGCCCGTGCCACCTCTTGGGTGGCCTAATCTTCATCAATCAATCGGTATTCCTTCATTCATGCACATTCATCTTTTATCTTTTAGCTCTAAATTCATTAAGCAATGAATCCCATTGCTTAATCTACTAAAACGTCAGCCTTTCAATTTGTTTCTGAAGGAAGTATCCTTCCCGGCCAGGATACGAACCCATGACAAAGACACTCGCCTGGCGTTGCGCGAGCGCTATGTTATGGGTTCGTATCCTGGCCGGGGAGGATTTACTGGGCGCAAATTCTTAACTGTAGCCTCTGTTTAACGCAACAGTAAAATGTGTACTTGGTTGTAACAACGATTCTTCGCGGCGGGGATCGTATTCCAGGGACCTGCCCGAAACGCTACGCGTACTAGTGGCTGTACAAGAATGTAATAACTCTTGTATATATCTCAAAAAAAAAAAGTAAGGCAATAAGTGTATGGCGCACTTGAAGGCAGCACCCAGGGCGTATCCCCAGCTGCGAGAGAACACCCGCGCGGGGATGAAAACTTTCCTGGTGTCTCGGGGGGGTTCCCGCCTCATAACAGGTTTACCAGAGTTCATAAAGTACAATTTCATAGCTGACCTTGAGGTAACTAAATCTACGCACGCGGTGAAGACAACAAGTTTGGTAATAGTGGCCACCAGGAAGGAATGTATTAAATACGGACACCAGTCAAAGCCCAAGTCCCCGAGACCGGACGACGTATTGTCTGGTATTAAATGTGAAGATGACTTTTGTCAACCACTGTCTTACATCTTGGCTAAATCTTTAAGAGTCGAGTCGGAAACTTGAATCGTGAAGGCTCCAATAAGCCTTGAAAAACACAAATTAAAAATGAATTCACAGAATGGTTTTACTCACAAAATAATGAATTAGGAAGGGCTAAATAATGAGTTATTGGGAATATCTTTATCTTTTTTATCTTTAATTTAATTCGGACATGGTTATATCAGACATAAAAGAGAGTCAAACATGCAAAGAGGGTGGGAAACTCACATGGGCAGAAAATAAATTCAAATCAAGATTAGGAAAACAGATATGCAAATGGATGTTAGAGTTTAACCCCAACAAGTGTAAGGTAATAAAGTTGAGAAAGAAGACCCGATGAAATCTATAGAACTCCCTTCTGTTCTGTCCAAGTTTGGTGGCAAATTTATTATCTTTATCATAAGTTGTTATCTTTGGTTACTTAAACCTATATTATTATGAATGTGTTTATGTCCGAAGTTCCTGTTTGACACTAACTACTATTTAGATTGTCTCTGGTTCACCTCCTCACCTAATATGCTTATCGGATGGCGGAACCGCCATCACCAAGAGATGTCAAGACTTCCCCACCACCACCCTGAGTAGACAGAACTTCCCTGATACCACCTGGGGGGGGGAGGGGGGAGGGGGAGCAACAAGTTCATCACTTACCCATCTGGCACACACCCCACACCTTCAGCTTGAGGCACTGTAAATATTAATATATCATACTGACACCCCCTACCCTGACCACACCTGTCCAGACCACACCTGTCCTGGCTTCTCCTGCCCTGACCACACTTGCCCAGATCACACCTGTCCTGGCTAGTCTTGTACTGGCCACCCTTGCCTAGACCACACCTGCCCTGGCTTCTGCATTGGCCACACCTGCCTTCACTAAACATCGAGGTGGTCTTTGTTTTGAACAAAATAATAATCAACAAGCCGTGGTAGATACCGTGGCCAGCCAGTACCCACTGGCTGGCCCGGTTAGGTCACAGTGGTCGAGGTACTTACTGGCTGGCCAAACTGTATACAGTTCTCCAGGGTGCGAATGAAGTCTGGGTCAGAGAGCTTGATCACCTGAAGGGAGTTGTCCTTCTCCATGTTACGGATCCACTTGTTGGCTTGTCCTTGTGGGTCGATGAGCAGCGGCCAGCGTGTGGTGTTACTGTGGACACAAGATGAAGGGCGGGTTACGTCTGTCTGTCAGTCAGTAGTACTGTATGTACAACCACCTGTCGCTGGCTGTGGCGTCATCTGTTACTCATGGCAGTAAGCCATGAGTACTCCTTGGGCGCCACGGAGTAAGCGCCAGCTTTAATTGTATAATGACTTCTAATGACAGCAAATATTATAAAGGAACGCTCACAAATTCACTCACACAATCCCAAAACATCAAAACTATAAAAAGTCTGGAGGTTTGCTACAATGATGGTTGCCCTTTTGCAGAGTGGTAGACGGATGAAAGAAGTGAGAAGGCGATAGATGCCAAAACCATCACTATTTTCACGGTTATTGACAGAGTACTGGGAACGTTGACCAGACCACACACTGGAAGGTGAAGGGACGACGACTGGCAGTACTGGGAAGACTGGACACCAAGAGCGTAGTTCTCCTCATGTAAGTACACTTAGGTAATCACACACCCGCGTCCCTACCTGATGATGACGCCGTTGTCTATACTGAAGGGGTCGGTGGGCAGGCCGTTGAGAGTCCAGTCACGGATGGTGAGCGGGTCGCCCAGCACCTAGCAGGAGACGAGGAGTTACACTGTAGGTAACTGCTACCACTACAGTGTTATACACATCACACGCCAACTCGCTGTATTAATATAACCATCCTGTGTATTATAATGTGCTCTGCTGACTGGATGCAACACCATACAACCCATCTCGCATAGGAAGAGGTCTGCCTGGCTCTATCACATTAATGAACAAATGATTACAAGTTAGCCTAATGCCTGCCTCACCGTGCAACACCAGGCCGCCTGCGACCATCATAGTACTGACCGAGGCCAAGACAAATTCTCCGGAGCATGGCACGCCCCTCTCGCGACACTCCTGGAGCCAGCGGGTGGTCTGCTCCGTGCGGTACTCGGGTGTGAAGGCCCCCAGGTACGCTATCACCCCCGCCGCCAGCAACATGTCTCCTGCAGCAGTCAAATGCTCACTAACAAGGCTGTTCTTATTTAATAGCATTTATCCTTTGGCAAGTTAATACAAACTATAAATATATTATACATATGCTTACTGCAAGTGTGAGGAAGCTGTGAGGTTGATGTAAACAAGACTAGAGTAGGACTGGCGCACCTGTTAGGTAGATGTAGACCTGGGCCAGGTGGTGGGCGTTGTCCGTCCAACGGGTCTTCTCCCCACCCAGAGCGGCCAGCAGCTGCTCCGCGCGGTCCTTCTTAATGCTACACAGCTCCACCTGAGGGACCAACCCTGCTTGTACCACTCCTAACTCACTCACTCTCTCTCCTACCAACTCCACAATATATAGTATTCATCAATATGGACTTAATAAGCAACTGGTAATATTTATCATCAAATGCATAATTAACTTAACCAGCCATTATGTCTTCATGACAAACAAATGGTAGTTATACTTCGTCACTAGTTCACTCATCATCTGTTATACCTCATCACTAGCTCACTCACCGTCTGCTATAGTTACACCTCATCACTAGCTCACCGTCTGCTATAGTTACACCTCATCACTAGCTCACTCACCGTCTGCTATAGTTACACCTCATCACTAGCTCACTGTCTGCTATAGTTACACCTCATCACTAGCTCACTCACTCACCGTCTGCTATAGTTACACCTCACCACTAGCTCACTCACCGTCTGCTATAGTTACACCTCATCACTAGCTCACTGTCTGCTATAGTTACACCTCATCACTAGCTCACTCACTCACCGTCTGCTATAGTTACACCTCATCACTAACTCACTCACTGTCTGCTATAGTTACACCTCATCACTAGCTCACTGTCTGCTATAGTTACACCTCATCACTAGCTCACTCACCGTCTGCTATAGTTACACCTCATCACTAGCTCACTCACCGTCTGCTATAGTTACACCTCATCACTAGCTCACTCACCGTCTGCTATTGTTACACCTCATCACTAGCTCACTGTCTGCTATAGTTACACCTCATCACTAGCTCACTCACCGTCTGCTATAGTTACACCTCACCACTAGCTCACTGTCTGCTATAGTTACACCTCATCACTAGCTCACTGTCTGCTATAGTTACACCTCATCACTAACTCACTCACTCACCGTCTGCTATAGTTACACCTCATCACTAACTCACCGTCTGCTATAGTTACACCTCATCACTAGCTCACTCACCGTCTGCTATAGTTACACCTCATCACTAGCTCACTCACTGTCTGCTATAGTTACACCTCATCACTAGCTCACTCACCGTCTGCTATAGTTACACCTCATCACTAGCTCACTCACTGTCTGCTATAGTTACACCTCATCACTAACTCACTGTCTGCTATAGTTACACCTCATCACTAGCTCACTCACTGTCTGCTATAGTTACACCTCATCACTAACTCACTCACTGTCTGCTATAGTTACACCTCATCACTAGCTCACTGTCTGCTATAGTTACACCTCATCACTAGCTCACTCACTGTCTGCTATAGTTACACCTCATCACTAGCTCACTCACCGTCTGCTATAGTTACACCTCATCACTAACTCACTGTCTGCTATAGTTACACCTCATCACTAACTCACTGTCTGCTATAGTTACACCTCATCACTAACTCACCGTCTGCTATAGTTACACCTCAACACTAGCTCACTCACAGTCTGCTATAGTTACACCTCATCACTAACTCACTCACTGTCTGCTATAGTTACACCTCATCACTAGCTCACTGTCTGCTATAGTTACACCTCATCACTAGCTCACTCACCGTCTGCTATAGTTACACCTCATCACTAGCTCACTCACCGTCTGCTATAGTTACACCTCATCACTAGTGTAACACGGGTTTGTGTTCCTCTCTCTTTACTTCCTTCTTTCTACTCCCTCTACCCGTATTCTTACTTTTATTTCTAAACCAAGGGACTCCAAAACTTTTACCAAAGCCAACTCCACGCCACGTGGTCCTAAGACGATTGACCGACTTAGGATTCTACACCCAGTATGACGTGACCTAAGCTCTGATCAAAACCCTAGAGTCGCCTCTGCTGCCACCACCAGACCAGTAATACAAGAGCAATGATCGAGGTCTGGATCGATCACGCTAATTAATCAACCTAGGGGCTTGATCCCCACTATAAACGATGACCTTGAGTGTGGAATAAATTACACGGTAATGATGATTCCGATTCGATGTTAGAATCGGCGCCCAATACAACTCTGCCTCGTGTGGACCACGTGACCAGGACAAGTATACACATAAAACACATGGAAACAATAAAATGCAAATTAATAACAAATTTAATTTATTAAAAGAAAACTAAAACAAAATCTAAATATGTTCACTCCCTATCACTTTAACACTCCCTACTTGACCTGAGTGGCAAATGAGAAGACTATTTCTATAATTAACAATAGCAACTATACCTTGGGCGACCAGCTAGATGTTTTGGCTGGTCTTGGGGAGAGGTAAGATGTTTGACCTCTTATCCCAGCTGCTCCCGTTTCCACACTGCTCTCTCTCTTGTCTGGTCTACCCCAGACAGAGCATTGTATCCTTCCGCCTAGTCAGTCAAAGTTCTACAAAGTTACTAGCCAGGTTTAAGTTATAACAATTAACCTCTGTTGTACTTAATTGATCCAGACTGGTTGAATTATTTTACTGAATTAAATTACAAACATCTAACGGCAGAGCTGTTCCCGATCACAAAAATGGTTATTAAAACTTTGAGAAATATTAGACCTGTCAACCCCTGATGACCTATGACCGCCGGTCACTCCGCTTTAAAAGTTAGATCTGATTCGTGACGTCACTGATGGTGACTTAAACTCAATCATTAGAATACTCTTGATATTGTATCCAGTACTATTATACAATACAATTTTAATGCAAAATGAATAAAGGCTAATTTTCTCTAAATTACTGAATACTATAGGATGATTCATTTTACGCAGCTATGAACAAAGCGTTGGTTATTTCCACCGCGAATTCCCCTGGGGGTCAGGTCACCATGCGGCTCAGCTTCCCATTCTCTTTTGTCGATAAACCCCTCTGGATAATTCTTACAACAGCCTAGTTTGTTACACTAGCTCACCGTCTGCTATAGTTACACCTCATCACTAGCTCACTCACCGTCTGCTATAGTTACACCTCATCACTAGCTCACTCACCGTCTGCTATAGTTACACCTCACCACTAGCTCATTCACTGTCTGCTATAGTTACACCTCATCACTAACTCACTCACCGTCTGCTATAGTTACACCTCACCACTAGCTCATTCACTGTCTGCTATAGTTACACCTCATCACTAGCTCACTCACCGTCTGCTATAGTTACACCTCATCACTAGCTCACTCACCGTCTGCTATAGTTACACCTCATCACTAGCTCACTCACCGTCTGCTATAGTTACACCTCATCACTAACTCACTCACCGTCTGTTCAAGTTCAAGTTTCTCCTTCTTGACAGTATCGAGCTCCGCCTGGAGCCCGGCCAGCTCCTCCTGGACGCCCCTGAGCGCCTCCTGCTTCTTACGGAGCTCGCCCATGAGTCCCTGGTACTGGTGGTCAGCCCGCTGGAGAGCCTCCCTCTTGGGCGCCACCTTGCGGTCCACCTCCTCGTACCTCTCCATGGCCAGCACCCACTTGCACAGACCTGCACATACACACACACGCTCGTCTTAACTTAGTATACACACTCATGCCTACCTCTTATATTTACTATTCAGCAATAATATTATAGGTAAAGCATAGTAAATCTACGAGGTAGGCATGTATGAATCTACGAGGTAGGCATGTATGAATCTACGAGGTAGGCATGTATGAATCTACGAGGTAAACTCATTAAACTTCGAGGTAAACTCGAATGAAACTACGAAGTAACTCGCATTACTACAATTGATACTACAAGGTAAAGTAGCATGAAACTATGAGGTAAGATGCTGTCAAGAAGGACGTGGGAGGTAGTAAAGATGTTAAGGAGCACCTGGGAGGTAGTGAAGATGATGTTAAGGAGCACGTGGGAGGTAGTAAAGATGTTAAGGAGCACCTGGGAGGTAGTGAAGATGTTGTTAAGGAACACGTGAGAGGTAGTGAAGATGTCGTCAAGGAGGACCTGGAAGGGAGTAAGACGTTGCGAAGACTTACTCTCGGCTGCCTTAGACGCCACCATAATCTTCTCGGGCTTGAACTCATGGTTGTCGCGGTACTTGGAGCGGATGGTCTGGATCGCCTTCTGGCTGATGTTCTCCTTGTCAAAGTTGAGCAGGTTCTCCTGGAGGACGACATGACGCTTGTCACCTTGGCCTCCACTCAACCTCACGCTCAAGTTGTTATTATTTATTAGTGTCACTTCATGGTCTTCCACAGTCGGGGACTGGAAGCCTCTTAGACTTTTCGAGCCCCTGTGGGCCTAGGCCACCAATTATTGATGACCTTCATGCGGGATACAACCCACAACAATGTTCTAACTCCCGGGTATTGTCATTCAGGACATTATTACCCGGCAGACAACGCAAACTGTCGCTACATTCATTAGCATTAACGAAGGTACAATCCTTAGATGAGAAGGGACATTTCCATCAATATTTATGTTATATCAATTAGCAAGTATTTGATTTTTCCTTTCTCTGGCCCTTAACTCCTGGTTATTAAATACTTGTGCAAGCAAGCAAGTATACATGCATGGCGTCTTATGCCGTGTATTTATTAAGCCAAATAATGCGTATTCATCATGTTTAACAAATAATTATAAACTCATAAAACACGGGGTAAACATTTATTCAAATCATTCGCATCTGTAGTTTCTAATTGATAACTTTATGCCTCAGTGTTAGTGGCCTTTAAAGAATGTAACACTCAACCCCCAATGTACGGACTTTCTCAACCCTATGTACCTTCCTGTATATAAATAAATCAAATTAATAAATAAATATGGTTTTTATAGAGTGCAGATTTTCTCACTACTGAACGATCGAGTTAGTTAACTTATAACAATAATAAACAATATGTGGATCACATAACTGAGTGAGTGCAAGGCTTTGTAATGTAAGAGTTGTAGGATTATACAGAACTCCCATTATGGTGATATATCAATGAGAACAGCCGACTAGAGCATACATCTGTGAACACCCAGCGCATAGGTTCGAATCCTCTCTACGGCCCCTGTAGATTTTTTCTAGTTGTAGGTTTATTAATACAACTCTGAAGGATATGTTTCACTGTGACATAAGAGAACCGTACCTTAAACTTAATATCTCCCAGCAGCCTCTTGCTCACGGACCAGTACTCCTCCACCATCTTGCCCGTGCCTTGAGGGTCCGGAACGCGGTCCGGTTTCTCGTCCTGAGGAGGAAGTTACCGTGAGAGACGCTGACGAAGCATTACTGGGAGAAGGATGACTTGTGAGGAGGCGGGTGAATCCACGTTACACCATCAATGGCGTCCAAGAAATGTGTAAGTACTTCATTCATAATGATGTACTGCCAGGAATCTTAGCGAAGTATCCAAAATTTGCTTACTGTAGGTGCAGCCTGCACATGACTGTAAAGCTGCCGCCCAGTTGGGTGGGTGTGGCGCAAGACTAGTAAATGTGTGACTCACCATAGATGTAAAGTGCCTTGTATAGTGACCGTTGTGAGCCTGGAACGTGGTGTGGAGGTGTATATAACATCTCACTACATTCTCCTTATCTCTACAGTGCTTTAGCAATTTTATATATTAATTAATAATAATAATATTATTATTATAGTAACTAGGAAATATAACAATGATTGATGAAGATTAACCACCCAAGAGGTGGCACGGGGATGAATAGCCCGTAATAAAAAAAATATTACAAGTCAGTGGGCATGACAGACAGGAAGGATACAGGTGAGGTGAAAAACAATGTCTTTGGTTCATTAACATAGAAACAAGAGAAAAGTGCAGAAGGTCCAATCACATGCATTGGTCAATGGGCCTTCTGAAGTTTCCTCATTCTTATGTTCATGAACTAAAGACATTGTTTCTCGCCTCACCTGCACCTTCCTGCCTATATGTCACCATCACTGACTTGTAATATTTATCCTTCTGAAGATGTATTGATTAATACGAAAGTACGTAAGGAATTTCCCGTCTCATTTTCAACATCAACAATTGTAGTGTCTAACAATTTGCATTGGTTTCAACAGTCATTATTTTGTACTTGCATCCATAGTAAGTATAGGTGTTGTAGTGTAAGGGTGGGCGGGCGGCAGGTGTATGGGAGCAGGGACATGAACGATAAGGCGAGTGTACAACAAGTTGAGGCGGTACTGACAAGGAGGACGCAGACGGCCTCCATGACCAGCTTGACGCCGGCAGGAGGGTTCTTCATGGCTTTGATGAAGACGATATCATCTTGCTTGATGGTGTTGAGGGCGGCGGTGGCCTCCTCCAGCAGCGGCAGTGCCAGGTTCAGTTCGGCCTCACACTCCTTCCGGATCCCGTTGGCAGCCTCGGCAGCCTCGTTGGCAACCTCCTCGTCCTGGCGCACCACGCGCTCAACCTGCACCCCACCAGGTACACCGTCAGTACTTGTACCCCCACATTACTACAGGAGTAAATTGTTTAGCATGAAGAACAACGTGGAAGAGCCTTTCTGCCACTCAAGTCATATTATGACGAGTGGCAGAAAGTGGCATTGTGGTTCTGCCCCCCATGGGTGCGGGGCCATAATAAATTAATGAAACTAGCTAAATAATAAACTAATGAAACTAAAATATCTCGCTGTGCTAGAGGCTCTTGGGGCGGTGTTAGTTTGATATACTGTACATTGAAAGTAAGTCAAATTAAACAAACTCTGTAACTAGCTCAAACTAATTTGGTAGTTCAAGTTCTGAGCCCAGTATATGCCTCTTACAAGAAACCTTATTGTTTATGCAATTTATATTACTTATATTATAAATAATTTTAAATAAATAGAGCATGAGACAAGACAACCTCTTCTCTTAATTCTTACCAAAATTTTCTTAATTCTTACCTATCATCTCATTTTTCATCTCACTCTCTTGGCTTATAAATTGTCTATCTCTACCACTCTTTTTTCCCAATAACAACTTGAAACTTGTCCAGGACGGACCAAAAAGTTGTCCATTTTTCATTTTCAAATTTGTGGGTTGAGTAAGATAACCTATTACATACTGCATCATATTTACATATCTATCGAGTTACATTATGTATGACATTAAGTAAGAAATGGTTCAAAATGAATGCTTATGTATTCCTATTAAGCTGTAATTAAAAGTTTAAAGACATATTCTTAACGGAAATGTTTACAGCATAACATGTGAACAAGGACAAAACTCAGGCCATCATCAACTTCTGGGAAATATATGCCAAGAAATGGAGTGGAAAAAGCAACACGACTAACTCTTGCTTTCTCAACACTGAAACTAATAACGCCCATCTGTATCTCAAAAGGTTTTCTTTAGAGGGCAGAGACACGTGAGGGAGCCGGTGAGGGAGTAGACCCACAAAGCGAGGCTGTTAGACTGACCTCGGCAACCTCTCCCCTGCGCTTCTCCACCACGGCCATCTTCTCCTCCACCTCCCGGGTCTTGGTGAGCAGAATGGGCTGCAGGTTGAGCAGCTCCTGTTGCATGGCCAGCACCGACGTCTCCGCCTCCTCCAGCCTCGCCAGACCCGTCGTGTACCGGCATTCCTGCTTCTTGACCTCGCTGTGTGGTCGCATTGCAGCCCGCACGGGTCACCACCACGAGATTACATCAGGGGACGAGCAGACAGAAGTGTAGAGGCGCAAGTCACGGCGACAACACCCACAGGAGATAACAAGGTAAGTATAAGTGTGAACAGTTTACGCAGTGATGCCACATGTAGCCATCCTGACCAGTGGCGTATGTACCTGATAACGCTGATATTATCATCAACTTCAACAATAATATCCGTAACCCGAACCATAATACCAGCTGTGGAAAATATCCACTATTAAACATTTAACATTAGGGCCCAACCTGACACACATGACTAAAACCCAATCAAATTGGAGCTTGTTGCATTGTTGATGTTTAAAGCCGAGTAGAATTAGTGACGACAGATATGCGATAACTATCATTATTGATTCTCATCGATGGCATTAAATGTCACTTTTTATAATGTCTCCTTATCGTGAAAGTGGGGATAACATTTAAGTATGAAACCCAAAGAGCATATATGCCAGGAATGTTAAAATAACACCACACTTTTCACTCCTCACGTCACCACTGTGGAGAGGTGAGACATATGAGGAGAGAGTTGTGGAGGAGTACTGACCCTCGGCGCCTCTCGAGGATGACCATGTAGGTGTGGAGGAGCTGGAGGTAGGAGGTGGGCGTGACGTAGTTGTAGCGACGCAGGTGCTTCAGGAACCTGTGGATGACCTGTGGATGACGCCTCACCGACACAAATATGCACAAAAGAAGACCACAGAGTATAAGATCAATAATGTGGAAATGCAAAGTTAAAAATTACAATGTTGGGGAGTTACTTCTGAGGTAATATGGCTTCTCCATTAAGTTCACACATACACACACACAAAAATCTGTAAAATGTTTTTGATTGTGATCAAGACTTGCACTATTTACCATGATGGGGCACAGACCTCCCGGAGGCGACATTGTGACACTACCTGTCGGAGAGGTCCTGGGTGGAGGTGTGGAAGTACTGACACAGGGAGACGCAGCCCTTGAGGGTCTCCTCCGGCAGCTCCACCCCCTGCAGCAGCCTCACTGCCACGGCCTCCAGCGCGTCCTCCGGCCAAGACTGTTAGGGAAGGCAACGGTTGCTGGGGTGTTACAGGAGACTACTATTTCTTGTGTTGCGGCCAGCCGCGTTGTGTTGCGGCCAGGCCGCGTTGTGTTGCGGCCAGGCCGCGTTGTGTTGCGGCCAGGCCGCGTTGTGTTTAATATACTGTTAAGAAAACAGCACCCAGCCTTATTGAGATCGCTGGTTACTGTTTTCTTAACAGTTGAAAGGGTTGTTGGGTGTTGTATTGAAAGAAGTGTATAAATGAATTGTTGTGTTACTTGGAAGTCCAAATTTCGGCCTATGATCGAAGTTAATTAGTTAGTTTGTATTGTATAAAGAATCTTGAAAGAGAGATAGGGACAGAGAGAGAGAGAGAGGGGGGGGAAGGAGAGGGGGGGAGGGAGAGGGGGGGGGGGAGAGAGAGGGGGGTAGGGAGAGGGGGGGGAGGGAGGAAGGAGGGAGGTATATCTCACCTGGAACCAGTCGATAGTGCAGCAGGAGAGTAGAGCGGGGAACTTGCGGAGTCTGTTCCTGAAGGCTTCGCCGCAGGGGGACATGGCGAGCACCACATGCAGCTGCTCCCTCACCCGCTCTACGAACAGTGTCCACAGCGCCGCCGGGCTCCCGTCTGTCTGTCGCAGCCACAACACTGTCAACACTTCACCTCTTACTGTCTTCTGACTGCTTGTTACATGTCTTACCAACACCCTGACCACTTGTGTTGCCTGTGCTACCGTTACCCTTAACGTATTGAACTAATGTTACCTGTTTTACCAACAGAACCTAAACACCTAATCTAACCCTAATTATACACTAGATTCAAATATATAATATTAATTTATATTTAAGAAAATGCCGATTTTGAAAACAGTACAATATGTTAAAATGGATGAATGAGCGTGTGGGGGATAGGGGGGGGGCAGCTTGGACGAAAATTGGCCGAGGATGGTGTCTCCAGGCAACCCGTTCTCGCACTTTCGTATAGTCAATATTGACTTATTAAATACGTGCATATGTGACATACTAAACATACTAGTTTACCTTGAAAAGCTTCATAGAAAACACCGACCTTACACCGGTCGGTGTTTTCTATGAAGCTTTTCAAGGTAAACTAGTATGTTTAGTATGTCACATATGCACGTATTTAATAAGTCAATATTGACTATACGAAAGTGCGAGAACGGGTTGCTCCAGGACCCCCAAGCCCAGAGGGAGAGAGTCGCTACTCACCTGCTTGCTCTTGTCCCTCTGCCTGTCAACGTTCCTCATCTTGTCGCAGATGGTGTGCTTCTCGTCCGTCGGGTAGAGCCCGGGGATCTCTCCGATGCTAAGGATGCTGCTGATCGCCTCCAGGAAGATCTCGTCCTTGATCTAATGACCGAGATCACAGTTAGAGAACACTTCGAGAACACTTCGAGGTTGTCTTGGTGGATGGTGAACATTATGGCAGATGGTGAGTGAGAACTCTGTGGATGATGTATAACTGGAGATGATATAATTTGTTTAATTTGTCTTTAAATTAACCTGAATTTTGAATTTTCCATTTCCGTGTATTAAGTACCGCACCTATAACAATAATAATAGTAATCACACACAGAGATCACACTAACGTGATGCATCAAATGAACAAATCCACAAAATCAACATAGCTATAGCGTAGCTCAGTCGATTAAGGCAGTGTCTGGGATGCTCCCGGACGCAGGTTCGAATCCTCGTCACGGCCCCTGTGGATTTGTTAATAATAGTAATACTAATTTATTCACAAGAAGGTACAATGGGTTGGTGAGATTATATAAGATTGGTATTTTTACATGCTTGCAAAACCACTAACACGTATAGCGTTTCGGGCAGGTCCTTAATCTAGCATAACAAGATGAAAAGGTACATTGTAGCAAGGTTTTATATCAATAAATAACTACAATGTAAATTGACAGAGGTGAAGATATATGTCTTAAGTACTAATATTGGGGAAATGAATAGTACAAGTTACAGTGCGAGTTTAAAGCACAAAGTAGGAAAGTATGAGAATGAAATTAGGTACTTTTTGGTTTTACTTTTAAATGGGGCATAGGTTGGACAATTTTTGAATTCATCAGGGACTGAGATCCATAGACTGGGTCCTTTTATCGGCATGGAGTGTTTGCACAGATTTAGTCTGACTTTGGGGATATCAAAGATATATTTATTTCTGGTGTGGTGCTCATGGGTTCTATTACACCTATGAAGGAAACGTTCCAGATCAAGATTAGCGTTTAGGAACTAGATTTTGTACATGTAAATTCTCACTCCATAAGAATGTGTGGAGCGAGTGTATGTTTAGCATGTTAAGGGACTAAGCACAGGGGCGGTGTGTTGTCTGAAGACAATTTGTTATAGTTTTGTAATGTCTGCTATAACTTGGCAGCTAAAATATAACTATAATAGTACAATTATGTTTTATGGTCATCCATCTGGGACACTTATTTTTAAAATTAATTGTAACTTATTATTTGTATTAAAAAAATGTGTGTACTCACCTAGTTGTGAGTACACCATTTTTGTTGTTGTTTACTGTGTGTGTGTGTGTGTGTGTGTGTGTGTGTGTGTGTGTGTGTGTGTGTGTGTGTGTGTGTGTGTGTGTGTGTGTGTGTGTGTGTGTGTGTGTGTGTGTACTGACCTGGGTGTCGCTGAAGAGGAAGACAATATGCTGTTCTCCCGTGCCTGCCTTCTTCAAGATAGTCTTAAGGTCCTCCCTCCACTCCGTGATGCCGTAGCTTCTGCTCATCTCCACCTGACATTATAAACAAACACTCAACGTGGCGTCACACCACATTGTAAACACTCAACATGGCGGCGTTATACTCGTAACTTGCAGGAACGGCCCGCTCATGGTCAATACTAGCAGGAACAGTCCGTTCATGGTCAATACTAGCAGGAACGGCCCGCTCATGGTCAATACTGACAGGAACAGTCCGTTCATGGTCAATACTCACGGATTTGTTTGATTACAAGCGTGTGCCCTGGACGACTCGCCTGACATGTCCACGCCCATGCTCATTCGTCCACCAAATGCTAAATTTCCTGACGCTATTAATTTCAGTAATCCACAAAAAAAATCCGTTGGGGACTAGAACGTACAAATATTGATGTGTTATGTGAGGAGAGGGTAGACACACTCACTCCCCCTGTCATGCTATCCCCCCCCTCCCCCTGCCTTGCCGTCATCTTGCCAAACTCTTTCATAACAATCGTAAAACTCACCTCAAAGAGCTCGTAGTCGGTGATGTGGGCGGCGAGGCGTGTGAGGGAGTGCCTGCCGCTGCCACCCACGCCCACCAGCATGGCGTGGCCCCGCGGCTGACGCAGGACACGACATATCCGTGCCAGGTGTTCCAGGGCGAACCTGCCGAGGCGCGCAGCCGGGGTTAAGCACACACACACACAAGTGCAGAGTTAGCAAGCAGGTGCATTACTCTCATGTTTGGTTTGACCACACATTGTCATGCTCAGATATGTCCAGTCTGCCTGGCCTTAACCACGGGCTACAACTGGCCCATAACTTAACAAGAGGCTACACTACTTACTTGAACATAACAAGGTTCATGGGCTTCTTGCTCATGTTGTTGAACTCGTGCAGGTATCCCTCCACCACCGACCTCAGACCCTCCAGGTCCTCCACCTGCCACAGGTACAAAACATGTTTTGTATACACCACGAAACATATCTACGAATTTGTATATCACTTTTCGTATCTTTAAGACAAACACAATTATCCTTGTATCACAGTTTGGAATCAGTTAAAATCTATTAAAAATATAACATTCCTAATCTTTTGTAGCACAAATAATGAAAATTCCAGTAGAATTGTGTTTTATTTGCAGAAATATTCCATGTATAAATGTTGAGGGGGTTGAGACCCCACCTGGACATAATGACGACTCTCACTCTTGGGGTCAGCAAAGTCACAATACACCAGGTTACGAAGGTTGCTCTCAGATACCTGTCATGGATAAATAATGAATAAATAACACCATGCTAACAAAAATTGATAATTTGCATATTCATTTAAACATCGAAAATAGATTATATTGTTAATGCATATCGATAAACACCATATAGACAGTAGAGCAACGGTGAAGGGATCCCGTGGCCAGTATGGAGGGCATGCCACACTAACGTCTCTTCGCGTCAGCAACTGAGAACGTTTCGGAGTGCTATACAGTTTACGCTTGCAATGGGCACAGCGCCAGATGACATGATATTAACACCATCATGGCGGTAAATGGCCCTAACGTTATATAAAGGTGACAGGTAAGAGTGGTTGTGCTTGATAATATTATATCAAGGAGACAAAATGGAGAGTGGTTACCCATGATAACGGCAGGACACTAGGTCACGATTATGGAAAAGGACGCATTAAACTTAATAGCATATATAGCGGGCAGTGCGGGAGGACGATAGATATTGGGAGAAGGAACTTCACATGAAATCTTACTTATGTGGAGCCAATACACTAATAGTCTGGAGACTATTCTTGGCTGCACATGCACAGACGCAGATGTACTTGCTGCCATTTACAGTGTAACATATGGAAATAAGACAAATACAGGGGCTTGAGGGTTTAATAAAGCCAAGAATAATAAAAATAAAGACAACTAAAGTATTGCTGGAACTGTTAACCTCTCCGTTGCCTTCCACATCTAGCTCAGCCAACAGGTGGTGGAAGTCTTCGTTCAGGTGGTTGCTGCAGGCGGCGGCGACGCGGTCCAAGAGCCACCTGCGGTCTGCACTGTCCACCAAGCGGTCATAGAACACCCGTAGAACTTCATGTACCCACATCTTCTTCATGGAGCGCAGGTCCTCCATGGTCTCCGGCACCGACAACAGTACTCCCTGTGGAGGCTCAAATATTGTTATTTGCTTAGCTAAACGAACTAGAGGGTTCAGTTCCTGAACCGATTATGTGCCTCTGTAATCCTTTACACCACCGCCCACGGGATGGGTATGGGGTGCATAATAAAGAAAATTGAATTGGAGGCACGCGGTTATCTCTGCTCAGAAGGAGACCCTTAACACTCCTTGTGGGCCTCACACCTTAAAGCGTACTGAAGGGTCCTAGCACTGTGGATTAATCTCAACAATTTCATGGGGTTTAAAATATATTTTCAAGAAAAATATAAAAGCATCATAAGAGGAAAACCTTGACTAATGTGAAGGAAATAAAACTAATCCTTCAGGCGACCAGGAAGAATGTTACAAGAACAAAGGCTTCCAAGAATACAAGGTTCTTGGAAGGCTTTATAAGAAGAAATTGTAAATATTTATTGAGGATGACACCACAATCAAAGGAAAATTCAAATTGAAGTGAAAATCTATCTTGAGGGTCATAACTCACCTGGATGACCCTGAAGCAGCCCTAACTCACCTGGATGACCCTGAAGCAGCCCTAACTCACCTGGATGACCCTGAAGCAGCCCTAACTCGCCTGGATGACCCTGAAGCAGCCCTAACTCGCCTGGATAACCCTGAAGCAGCCCTAACTCACCTGGATGACCCTGAAGCAGCCATAACTCATCTGGATGACCCCTACAACAGCCCTAACTCGCCTGGATGACCCTAAAGCAGCCATAACTCACCTGGATGACCCCTACAACAGCCCTAACTCACCTGGATGACCCTAAAGCAGCCATAACTCACCTGGATGACCCTGAAGCAGCCCTAACTCACCTGGATGACCCTGAAGCAGCCCTAACTCACCTGGATGACCCTGAAGCAGCCCTAACTCACCTAGATGACCCCCTAAAGCAGCCCTAACTCGCCTGGATGACCCTGAAGCAGCCCTAACTCACCTAGATGACCCCCTAAAGCAGCCCTAACTCACCTGGATGACCCCTTAAAGCAGCCCTAACTCACCTGGATGACCCTAAAGAAGTCCTTAAGATTGAAGATATAGTGAGAGCGGGAGGGGGTGGGCCTGAGGTGGGTGGCGGCGGCGCGGTACACCTCCAGGGTGCCCGTCACGATCTCTCCGATACACGGGTCGAACATCTTGCTGAAGCCTCGGGTGTCCAGGTGCCACAACAAGATCTGCACCAGTGTTGCTTATATATAAGTTATTTATAATAAAGCCTGAAATAGTATAACAAAATATGTTATCTTCTACTGACCAGGGGCCAGATTCACGAAAGCACTTACGCAAACACTTACGAACCTGTACATCTTTTCTCAATCTTTGGCGACTTTGTTTACAATTATTAAACAGTTAATGAGCTCGGAAGCACCAGGAGGCTGTTTATAACAATAACAACAGTTGATTGGGAAGTTTTCATGCTTGTAAACTGTTAAATAAATGTAACCAAAGCCGTCGAAGATTGAGGAAAGATGTACACGTTCGTAAGTGCTTGCGTAAGTGCTTTCGTGAATCTGGCCCCAGGTCAGTCAAAGTAACACAAGCAATTTCCAAAAATTGGTAAATTTAACGTGTTCAAATTATAATTTACACTGCTTATTCAGCAGAGTGTAAAGGAACCATCAGTTACATAGACTATGGTTCCACACAGTCACACAGTTTATAGTACAACCTATAACAAAAGTTCACACACAACCTCACAACATGGACAGGGACCTTGGAAAATATTCCGTGGATGGTAGCGTCATCGAAGTCGTTGACAGCAATGACGTTGAAGTGTCGCAGGAGGCGAGGAGTGAGCGGTGTCCTCCCACTATCTCGTAGACTCATCGTCGACACCAGCTGCAGCAGGTAGGGAAACCTTAGCCTAAATACCAATATGTTTCTTACGTTCATTTTTCCACTGCAAATTACTAAACACTGACTTGACACTTTCTCAGTGTTTAAGAAAGAGATCAATGACTCCCAGGAGTAAGTTATTGGGTTAGCTTGTTTGTACAGGCGACTCATTCTTCTCAAACAATATGACGATGACAAACGTTCAGAGTTGGTGTATGATGCACATGTGTGGGTAGTGTAAAGCTTGCCAGATTTGAGGACGTTAGTATATTGCTCATCTGTTGTGACTTCTGCTAAGCATTTAGATATTTCAAAACCGCTGTCCGAGACAATTAAGGAACTGGTCAAAACTATAAGAGTGATATGTGCTCTGAAGGTGGGCTTGTGTCTTGGTCCTACCTGCATGTCCTCGAGATGGATGGGTTCCACTTCCTTCCTGATGTCGTACCAGGTGGCGTGGTCAACCAGCTGTCGGAGCAACTCCAGTGGAGGGTGAGTACCGAAAGCGTCCGTCTGAGGCAAGTTGAGGTCATCCACGAAGAGCACACAGCGCTTCCCAACGGGAGGCCCATACACACCTGAAGAAGGTGCGCACACGGTTCAAGGAAGTGGGGTGGGGGGGGGGGAAGATGAGGATCACATACCTGGACATCACACACACACATATGACTAGACGCTGATAATAAGATTAAGATACAGTGTGCCAAGATTCAGAGGTTATACACACCAACATCAATGCTAACAATGAGAATATCACAAATTGTCTAATACTTCTGTATCTTGTATGTACCTGCATCAATTTAAGTGATGCAAAGCCAACAGACTACAAAATTAATACTCAATAGCAAATAATAGAAGCCGTGACAAGTGAGGTGCAGGAGGCAAGAAGGTCCATCACAGACGCGGTGGTTGGAGAAACTGACCTTTCTTGCGTTTATCGAGGCCACTCATGACGAGGTCCTGGACATGAGTGGTGGTGGTGTGGGCGGAGAAGCTCACGAACATGGGCTTGTACACGTCTCTCTTCAGCTTGTTCCTCAGGAAGTCCTGCAGGGTATAGCAAGGTGGCTGATAAAAGAGTTCCGCAAAGATACCATGCTGCCAAGGTAATTTATGCGTGAAATATCTTATATTTTTATTTTAATGCGGAATACAAAAAACTGTGTAAAATTAACCAAGAAATACCAAAAGAAACGTTACTGAAACTCATGAGTTCCATGGTTACAAGTGTCTACATTATAAATAAACAAACCCTTTTCATTGAGCAGCATGAAATTTGGAAACGTGTACACAAGCCATTGATAGTGTAGACATGCAACAAGAAACTCGTGCACGAGCTCTCAAGCTTTTAGACAAAGATGAGGTTGTCCTCATGTACACACCCATCCAACTACTGGCCAGATCAAACGATGCTCAACTAGTATGAGCGAGCGATATGTACATCATTCACAGCAACACAACATTCGCTGTCTGACAATCTTTCTTATAAACTCAACCAAATATATTAATAAATATGCCCAGATGACTTATGTGTTTTACCATGTCATCGTCCTATGCACATAATAGTACCATCTACTCAGTTATTATCCCATGATGTGCCAAATACATTTTGGATTTACCATAATTGGGACACGAACTTTGTCTTCGAGGATCCTACTAAGTCATATTTATCCAACAAATTAAAGACCTTTGAACTGTGAGCTCGACAGCACTCACCGAGACGTAGACGGACTTGCCGGTGGCTGGAGGACCGACAAGGAGGAGCGGCTTGCCCTGAGACAGGAGGAGGCTGAGCAGAGCGGCGACACGGACAGTAGTAACTGTAGGCACCAGGATCTGGTGGGCGGCCACGTCGCGAGGGATGGAGGCCGCGTTAGTGAGGTCCTCACTCCACTTCTGCCAGTACCCGCGACCCTGCAGTACACCAACACGCCTCCTCATAACCTGCTCACTTGTCCCTCAAACTCTAGAATCATCACATTGTTGATTACTTACAGCATGTGCTGTTATGAGACAAGTGCGGATGTTTACATGGTGTTCCATGATCCAGTGCTCTGCATTACGGCTAGATATAATATACACTCAAGTTTATTGTCAGTCAACAAGTATGCTATACTGTGTTTGTCGAGGCGGTGCATCTCTTGTTTGATAACCGAGTTAATTATCATGAACCCTATACCCATGCTGTAGGATCATGAACTGCACCCGGGACTTCGTTAAACTACACAAGTACAGTGACTATATTGAAGGAGTTTAGGTACATGATTTTAGTTAAAGTTTGTTTTGATAACAAATATTTTAAATTATTTGAAGATCAACAGAAACGTATCTGTATTCTTGTATAGTTTTCACATTAACAATTTGGCTTAAGGCATTGTACTTTGCTTCAAATCCAACCTCGAGTTGATGTACAGTTACCGTCTTGAGCGAAGAGGAACTGGTGCCTACTTGAACTTACTTTAATACATTCATAGAAGCGAAACAATCTAAATAATCCGACTATCGTAGATGAGTTTAACATATATTTTAGATTTCTGTCAATAGACGGTTAAGTATAATATCATATTGAGCATTTTCTTGCTGATCAGGATCCGCACAATCAAATATCTCAAGTCTGTTTTTCATATTCTAAATAACAGCACATGTGATGATGATAATAATAACAATAGTCACAAAAAATCACACTAACGTGATATATATCAATGAGAAAACCCACTAGTGTTGTGAGGTGCTGTAACACCGTAAAGGTGTTTGGTTTAGTTTATTTAAAATATATATAGTTCATGAGTCAAAGGTAAAGTCGTAGGTAAAGCCTTGGTTCACGCCACCTCACAACCCTAGTCGAGTTTCTCAATAACAACACTAACAATAATAACAACAGCAACAACAGTCTAGCACAGACCTCCTTAACAAACTTGTAGTGGAAGACGGTGTCGTCGTCAGGTATGGGGAGCTGGTAGTCGTGGGGGGGCGGGGGCACCTCTGCCAGACCGTACCTGTAAGATGGCAGCACATTCTTACCTCCTCGTTAATGATATTCTTTAATATTCTGAATTATGTCTTCGTGTCAAGGTTTCACTTTACGAGTCTTTATCGTCGAGGATATTTAGTGTTTGTCTTCAGAGCTCAGACAAAATCTGTACATCCTAAGCAAAGTTTTAGAGGAAGTAATTACCAAAAGCGCCAAACCCGGAAGACTATTTAGCACCGTCTGTGCCACAGAATAGTAAGCAATTCCTAGATATAATTCATGATGTCAATACGAGAGCAAAAACATAAGACGAGAGATGTCAAAAGTACCAGATTCGCCAAGAATTTTATCAAGTGACAAGTGAATCGAAGGTACACTGGAAAGAAATATTCCTTATCATCCTGAAAATTAGAACATTACAAGGGAAGATGTGCGAGTAAGCGTAAATGCAGTTATGACAGACGCAAGACTCATTGGTACTCCCATTAAGTACCAATGAGTTAATCGCATGTGGCTAATATGTAACGTAGCCTACCACCTGTTACGCTCGTGAGAGAGAGGTCACCGGGATAACTCTCACCAAATATCAACCAGTTATTCGTCATAAGGAGTCTGGCCCTAGCTTCGGTGCGGGGCAGACGTGTTGAATCGGCGCTCCAGCAGTTTGGTGTTGTTTGCCCGTTTCGGCCGGTTGGGGGCGGGTGTGTGTCTGCTCGCCTGTGCTGACGTGGCGTTACGATGGGGGTCCCTCTACCCCCAGTCGTCCGGGCTCAGTCTGTGGGACTAGAGTTCTCTGTGCGGGCTGGTTACCCGGAGATTGCCCTGGCTTGTAAACTGCTCTCTGTCCCTGTGTTTGCGATTTATGGGGTAGAGTTGGTAACGGCCCGTAGGGCCATTGTGAAGTTTGCAGAGGAGGCGGCGTATCGTGATTTTCTCCGGCGATACGAGGGGCGGACACTGCCCCTGCCGGATGGTGCGGGCACTGTCACCCTCTCGGATAGAAGTGGTGCACTTACTTACATCAGTGTGCATGGGGCTCCCTTGGAGTTTCCAGAGGCTCTGCTACGGCGGTATTTCGGGCGGTTTGGCGCAGTTGTTAGTGTGAGAGTGAACGTGGTGTCTTCTAGTCCTCTTAAGGGTGTGAGGTCTAACATTCGCACCCTGGGCATGAGACTCCGGGCGGATATTCCGTCCTCTGTGTGCCTTATGGGGTTCAACGTTCGGGTGTTTTACGCCCGTCAGCCGCGGACGTGTTATCGTTGTGGTCTTTTGGGCCATCAGGCTGCTGACTGTTCTGCGCCTCCTGTTGCACCAGTGAACCTCTTCAGTGAGGAGGATTTTCCGCCCCTTCCTGTGGGGGATGATTCGGTGGGTATGGACGTCTCTTCGGCTGAGGAGGTGCCCTCTGTAGCAGCTGTTGCTCCGCCTGTTGCGCCCCCTGTTGTTGCCGCATCTCCTCCGGAGGTTGTGTCCTCGCCTAGTGCTCCAGCTGGTGTCCCTGAGCCTCTTCCGCCTGCCGTTTGCTCGGTCCCCTCGTCTTCCAGTTCTTCCTCTGCTGTGTCTGTCCCGGTCCCTGCACCCTCGCCGTCTGTCCCGGCTGTGCTGGGAGCTGAGGTGGATCCGGAATTCCCTCCTGTGCCTGGCCTGGTGCCCCGTGTGGTTGAGGAGGCTGCCGTGCTGCGGCGTGCGTCGGTTCGCTCGGTTGGTGCTGCGCGGGTCGCTGAGTCTGCCTCCGGGTCTGATGATGTGCGGCCCGAGCCTAAGCGTTCCCGGCGTTCTTCTGTGTGGGCTGATGTTGGCGAATTCGACGAGTGTCGTCCTTCCGTTGACGGTGGCGTGGCTCCGGATGTGGTGCACACTACGGTGGTGGCGGAGGTACACTTGCCTGAGGATGCCGGTGCCGGCGTTTCGGCCTCAACCTCTGGTCCGGTGTCCGAGGGTCCTGCGTCGGATGGCTCCGGTTCTTCGTGGGCGGTGGTTCCCCCTGCTGTAGTTGGTGGTGAGCGGGGTGGCCTGGTGGTGATGTTGAGAAAGGATGCTCGCTCTGGATGTTCTGTGGCTCCTTCCTCGTTACCCGTTTCCTCGGCAGCGGTCTTGCCGCCTCTTCCGTTTCCTGCAGTCCCTTCCGTGTCTCCTGCGGTATCCGTGGAAGTGCTGTCGTCTCAGCGTCCGACACCTGCTCCGATGACGAAGGCGTGGCAGGCTCGGCGTCCCTCGTCCGCTTCTCCGGTGTCATCTGCTTCCTCGAAGGGCGTGGTTGGCGCTCCCCAGCCTCGTTATGCGACTTGCGTCAGTGACCTTAGGCTTTGGCCGATGCCGCCAGATATAGATGTTCCCGAGTTTATGATACCCGCTCGAGCGCGGGGGATCAAAAACCCTACCGACCTTGAAGATCTCGTCTGGGAAGCTTACAAGTCGAAATATCCTCGTGAGCAGTTCCCGGAGAAGTACATTTCTCACGAGGTTCCTCGCAAGTGATTTCTATGTATTTTGTGTTGCCTGGTTGTGGGGTGTGTATGTGAGTGGGTGGGGTGGGTATTGTTTCCCGGTTCCTGCGTGCTCCGGTTTGTTTTGTGGGTTTTTTTTGTATGGCTCGTGGGGGGGGGGGGGGGGTGTGCGGTTCCTATGCGTTTGTGTGTTCGGTTATGGATGTAGTGTGCACTTGTTTGTCATATTGTGTGCCCTTCAGGCTGTTGGCGTGTGCTCTTTGTTATGTTTTGCCTTCCGTTTGTTATGGCGGATCTGTTTTCTTTATTGTTATTGTCCTTATTCTTGTATGTTTCTCGCCTCTCTGTATGTATTTGAGGTGTTAGCAGGCTTGTTTTGTGTGCATTTTGTCCTGGGGTTTTCCCTTATGTTTGTTTTACACTGTGTTACTAATTGTGTATTGTTTGTATATGCATTTTTTTGTGGTCAGCCCTTCTGGCTGGTCTTCTATTGATTTGTTCCTTTGTCCTTGTACATGTGTGCTTTGTACTTTTGTTCTATGTTATATTTGTTCTGTTTTTCTTGTACGTGATACGCATGCTTGCATGTAAAAATAAAAATAAAAAAAAAAAAAAAGTTATTCGTCATACCCGACAATCTATTTCTTCAATGGTTGTGAATCGAGTTATGAATGCCAGTGTAGAAATATGAATAAGATTTCCATTTTTCAGCGAGGGCCGAGTGTGTGACGTGCTGCTTGTCTATATCATGGAAGATGTACCCATCTAGCCCGTAGTCCTAAACCATCAAGAGGTACAACTCCAACTGATGAAATGATAAAAGCAGCAAATAAAGGCAGATGCAGGAGTAACAAAGGATATTTGTTACGTACAGAAGAAAGAGATCAAATGAGTAGTAAAGGAGCATAAAGGCCGCGGAGAGCAGGCCCGTCACTCACATCTCGGTGGTCTGATGGCTGGGGTCGCCGCTAATCAACTCTCGTAGAAGAAGGTCGAATTTGGCTCTGGAGGACTCGTCGAGCGGGCCGCCTAGGGACCAAATGGTAGAGAAGAGGAAGATGCTCTGCGGTAGGAAGAGACAAGAGTTATAAGAATGGTGAAGTGGTAACTCTCCGTACAAGGTAAAGAAATCCTTCCCGTTGTAGGGGACAGGAAGCCTGTACGAGGCTTGTATCGAGGTCCTCCTCTGAGTTGAACCTTCCCCAGGATGCAACCCACAACAGTTGCCTGACTCCCAGGTACTTATTTACTGCTAGGGGAACAGAATCGTCTGGAGAAAGCAAATATTTCCATTTGCAAATCATTTCTGTCCTATCCAAGCTCGAATCCGGAATAGCCGATTGTGAGTAGAGAACGTAGACCACTATACCACAGGACCCTTGAAATAGATGTACATTTATTCCCACCCATTCCATATGCCCCTTTCCCTTTCCCCGCTTGTCTGGACGCTGACAATGGGACTACTATACACTATGCCTTCCCGGTTTGGTGCCTTCTTTTGATAATTACTTACTTACTTACTATACACTATGTAACTTACTCTCTTCTCTTCAGTGACTAAATACTTGTACTGAATTTAGAAAAATTGCTAATGACATGACTGTAAAAGTGGCGTGTGAGCAACGCTAAAAATTGTGTATTACTAAAGTCACTCTACGACGAATTAATTTACATTTCTCATAAACAGGCTCATATTTAATAATACTCATATTCCGCCCAAGTAAAGCAGAAACAAGCAACACTTAGTGGGCCAGCCAGAGGCTTAGGGCCCGCGTAGGAATATCCCAGCAAAAAAAATAAAAAAAAATGGTTTAGCTAAACTAGCACATCTGAATAAAAATGATAAAGAAATATGTCTCCGTGAGATCACCTTCAGGTTGTGCGTACCTCGAGGTGAGCTCGTATATCAGACTCCGGGTGGTGCTTGGTGTAGGCGGGATCTGTGAACTCGTCGAGAAAGCAGTCGAAGATATTCATGAGGCTCTGGACCAGGTTGAGGTCGGTGGTAGGGGAGACGCCCTTCTGCACGTACGACTCGCTGCGCTCCAGCTTAAACCACAACAAGTGTTTCCTGATGAAGCACAGCAACGGGGGCACGAAGCGATGGAAAAGAGCTGTAAGGACAGCCTTGTGCTGCTGCGTCAGCGTCTGGGGCAGCTTGGACAGCCATGTTTCCACCAGAGGTCGCCAGCCAAGAGCCAGGGGCTCCATGTACACCATCCCGCACCGCGATACCTGGAACGTCACGAGTTTTGTCTTGGTGACTCTTTATGCTAGGAACCGGAGCACCTTTCAACAATATATAAATATTAAGGGTTGACTATACAGGTACTGAGGAGGTGGTCTTAGAGCAGACGATGAGTCACAATAACGTGGCTGAAGATATGATGACCAAACCACACAACAGAAGACGAGGAGACGACGATGTTTCGGCCTGTCCTGGACCATTATGTAAAGACCATCACAATCGACTTGATAATGGTCCAGGACGGACCGAAACGTTATCGTTTCCTCATCATCTGGCGAGTGGTTTGGTCATCAGGTAGTCTTAGAGCCAAGTACACCATTCATCGCTGTTATTTAATATATAAATAATTAACTTCATCTGTTGTGAAGGGGATACAAGTGACGTGCAAGTCAGCTGGCCGCTTTCCGCTGAACCTAACTTTACCTCAAAAGTGCAGAAACAATTAAAATATAATGCAAAAACATTTGGGTCATGGTGAGGCAGGTCAATCGATTTTGTATACGATGTTAGTATACATTGTTGGCTGCAAGAGCGCCAAAGAACACTTGGTGTTAGTGTCACCGCTTACATACTGAACCAGAATTTACTGTACATTTTGTGCATAGTTATTTGTTGATATAAAAGCTTGCTATAATATACATTTTCATCTTACCTGATATGTTAGATTAAGGACCTACACGAAACGCTATGCGTGTTAGTGGCTTTGCAAGAATGTACAAATACCAATCTTATGTAATCTCACCAAGCCATTGTACCTTCTTGTGAATAAATTATTATTATTATTTGTATCAGTAGTAGTAAACAAAACGATTAAACTGAAAACTTTTCGCAGTAAATTAAATATGGTTGAAAAGCTCGAGTTGTAGCCAAGGTTTAGTAAACCAAGACGATGGCAGTGTTCAGTAAGTGATATTTGAATACCGTGGCAGGAGAAGCATTCTCCAGGTGGTGGACCTCGAAGATGATGTTCGTGGTGGAGGAGAGACAGATGATCTCCCCTGACATGAGACATAGCTTCTTGTTGTCGTCCAGCACAGAATTAATATTCTCAATCCACACGCTGTCCACCGGCCCGTCCAGCACGATCCATTTTCTGTGGGCGCCAGGAGTGATGAGTATTGTGCTTTACAAATCAAAACTGGTGCAAGTATGCGTCAAACGCCAGGCAACGTTAAACAAAGTAAGAAATTGTGACTCATCTTTACCTATCTGGAGAAGATGACACAGCAAACTTGCGGAAATTGACAGCGAGAACTCCGTCCGACCACTCATGGGAGGTGGGGTCGAACTGGCCGTACAGCTGCCCCACCGTCACCGCCTTCGGGTTGATCACACACACCTGGACGCGGTTCTCGCCTTCATCCTGAGGTACCAGAGGGTCAAGCTCGAGTAGCAAGTACAGACAGTGAGAGGTTGTTTATTTAGACTCTTAAAGAGTGACCCATGTGCAAACTAATAGTTCCCATAAAACAATTTTGATGAAATTGGTGTACATTTAATAGTATAAGAAACTAATTATTTTGCAAGATTTGAGCCTGACTCACCCGGTCATTCATGATGGCGAGGGCCTTGGCCAGCGTCCTCAAGGCCACCGTCTTGCCGCCGATGGGATTACCAATGAGCATAAAGCCGTGTCGGACCCGCATCGTCTCGTACACCTGCTGCACCTTGTCCATGAAGTAGTTATTGGCCCGGAGTCCCGCCCCGGCGCACACCTCCCTCACCGCTCGGTGCAGGTACGTGTAGTCTGGCTCCGGTAACACCACCCCAGGGAACAGGTCCGCGATGATCCCCTGCCAAGTAGGATCATCAACACCAAGTATCACTCCGCCAGGTCTTACCTGTAACACCAGGTCCTACCTGTAACACCAGGGCCTAGTGCCAGGTCTTACCTGTAACACCAGGTCCTAGTGCCGGATCTTATCTGTAACACCAGGTCCTAGTAACCCCAAAAACGTAACACCCCGAAACGCTGAGTGTACTAGTGACTTTAGGCATAGTATGTACTAGCTCTATCTAGAACTCCAACATTCTGTTTGTAACTCATCTTGTATGTATGTACTTTTACCTGAATAAACTTTTTTGTATTTATATTATTTATTTATAATGACATGGCGGCGACCCTGCCAGGCACACAGCGTTACAAATATCCTGGCAAGTGACACGTAAAAGGTTCTCAGGAATTATACCATCTCATGAGGGTACGAGGGGCAATTTGGCACACAGATGCTGCCATTAATATTTTAATGATGGAGAAATGGTGTTTAATTGTTGTGAGAGAAGATGCTGACCTCAAACAACGGGAGGTCATGAGCCAGGAACTTGGGAAGATTCACATCACGGATTGATCTGTAGACAGAAGTATGTTGTTATTGTGGGCGTCATGCTATAAAGAAACTGCATATGTAACACTTTCTTATTGAATTTATATTGCAATGTCGCACTTTTGTTTAGTTGTCAAGAAAACTCAAAAGATAATATGGATGCGACTATACATACAAGCTACCACAAAAGCACTCACACAGTATTATAATTAACATAGCATAATGAGAACCACTGAGAAATGCGCTCTAACAACACAGCAACATTCATATGGCGGTACCTGAGCACTAACACGGCCTCCTGCATATCTGGGTACTTAAGCTTCAGCGTCCCGGCAGCGATCAGCACAGCCTTCACGGTCCTCATGCCTGTGGGAGGCACGCCAGCGGGTTTATCATGTAACGGCAATGAACTTTATTTTACAAATTTAAACAGCAAACACCAAATTAAAATATATTCATTCCAAATCTCAATTATAATACAGTCAGCAAAATGAAGGATCTCTCCTTCACATCAAGACTGAGTAGAGAGTGAAGCTGCGGGCAGGACTGACCGTAGTCGTAGTGGGGCTGGGCGGACAGCTGCTCCGAACACAGCCTGTACGTCGCCACGATCTTCCTCGACATGCTCCGGGCGGCCACGAAGCCAAACGAGTAAAGCGAGATCTCAGCGATGAGTCCGTAGTCTGGCACCATCATGGCCACCGAGCGGAACAGTGCCTGAGGAAAGGTCCAGTGTCTTAGAGGGAGGAGGAGGAAGATACCTTAAAGGGAAGGGAAGTAGAATCAGCGCACACACACAGACGGTACTAGAGGGGTGACACGAAGACTTCTAACATGGATGAACAATTTTCTGACAAAAATGAAGGTGGTAATCAGAGGCAATGTATCAAACACGAAATGTTACTATTGGAGTACTACAGGGTTCAGTATGAGCACCAATAATGTTCATTGCCTGCATGAACGATGACCTGGAGAAAACAAGTATATGGAGCAACACTTTAGAGATGGAATTCAGTGTAAATATGTCACATTATAGAATGTAGAACAAGAGAACATACACAACCTATAACTATAAATTATGTGAAAAGGATTTAAAGAACTCTGATAAAGAAAGAGATCTAGGTAGTATCAAAGTGTCATATGACAAAGTACTGGGAAGAGGAGACACCACGAGCGTAGCTCTCCTCCTGTAACTGCACTTGGGTAACTACAACAACCACAACACCCACACAACCAAGGCCACAACACCCACACAACCAACACCACAACACCCACACAACCAAGGCTACAACACCCACACAACCAACACCACAACACCCACACAACCAAGGCTACAACACCCACACAACCAACACCACAACACCCACACAACCAAGGCTACAACACCCACACAACCAAGGCCACAACACCCACACAACCAAGGCCACAACACCCACACAACCAAGGCTACAACACCCACACAACCAAGGCCACAACACCCACACAACCAAGGCCACAACACCCACACAACCAACACCACAACACCCACACAACCAACACCACAACACCCACACAACCAAGGCTACAACACCCACACAACCAACACCACAACACCCACACAACCAAGGCCACAACACCCACACAACCAACACCACAACACCCACACAACCAACACCACAACACCCACACAACCAAGGCTACAACACCCACACAACCAAGGCCACAACACCCACACAACCAAGGCCACAACACCCACACAACCAAGGCCACAACACCCACACAACCAAGGCCACAACACCCACACAACCAACACCACAACACCCACACAACCAAGGCCACAACACCCACACAACCAACACCACAACACCCACACAACCAACACCACAACACCCACACAACCAACACCACAACACCCACACAACCAAGGCCACAACACCCACACAACCAACACCACAACACCCACACAACCAACACCACAACACCCACACAACCAAGGCCACAACACCCACACAACCAAGGCCACAACACCCACACAACCAACACCACAACACCCACACAACCAAGGCTACAACACCCACACAACCAAGGCCACAACACCCACACAACCAAGGCCACAACACCCACACAACCAACACCACAACACCCACACAACCAACACCACAACACCCACACAACCAAGGCCACAACACCCACACAACCAACACCACAACACCCACACAACCAACACCACAACACCCACACAACCAAGGCCACAACACCCACACAACCAAGGCTACAACACCCACACAACCAAGGCCACAACACCCACACAACCAAGGCCACAACACCCACACAACCAAGGCTACAACACCCACACAACCAACACCACAACACCCACACAACCAAGGCCACAACACCCACACAACCAAGGCCACAACACCAATACCTTAAGGTTGTCCGGGAGCTCGGAGCGGCCAGCGTACCCTGGGTTCATGGTGATGAAGACGGCGCAGGTTGGGTCCAGACTCACCTGGGGACGGAGAGCGATGCAATAACACGTCTAAATGTCTTGTTTTAATGTAATTAAAATAATGGAATACTGTTTTAATAGGCTTACTGTCTTTTACGGCTGTTAAGGTCAGAACGATTACTTTACATTTTATTTAGAGTTCAATGAATTAACAGTATGGGAATGTATTAGTTGGGAATGTATTAGTTGGGAAATTAGTTATTATTAATGGGAATGTATGAATGTATCTCTCTCCTCACTACTCAACTCGAACTATAAATTACCTTACATTCATTTCTCGTATGCTCTCTCTCTCATTAAAGTCACTTTACCTTCCAACTTTTCTCAATCCTTACCCGACACATTCCTTTACCTATGTGCCCTGGAGGGTGAGGCACAGATATGATAGATATCTGTCTACAGGGGCCCCCCTGGCTGGTGGCTCCGTTGCAGGATGGCATCCCCTTACTGGTAGCGTCCTTTACTGGTAGCCCCACTGGAGGGTGGCATCCCTTACCTCAGTGCCCTGGAGGGTGAGACGGGGAGCCCCTGACTGGAGGCCCCGCTGGAGGGTGAGTATCTGCTGCGCCACCACCGACAGCACCTCCAGCTCAATGCGGTTGAACTCGTCGAAGCAAGTCCAGGCACCACAGGACGCCAGGCCCTGAATTATAGGAGAGGAGGGGGTGGGAGGGTTAATGTCAGCGTGATGGGGAGGGGATGGAATAGTGATAAAGAAAGGAGGAGACAAAGCACCAATGATAACACACAGGGTCCTATTGTACTACACCTTATTCTTGTATTTCTCACATGTTGTTACAACAACCAGATATTCGAGTTATCAAGTCATTTGGCAACTCTAAAGTTCTCCAACTGATGGTTCCAGCTTCAACTTACACCTATCATTGTAGGTTAGCAATAAATCAATTATAAATCTTTAACTCTTAATAGATAAATTTCTGGCGCCAGACTAAAAACGAGCCAATGTAAGATAACATCTCTTAGACTGTTGGATTTACACAGATATGTTAACTTTAAAGTATCAATCATATGACACCAGTGCCTTAGTTTACCTATAAAGAGAAAAAAATATATTTCTGAAATTATGGTAAATTTACAAATAAATTTTACATTACAAATGAACTTTATCTTACCAATAAAAACAGAAAGCAGTAGGAAAAGCCTAATAAGTAGTGAGGCCATAGAAGAAGTGGAGGCGGCGACCTACCTTGAAGAATTTGGCGAGGGAGATGTAGTCGAGTCCGTCTGAGCAGTTGAAGACGACGCACTGCTTGGCTACTGCCTTGGCCAGGTCCTTGGTCGTCTCCGTCTTCCCCGTGCCCGCTGGACCTTCTGGAGCGCCTCCTGCAACCACCACACACTCCTCAACTTAAGAGCCACAACATTACAAGCACAAGCGCCGCGTGTCAATGTTGCCAACACCACACGCACAAACGTTCCCATTGTTACCAACACACACACCTTGGTCAGTGTTGCCTGCACCAGATACACCAATGTTCCAAGTCCTGCCCAAAGACATCAGGGATGCAAGCAGCAACTTTGATGACACAGAGACAGAGAGAGAATGTTGTCTCTAATTGCCCAAATGGCCTAAAAAAGCGAATTTTCCTGAAATATTAAATGTTTCAATTTTTTCTTATGGAATGATAAAGCTTTCCATTATATTGTAAATTATTTTATTTTTTAATTTGAGTTAAAACTAACACAAATTTTATCAAACGTAACCTACCTACCTTAACACAACTAAGTCAGTAATTCATGTTCTTAATATAATATTAATTCAAATCAAATTGAAAAGATATATTTGAAAAAATCGGAAATCACTCTGCCTGTTAGATAAATCAACTTACAAATAAGTTGATTTGCAAATAAGGCAAATAATATATATATATATATATATATATATATATATATATATATATATATATATATATATATATATATATATATATATATATGGCACAACTCTCCTAAACACGAGAGTGAAGTATACAACTTTAGAACACTTTCCCACCAGGAGACTCGAACCCTAGCCAGCACAGAAGCCTTCCAGCAACTGGCATAACAGGTACGCCTTAATCCACTCCACCACCTGCTCAGACCCTTAAAAGAGATGGTAATTTCGGAGTATTTATACACTCCAAAGACCACCATCATCACTTGCTCTAGTGCTCTTGGGAGATGGTGGTCTTTGGAGTGTATAAATACTCCGAAATTACCATCTCTTTTAAGGGTCTGAGCAGGTGGTGGAGTGGATTAAGGCGTACCTGTTATGCCAGTTGCTGGAAGGCTTCTGTGCTGGCTAGGGTTCGAGTCTCCTGGTGGGAAAGTGTTCTAAAGTTGTGTGTATATATATATATATATTATATATATATATATATATATATATATATATATATATATATATATATATATATATATATATATCCAGAGGTGGTACTCCCTTCCCTATATATATAATATATATATATATATATATATATATATATATATATACATTATATATATATATATATATATATATATATATATATATATATATATTATATAAGAAAGAGGGAGGGTGAGATAGGCATAAGGGGCGTGTTCATTACCCAGGTAAGGTAGTGTTGGTACGGCCTACCAACCGTAAGTCATTACAGCCACAGCGGCCCTGCTGATCAACAAAGCTCAAGAGTGAGAAGCTTGTAGTGATACACTGATAAAGACTGATAAAGATTAAGCCACCCAAGAGGTGGCACGGGCATGAATAGCCCGTAAAAGTGATACACTCCAGAAGTATGGTGTATATAGGGGTGACGTGTGGTACCTAGGTTGAGCATGAGGGCCTGGGTGAGGGTGCGGTAACAGCGGTCAGTCAACAGGGTGATGACCAGACGACCAGTGTTGCCCAGGTACTCGTACCCGTAGTCCAGCTCCGCGTTGATCATCCGCACCTTCAGGATGTCGTCCTGGGGTACACACACGCACAGTTACGCTCACTATCACGCTACTTTCGCAACCCGTTCTCGCACTTTTAGTCAATATTGACTTATTAAATGAGTGCATATGTGACATACTAATTTATTGTGGATATTTTAGTTTACCTTGAAGAGCTTCATAGAAAACACCGACCTTACCTAACCTTCTTAGTATGTTAATTAAGATAAGCATCTTATTGCTTCGTAATTACAATTATTACTTAACCTATACCTATAATTGGTTAAGTAATAATTGTAATTACGAAGCAATAAGATGCTTATTTTAACATACTAAGAAGGTTAGGTAGGGATAGTGTTTTCTATGAAGCTTTTCAAGGTAAACTAAAATATTCACAATAAATTAGTATGTCACTAATGCACTTATTTAATAAGTCAATATTGACTTAAAGAAAGTGCGAGAACGGGTTGACTTTCTATACCCCTCACCACGGCCACATTTAAATATTGCAAACAACTGTTTCAAGAAATCTTTATATTAAAACAAATAACGTTCACATTGTCCTCGTTAAGAGTGAAACAATATATTCTCCTCAAGGTGTCTGAGTTTTAGTGTTGAGAGTGTAAAGGAGAGAGATGTGGAGGTTGGCGCACCTGCCAGTAGTAGCGGAGCTGAGAGAGCCAGGTGAAGTCTGTGAGGTCCGTCACCTTCTTCTTCATGATCTCGTCCTTGAGCACATCACGAGCGTGTACGTCCAGCACCACCAGAGCTCCTGAAGTGTAAGGCTGCTACTTATCTCTTGCATGCATAACACCTCTTATATATCTAAGAGCTCTTAGAATTGTTAGTCCAGAGTTCTTAGATGCAGAGTTTGAAAATGCTGATTCTGTTGCATTCAAGTTTTGCTACCCAGCAAGTTTTTTTGGGAAGCTTGACGTGGCAAAGCTCAATATATATATATATTATAAGAGCCGTGAGCGGCAATTGGACTGACTTACCCAGAGTGGTGCGGTTCTGCTTAGAGAGTTGACCTCTCACCAGTCCCACCACTTTCTCGATCTGACTGTTGCACAGCTCGTAGTAAGTCTCCATCTCCTGCCTACCTTCCCTGTACACGGAATACCACTTCACAACACCACTCAACAAATGCTTAGTGTTAATATTAATATCATATATATATTCACATTATACCAATCAAAATAATTCACCAGATGTTTCCTTTCTTTACTACGTTATGTAAGGCAATAGATAGTTTAATATACATAAGGATCTTACTGGATTAGTGTTGAGCTTAACATCCGTGGAGGCGTAATGCCACCTCAGTACCTTACTGATCAACCAGCAAGTACACTTTATGTTCAGGACAAAAGCATTTTTTAAGTGTATATATAAAGCGAAGTATAAATCATGATGTATAGCTTAAGATATACGAGAGGCGAGAGAGAGACGAGAGACAGACAGAGAGAGAGAGGTAGGTGACGTACACCATGCAGCGGGAGACGTGAGTGGTCCAGAAGGTCTGGGAGACACACAGCACCGCCTGGCCTGGCCACTCCAGAGCCCAGTCCTCCCGGGCCTTGCTCGAGTACGCCTCCATGCACGACTGTACCACCTGCACGTAACACAAAAGCTCAAGGTTAAGGGCGCTCAACGGGATCCAATGATTCATGGGGTCATTTGTCGCTTTTTGTCTGTATCTGAAGGGTTATTAAGGCACTCACACTAGTTTCCAGACTAATTATAATTTAGTACTGAACTTGCTTCAATTAAACTAAGCTCTCGACATATAAACCGATAAACGGAGTACACCTCACTTGTCTTAGGGTTTTATTACTAACTTCATATATATGTTAGTAACCTTTATTATCCCAATTTCGAACATTAATGCAGTTTTCCTAATTCAGATGTTTACATATCGTGTCTGCCAGATGATTTTCACAACCACAAGGGTTAATTTCCGCATTGTTTAGCTAACAGCTGGTATTTTTTATTTATTTTCCCTAGATTTATTGCCCAATACTTGTCTTTGTAGCCTTCGAGTACCAGTCTGAGCATGACGGCAGCTTAAGTGTATTGAACTTGTCACTATGTACGAGCACTGAGCACATACCTTCTTGATGCTGGACTTGACGCTGGCCTCAAGTTGCACCAGCCACTTCTCGACTTGTCCTCTGGCCTTGGCTGTGCTTATGATGTGTGTAAGTCCAATGACCTCGCCTTCACTCGACCTCACGGCAACCACTTCCAAGTCGTCGCCGAAGTCCAGGGAGTTGACCCCCTCGAAGCATTTCTTGAGGTGAGGCTGAACCCTGAGAGGAGACGGAGAACATAATCTCAGGTGAGGGGTAACTAAATTATCTCATTGTTTACTTGTCCCGTTTATGTCGATGGAAACTGTTTCAGATATTTATAATGCCAAAGAAACATGTTTTTATTAATGTGAATAAGCCGTTTTCTTCCTCACTTGGATATTTTTTATATCATACATACTGGAGAGAACATTATTACTTCATATGTTATTAATGTGTTGTACCTGCTCGGGTCCTTCGTCTCGCTTAGGATCTCAAGAAGCTCCTCGTTCGAGAGGAAGAAGAATCTGGGGAAATAAAGACGCTTTTTTTCCAGGTACTCGTTGAGGCCTCGCTGGATCAGTTCCAACAGCTCTGACGACTTCCGGAGCCGCTCCAGAATCTTATCCACTTCCAGTACGGAAAGAACACGTGTGTTCTGTCGTACACTCTTCATGATGTCCTTCCAGGTCTTGTCCACTGTGTTAAATCTGCAGTGACAAACCTCACGGACAATTGAACATGCGATTGTCTTCTTAATACTAAGCCTATAAGCGTCTTCGTCAAATTGGACAAAGATACAGGTATTACGTTGAAAAAATAACAAGACTGATGAAGTTTAGTGGAATCAGAAGTATTGTGGAAACTAAATAACACTAATAGTTAACTGAAACAAATCTTCCAGAGGAAAATATTATGTATTTAAAACAAAAAATGTTTTAAATACATAATATTTATGTATTTAAAATATTATCTAGGTTCCTACTTAAGACTTGCAATCAAGTCTCGTCTCAGTAGAAACTTAAAAGGGACTGTGAAGCAGGAACCAACGGCATCCCGGGGTAAACACTTTAATTAATTAAATATATAATACAACAAGAATGATTTTTAAACCGTTAGCAAATTTATTATCTTAATGTTGGCCGTGTTCTTACAGACGTGAGCCTCCGCACACGCCCAATACTTCCGTCTGACTGAAGGTCGGACACTACCGGTGAAACTTTGCAGAACTAAACTTTAAAAAGAAACAATATTTTCATTCAAGGTGTGACTGTACCAGCTGCAGTAAGTCTTGCTATTGAAGCATATGTGAAAAAAGACCTAAAAATGACAGGGTAAAGACGACAAAAATTTACTACTGAATAAAGTTCACAAGTGCATATTTTGTGAAAATTTAAGACTCGATCGTGAAGGTTTTTTTTTCCACCAGTTTAATGTTGGCCTTAAGGTCTATAATCCACGGGAGGGCTATTAAGACCACCACAATAACTGACCAAGCAGCCAGTATACTTTAGTCCTGAACGTAATTCAGGACAAAAGAATATTGTCAGAAAGAATATTGTCAAAAGAATATTGTCTAAGACAAAAAGGACTCTTAGAATATACACACCAAGAAGCGGATTGCACAGCTTGCTGCCTATTACACTTTTTATCACTTAAAGATAATGTCTGAGGCATATAGAACATTGGACGGAGGTACTAACCTGCGTCCCTCCTCGGGCATCTGAGCCATTATGTCTGGGGAGCCGAAGATGGGTTCCAGATAGATCCAGGTAGCCTGCACCCTCAGCCACTCGTCCACCACCTCCTGCAGCTGCGCCAGCGTCGTCTCCCACGCCGCCTGTCACACACACACACAATATTATTTACCTGAATTTACTTAAGGACAACTGACCCTCTAGTGGCCTCGACGAGGACAGTACGCCGGCGGCCTGTCAAGATCCCCCTTGATGTCCTGGTGATTTCTTCTAGCTATGTTATAGAAAGTTTTATTTTGTATTCTGGCCCGATGATCGACTTTTCTCAGCATGATAGGCTTACATACATTACTGTACTTTATTTGTATATTTCAGACACTTACAAAAAGAGTAACAATGGGCCATGTAATATTCTTACCTCAACAGATGCTCAACATTCGATGATTTACTACCAACATTCAACTCATGACACTCACCACCTCCTGCTCGATGGGTTTGATGAAGGGCGAGGACCTCATGGACTGGGTCTTGACGATGTGGTCGTCGAGGAGGAACTGGATGTCCTCGACGGCTGAGAGTACCCAGGTGTCCGTCTCTCGGTGGGGCTTCAACACCAGCTCCATCTCCTGCCACTCACTCTGTCAAGCAGCAGCAGGTACTCTAGTCAACCCCCCACGCTCCGTCTCCATTATCGTCCTTTCTAACTCTCCCATCACTTCCTACACTTTACACTTGAATGATCATCAAAAAATACTTTATAGGCTCTCCAGTTATGACAATATATGTGTAGTGATTGTTTTAACTTACATACTGGCAGTGAGGCCCACACACCACCAGTCATGCAAGGAATCATTTATAACTACACCATATACTAATCCTTCCGGAGTAGGATTATTTGTATTTGAAGTATGTGGATGAAGCATTTGCAGCAATACGGTATGAACACCATGATAGTTACCCTTTCTGATTTTTATAATTATTGTTAGCATTATTGTTTTGCTAGCTGTAAGTTTTGTGAAAGGCAGAGAAAAGCATAGTATTTGACCCCAGGAGATAGTGAGGAGGACCTACCAGTGTACAATGTCGGCTGCTTACCTTCATCTTCTCCAAGTTCCTCTCAAAGACGTGTTCCTTGGAGGCTGCCTCTGACACTGACTCGAACTTGGAGAGATAGTCTTCAAGGTTGGAGTCGATGAGGCGCTGGAGAGTGGTAGTAGCGTCCGCTCTGGGTCGTCCAGGTGTGGAGAAACAGGTCAAACGGACTCACTATAACTCGTGTATTAGGATGTGTGGAATAGACTGTGGTTCACCCTCACAATATAGATCACACCATCATAATTACAAGTATTGTAATTATGCTGTTTATAAACAAAATTGAATTTGAATTTATTATACTTTGCATTTCATTGTATCACGATGACAATACTTGACAGCGAAATTAGCAACCCAAATGGTGACTTTAATAGATTTTGATAACCAAGTAGTTGACTTCCACGGTAGACAGGATTAATCTTTCACACGGTATAATAATACGCGTTTTTCATCAAAGATAAATCAATAATATTATACATTGTAGGTTTATGCATAGTTAGGTCTTGGTAGTGTTGTTGTTGTTACTGTGAGTTAGGAAGTGTTTAAGATACAAACTCATGACGAACGAAGTATGTTTCGAGTCATAGCTTTGAACATGGTGCTGTCAGCCCGCAACCCGTCCTCGACTCAAGTCCATTACATCCAGCGGTCGACCCCACAGACACATTCATAAATTTTTACATGCTGTTCACTCAAACCGAGAATTTTCTCAAATATAAATAAATATTATAATATAGTAGCATATTATGCATATATGGGCATAGGTTAGGTTAGGTGTTTAGGTTCTGTTGGCGATTATTTGTATTTGTAGTACGTGGGTGAAGCATTTATAGCGTTGTGGTTCGAACAAAATTTCTCAGTGAAGCACTTGTTCCGGAAGTGTTCGAACGAAATCTGTTGCGAGTCGTGTGTAACCCCTTTTTCATTCATAAACAGGAGGTTTGGTAGGTGCACGGAATCACTTTTGGGTCTGTTTGGAGGACGGGCTGGAACCCGTCCTCGACTCGACTGCTGATGTTCGAACATTTCCGGAACAAGTGCTTCACTGACGACTTTTGTTCGAACCACAACGCTGTAAATGCTTCACCCACGTACTACAAATACAAATAATCGCCAACAGAACTTAAACACCTAACCTAACCTATGCCTATATATGCACAACATGCTATTATAATAATTTATATTTGAGAAAATTCCCGGTTTGAGTGAACATCATGTAGAAATTTATGAATGCGTCTGTGGGGTCGACCACTGGATGTAATGGACTTGAGTCGAGGACGGGTTGGCGAGGACAGGCTGCCTGAGGACGGGGTTGGTGGACATCATAAGTACTTGAGACACATATTATGATGAACGCCTTTGACTCACATTGTCTACAATCCTGGTCTCATAATCATTGTATCTTTGAAAAAAATATTTCACAACAGAATGATGTTTGAAGCATAGACGATACCCCACCACCTCTGAGATCTTCTCCCAGCGCCTCATCTGAGGGGATACCAGACCACCTCTGAGATCTTCTCCCAGCGCCTCGCCTGAGGGGATACCCCACCACCTCTGAGATCTCCCAGCGCCTCACCTGAGGGGATACCCCACCACCTCTGAGATCTTCTCCCAGCGCCTCACCTGAGGGGATACCCCACCACCTCTGAGATCATCTCCCAGCGCCTCACCTGAGGGGATACCCCACCACCTCTGAGATCTCCCAGCGCCTCACCTGAGGGGATACCCCACCACCTCTGAGATCATCTCCCAGCGCCTCACCTGAGGGGATACCCCACCACCTCTGAGATCATCTCCCAGCGCCTCACCTGAGGGGATACCCCATCACCTCTGAGATCATCTCCCAGCGCCTCGCCTGAGGGGATACCCCACCACCTCTGAGATCATCTCCCAGCGCCTCACCTGAGGGGATACCCCACCACCTCTGAGATCATCTCCCAGCGCCTCACCTGAGGGGATACCCCACCACCTCTGAGATCATCTGCCAGCGCCTCACCTGAGGGGATACCCCACCACCTCTGAGATCTTCTCCCAGCGCCTCACCTGAGGGGATACCCCATCACCTCTGAGATCATCTCCCAGCGCCTCACCTGAGGGGATACCCCATCACCTCAGAGATCTTCTCCCAGCGCCTCACCTGAGGGGATACCCCACCACCTCTGAGATCTTCTCCCAGTGCCTCACCTGAGGGGATACCCCACCACCTCTGAGATCTTCTCCCAGTGCCTCTCCTTCAGGCCCGGGTTACCCAGCGTCTGCACCAACGGGAGGTTCTCTCGGAACGTTTCTATTCGCTGTCGAACCTGGACCATAAGGTGAAGGTTTCGTTAAACCAAAAGTTGATACCAGATAATGATAAACCAAGATTTGATGCAATTATAGTTCACTGGTTGATATTACAAAGGTTTACCAGAAGTATATATGAAGCATTACCGCGATGACTACGTTCTTGGCGGCGGGCAGATCACCGAATCCTTTCTCGAGCTTATATACGGTGCGCCAGGTGGCTGCCACCTCCTGGGATATTACGTCAGGGTCGTGAGTGCCCACGGGAGAGTGCAGCCACTCCTCCAGGCGATCCGACCACTCCACACCCACCTCGTACAGCTTCAGGAATGGCGCCAGTTTATCCGACACCTGTAGGGGGGTCCAGGTTTAATAATTCAGGGTAATATGCAATAACAAAAGATCTACATTTTAAATATTCAAGTATTTTTCAACCAATCACAATTTCACCTAACTAGCAGTAATTTCACTGTTCAGTGAACTATATATTTTTGAGCAGTGAAATAAATTTCCTCGTAAATTTAAGTGCTTCTTGAAATTGGTGGTCCTAGGCTCCCAGCCTATCTGGGGCGGCGGGCCCAAGATGGCGCCGCCAGTGCGGCAGTGAGTCAATTGTTTATAATACATTGTTGCATTATCAACATTTCTCAGCTTTCAATTAAAAACACATTATCTACAAAATATAATTTAATGACTTAGTTCATATTTTGCTCTTTCCAACAACACACATTTCAATATGCAAATCAATGTAGTTAAACAAGGTTGAATTATCTGTCATATGATTGGTGTGGAGTGACTACTCATGTTTCCTGAGCAACACTAAGGCCTGCAACCACACTAGCACACACATGTTTATGCGCTTGTAAAAACCCCACACCTGATGCATGAGTAGGTAGTGTATTCCCTAATTCTCTTACCTAAAACATCTCTATGTTGTGAGTGGTGTTCTAGAAGGTCTTTACCTGTTTTCTCAGTGGGTGGTAAGCGGTGATCCTGGAGCTCCTTACCTGTTTTCTCAGTGGGTAGTGAGTGGTGTTCCAGGAGAGAGCTTCCTCCTCCTTGTTGATCTGTTCGATATAGTTTGCAGCATGGTCGAGGCGGGAATGGAGGGACTTTGCTCGCCGTAAATATTCATGGATTTCATTGTGGTCTCCCAGGGTCTGGAAATCTTCCAGCTGCACTGCATATTCTGCCAACTCCTCCTGGAATTTCTCACGCCTCTCCTGGGTAGCCATAAATGAAATATATAAATAAGCTAATAAAATTGAAAATATATATAATGTATGAAAACGAAAAACACTGTTCTGTGCTAATTTATTAGTTGCATTGATACTTATAAAATCTAAGTGTTTAATAACAGCCAGTGGAAATCAAAAGTAGTAGACAGAGTAAGCATTCAGTGATGATGGTATATTTAATTCCCATTAACATTTTACATAGAGCCATAAAGTTGAATTGAATACATCTTGCTGAGATATATTGACGAATATACACATTTAGAGGCCAGGAGGGTGAGTTTCGTACCCTGAGGTTGGCCTCGTACTCAGCCCTCTTCTCCGTGATGATCTGGAGGTGGACCCGGAACACCTCCGGGAGGCGGATGAACCAGGCGAGGGGCTGGACGGCGTCGTTACACTCCTCAGAGCTCAACGACATGTTCTCCGCCAGGAACTGTCGAGCAGGATGGAGAATTCTCGCTTACAATATCTACACACGCTCAACGCACACAAAAAGGATATCACTAAGGCTGCATGTAAACAGGATAGCACCGGTAGCCAGAGCCAAGCTGGCTGACTAAAAACAGCCTGAACAAGAATGTAAATAAGGAATTATTCAGAATATTATACACCGAGTGAGGTCAATACTATTATAGAGTGCGCGGCGCCGGTGTCGAATCCACTCTTGGGTAAACAATATATAGATTAAAATATAAAGATTCGCTGCAAGACTGGTTATCATAATTATGAGAACTGGGGTACGAAAACAGACTAGACAAAAATAGAAAAGCTGAGGCGACCTGATCACAACATAGACAAATATGAGATACAATTATTGTAGACTCGAGAGGGCAAAAAGACTAGTACAAGCAGGACCTGGACAAAATGTCCTAGGGAAGAAACAATAAGTACAGTCGAATCCGAGAAACATAGTGCATGAGGCACTGGAGTCCCAGTCCATCTACAGCTTCCAGTGAATGAATAACAGGGCAATGTGTGTTTCCGATTCTCTGTAACAGCAATTTAACGATAAAACTCATGGCCACACGATGAACTCTCCCTTAAAAATAGATTCACACACACACACACACACACACACACACACACACACACACACACACACACACACACACACACACGCGTACTCATAGTGGCAGCTTAATTGATTACATCAGTATTGTGCAAATTAAACTTTTTGGTTATATAGATTTTAATTAACATTTCACGATAAAAAGATAAATTGATTTGACCTGCAGCTGGGTGTGGAGACGCCAGACTCTGGTCTCCAGCTTGTGCAGCTGGTTCTCCATGACGTCCTCCATATAGGCCTTGTGCTCCATGAGCTGGAGGGTGTCGCCTGGGGTGCTGAGGGCGCGTTCCGTGATCTCCTTCAGTTCTCCACACAGCCTGAAACACCGCCACTTATGACATCTTAACACTCAGGCAACACCACTAAATTATTACTAAATGTGTTTGTCATACTGAGAGAGAGAGAGAGAGAGAGAGAGAGAGAGAGAGAGAGAGAGAGAGAGAGAGAGAGAGAGAGAGAGAGAGAGAGAGAGAGAGAGAGAGAGAGAGAGAGAGAGAGAGAGAGGTAGGAGAGAGAGAGGTAGGAGAGGGCAGAGAGAGGGAAAGGGAAAGTAAAGGAGAAAAGGGAAGTGGGATAAAAGGTGAGGAAGGAGTAGAAGGGAAGGAGTGAGGAAATACGAGACTAATAGACGTACATATCAGCGGAGGCGCAGTATTGCTGGTGGAGGTGGGTGAGCATCTCCCGCCGGAGGTTGGTAACCCTGGACACCAGGGAGGCCACCAGCGCCTCGCAGTGTACTTCGTACGGTCCCATCTCCACCACCTGCCACAACCGTCGACGGTATAATGTAAGAAATTATATCCTGTTCTAAACTCTACCGTGCATAAAATTTTCTACATAATTATCAATGTCTGAAATGTGCTTTAAATATCATAACACGTTCAAACAATGGAACAAGAACAGAGGTTATATTTTAACTAAGGTTCTTTTTTCAGTTTTATAAGGCTTGCCGGTTGTCACTTAAGGACGCGTGTCATTGAAGCTCTTCAATATCTACAGAGGCAGAGAGACAGTTAATACATAGTAGCAGAGGCAGAGAGACAGTTAATACATAGTAGCAGAGGCAGAGAGACAGTTAATACATAGTAGCAGAGGTTACGTTACACACACACCTTGTAGCATGAGGTGAAGTGAGTGTTACACAGTCGACGTAGGCTGGTGCAGTAGGTGGTGTGAGGGCGGCAGGTGTGTCTTGGTCCCTATAATGGTAGAGTGTATCTAAGAGTGCAGGTGTGTCTTGGTCCCTATAATGGCAGAGTGTATCTAAGTGTGCAGGTGTGTCTTGTTTTACGAAGATGGTAAGGTGTACTTAAGTGTAAGCCGCACGTTGATGATTTAAGGTGATGATCAGATGCTCTGAGGATGAGTGTTGGATATGTAGCGCCTTGGTTACTAGAAGAAAGACCCAATGTAAAGAGCATGAACTATGCGAAGAACTGTAAAGAGTGTGATGAAGATTACCTGCTGGGAGGAAGTAAGGATGTCGGCTCTCAGTACAGAAAACTCCGTCAACTTCTCCACGTAGGACTCGAAGGGATGGTCGCCTGACATGAACTCCTGCACCTCCTCCTCGGCCTGCCGGGGTGAAAGTACTGGTGAAGTTTGTAGTCTAGCATGACTCACGTGTGTCAAGGCACGCAACAGTCCTTCACATTCCCTACAGTTCAAGCAAAGAGCAAAACTGACCCTGTCACAACTATAATACACTCCAACACATAATCTACAACTCAACAAATTAACAATAACGTAGTGTGGTTGTTACCGTCATGTGGGCTCACCTGGCCGCTGATGAGGGAGTCGTACTTGTTGTACCTGGTGGCGTGGTGGGTCGGGGCCACGTTAGACTCCCAGATCTCCTTCAGCACTTGCTGCCTCAGGCGGCCTATCACCTCCTCCTCCACCACTGGCTGTCAGGGACATGCACAATAGTTATGAGTTCATGGATGATTCTTTCTTCCTCGCTCTGCAAATTATAATTGTATGTATTTAAATATTGTTATATATAATTATTGCTAATTACATGGAAGTCCATCATCACCCAGCAAAAATTTGCTATCAGAACCATAGTTTGCGTGTAATAAGAATATTAAACGCAAACCCCGATGTATGGACTTTTACAACTAACTGTACCTTCTTGTATATAAATAAATATATAAAAACAAGGTTTATAAATTTATAAATAGAGAAATCTAAAATTTTGGAATTTAAAGAGACTTATTAGCAAAACTCTACTTTCATAAATGTGTACAGTGAGACGTGTTGTGTGAAGGAAGCCAATTATGCCTCGGATGAAGCACAATATCATATGACATCAACTGCACTTCAAGGTCACCTCCTGCAAGTATATTTAACTAAAGAGCAGATAGTAGTTTTATTACATTATATTGTTAATTATTTTCCATCTCGTACATGTACACATGTTAGAGCATTTCTTAAAAGTGAAGAGTCAAATATCCAGACAGCAACAGTCTCCTGCCGTCCGTCCCAAGCGCTAAATACAATAAAATCGCAATATTACTGAGATCAATATTTTCCTGTGATTGAGGAGCATAAGTAAGGAGAAGACTTACAGTAATGTTGCCCTGGCGTCCCTCCCACTCGGCAAAGAGCTTGGTCTCAAGGCGCGGCACAGACATGCTTAGCTGCACCATCTTGTCGTAGAGGGAGAGCAGCGACGCCTCCACCTCCTTGAAGGGCGGCTTGATGACCACCTGCCCATCATCATACTGTCAGTCTTACCATCACAGTAGAAAGTTGTTTTCACATATCCATACATTAAAACATTGATTGTAACCATGATATATATGTGCTTCAACCTACAGTTTAGACCTATTGTCGTATGTATGACCCTCTGTCCTGCGTGACAGTGAATACCAGCATTATCCTCACTTTAATAAGACTATCAAAATCCTCAGATGAGGCAAAATTGGAATTAATTTTGTCAATAAAGATGTTAATAATAATAATAAGTCTTACCATCATGCCACTGTGTCCCTTATTATGTGCATTCTTTAGACAATTTCTTATAATTTTTGGTTTGTTGATAATTTGTGTGAACTATTGTTCGAATATTGTTCGATATTGGAATATGAAGATTTTTAAGCGAAACCAACACCCCTTTTACATATATTCTATTTAATGACAATTATGAATGGACCAGTTGAATAATGACCTGCTTGCCGTTCAAGAGAAGGTGTAGCTTTATCACCATCGGCTTCTTGGGGTGGCCGCTGGAGCCCGCCTGCATGAGGATGGAGTCCTCATCTTCACCGTCCTCCTGCCCTTCTGTAGCAGCCGTAGTAGCCTCCGTCACCTCCTTGCCGGTGCCTTCAGGGCCCTCGCCAAGAGACTCGCCCAGACCCTCATCTGTTGTGACTTCATCGCCTTGGCTTCTCTCACCCCCTGACATCACCGATGGGCGACCTAATAAAGGAAATCATAATATGAATAACTAATAATAACTGACAAAACTATAATACCAGCAAAGGAATTCACTTTCATTATGAACTGGCCACAAACTTAAGAAAGCATTTTCTGACCTGATGTAGGCTCTTTAACCCAAAGAGCTATAGAAGCAGGGTCCTGGAGGTTGGGTTCGGCGCCGCAGAGTGAAGCGGTGGCGGAGAAGAGAGATAAAAGGCAGAGGTACTGGAGGTTGTGAGTCATGATGGTGACGGCAGCATTACAGAAGGAAGAGAGGCGTGCCGGTTGACTGAAGCCTGGCATCTGGCCTCGCTGAAACCCCTGCGTGGTAACAAACACTCTCCATATCTTTCTCGGCACAGTTTAATGGGGTGCGTGTCACAGGTAAAGGTGCACTATATTATATATATATACATGCATTCAGACTCACACACAGACACATTCTGTCTGTCTCCCTCTGTGTGTATCTATTTATGTAACTCTCACACACACACACACACACACACACACTCACACACTCACACACTCTCTCTCACACACACACACACACACACACTCTCTCACACACACACACACACACACACACTCTCACACACACACACACACACACACTCTCTCACACACACACTCTCTCACACACACACACACACACACACTCTCTCACACACACACACACACACACACACTCTCTCACACACACACACACACACACTCTCTCACACACACACACACACACTCTCACTCTCTCACTCTCTCACTCTCTCTCTCTCTCTCTCTCTCTCTCTCTCTCTCTCTCTCTCTCTCTCTCTCTCTCTACCTGTGTTTGTCTCTGTCTTTGTCTGTGTGTGTAATGTGTGGGTGGTGGCCAGTGAGAGGAGCGTAGTGGTGTGGAATACTAAAACAAGAACAGTTACCCCTTACTCTGATAAAGGTCTGTGGCTTGAGAAACCTATGAAGCTGCAGCGGCATAGGCCTAAGGCACTCTCATAACTAGGTATGACCTTTAATTCCTGTTGACTCTCTTATTGGGGGGGGGGGGGTTGTCCTGTGTGTTTTAAAGGATCTAAACATTCCAAAGACCCCCCACCCTTTAAAGTCTATCATCTAACAGCAGGTTGAAAGAACGAACTGTTACTCTGTTTCCGATATAAATTTAGGTTTTGTCACTTGGAGTGTCTCACACCCTACGAGCAATAAGCAGCATGTCAACGTAATGGCCTCAGACTGCAGAGGAGAGCCAGGACCTGCTATGATACACATTAACTATTTTATACTTCTCTTCTCAACATTAATTAAAGTGTCTCACACACACACACACACACAATGGCTATAAAACTAATGCTTGGACACGTTAGCTTCACCCGCTACTAAACCCCAGACAAGACCGCAGGTAGTGGGGGAGAGCTAACAAACACTGAGTCACCTTGTAGAAGATAGTCTGGATTTGTGTGAACCAGAGAGTGAGGGTGTCGTTGGTTGCGTCCAGCTGATCGGCCACTCCAGCCATGAACTCTTCCAGCTCCAGACTACCTTTGCCTTCCATGACCTTCGCCACCTCCACCAACCGTAGACCGCTGTAGGGAAGATCAAAGGGCGCCTCGTGTAGAAAGAGTGAATAAGGCGTTTGATGTAGGGAGGGTAATTGTGGGGTTTTACATAGGAGGAGAGAAAACAGTGGCTGATGAGGATAAAAACATAAGAACGCAGGAAACTACAGTAGGCTTTAATGTTGCCCAATGTGAGGCACCTCATATAATCAACCAAACTCACTCAGCACTTTTCAAATCTAAACTGATCCTAGTTTGCATTCATTGGTTCGTGTTCCATTTTATGTTGGCATATTTAGCACCTTATTAATATATCAAATTGTTATACCCATTTATCCATTTGTTAATTGAATTTTTTAATCTCTCTTCATAAGGAAGGCTTCTAGTGACTAGTGACATTTGTCATCATTTTCCGTAAACGTTCAAGTAAGTTACGTCCATTCTATAGTATGGTGACCCAACTGAGCTGCAGCATCTAAATCGGGCTAAACAGGGGAAGAAAAAGATGAAGGATAACATTAGATGTTATATTGCTAGAGCTTCTAGATATGAAGCCTAGTAATATGACCTAGTTTGCTTTATTCCCTACATTTATGCATTAATTTTGTGTACTTAAGATCCATACCAATCATGAATCTTAGATCTTTTTTTCACAGATTTCAGCATTGTCCAGGTGACGTGTCTTAACTATCCTACTGTTACCCAAGCTCAAAACTCTACATTGCTCAGCAATAAACTGCATCTACCAATATTCCGCCCATTTTTAAACCCTATCTAAAGCGTCTTGTAGCGAGGAAAGGCAAGATAGTTATCAGGAGAAAGCACTAAGCCGTTATGACTATATAGCACTTGGAAGGGTTCAGGATAAGGATTTGGTATGGAACGGGAGGAAGGAATGGTGCCCAACCACTTGGACGGTCGGGTATTGAACACCGACCTGCATGAAGCGAGACCGTTGTTCTACCGTCCAGACCAAGTGGGTGGGACCCCCAGCCATGTCTCAGTGTCAACCCCTCAACCGTGAGGGGCTTGAGTAATGACCCAAATGGTTGAGCACCCACTTGAGTAATGACCCAAATGGTTGAGCACCCACTTGAGTAATGACCCAAATGGTTGAGCACCCACTTGAGTAATGACCCAAATGGTTGAGCACCCACTTGAGTAATGACCCAAATGGCTGAGCACCCACTTGAATGAATACCTAGCTAAGTGGTCCCCAAGAGAGCTGGAACTGACCTGTACTCGCGGTACCAAAGCTCCAATGTCTGCAACATACAAGAGTTGAGGAGGTGGAGGTTCTTCTTGATGGAGTTCTTAGAGGGAGCCCACGACTCCAGTGCCAGGCGGCTCGACTCCATCTGTGAAACTCAACATGTTAGCTGACGCCTCCTACACTGCACGAAGCACACAAGCCAATATCTGCTGCTTTTATTCTAACATTTAACAAGGAATTTTAAATTGAAAATACAAAAATATTTTGTTTACTATCTGCCTACATTTCAAAACTCAGTATTTGATCATTAACTGTGGAATATAGATGTTGACTCTTGCCACCGGAGGCGGCTAGTTTATTGTGCACCCCATACTTATCCTGTGAATGGTAGCGCAAAAAGGATTAGAGAGCACAAAAGGCCTTTATCAGACCTAAACGGAGATTATTACATTAACAATTTCATCTATCTTTTCACACCTTATAATTATAAAGTCAGCTATTTACAGAGAATACTCTATTTCAAGAGCTATATATTTACAGTAAATTATTATACATTAATGGTAGATCTTATCGCTAATACATAATTGTTTAAGTAATAAAGATATTACAGTCATAGGGGAGATGCTGTTTATTATTATTAGTCTTCACAATACACTACTCGTTTCTTAATCTCATATGTCGTATATCTACTGGAGAGAAACATGGACACAGTGCAAGGATTTCAGGTATTTTATCCTCAGCAATTATATTTTTTGCCATTTCAGTCCAGATTCATCTCTAAATGGCTCAATTTTACTGCAGTCCAAGATATAATGTTCGAGTGTGTGTCCCTGTCTTTGTCCACACACACTTTGCACTTATATAGATGTCTGATGCATTATCCTCTTGACCTACGTATACTAAGACTAGTTCCTAGGTATAATCTCCTGAGCCTTGAAGATGCTGGCACTACCCTGTTTTCATCTTAATGTTCGAAAAACGTTTGATCCTAAACAAGATAGATATGTGAATTTTGTTGGAACAAGTCCCCATTGATTTTACCGAACAGAGACCCTGCTTAGACAAGAGGTCGTTCACCAGTCATGGGCAGTGGAGCAGGAATCCGTTCTCATCACAAACTGCCAGCTAGCTAGACTCCTCCATACCTGCATGGAAAGTTGTTGCCGGGGACGAGGCTTGCCGGAATCGAGGACAAAATCGACGGCGACCTTCCTCATATTGTGCTCGTAGTCCCTCTGTAGCTGTTGTAGTAGGTTCTGGCACGAACCCATCTGAGTCCTGGACATACACAAAATTATCATATCAAATTAAAGGAGCGCTAACCACGCCGCTGCAGTACTGCTGTAGTGATATAAAGATATTGTTGTGAGCACATGCTGGCACAATGTTCCCGATGACATCAACAATGGTTATTGGATGTAAAAACTCGTGGTGAGAGATTCTTAAAAAATTCCCACTGTGAGAAAATGTACACGACGTCACGTCTCATGGCGTCGGGTGAACATTTACCAGATTATCTAAGAGGCATTACTACCCCACAGAGGCCAATGATATGAGCAGCCAATGTCATGAACGCCACTGATCTACAGAGCAATTGACACGTGGTGCCACAAACCTTCAGCAGCAATAGTCAGAGCAGTTGCTGACGTGAAGGACCAAGTAGTTGCTTATCTAATCTGCTATTGACATAAAATGTCAATAATCTATGCTTTCATTGATTTAACTTGGCACTGACCTAAGGTAACCGTGAACTGAGGTGTCGCTGTGAAGAATCATTATACTCAAGTGATCTAACCTGGCACTCACATTAGGTACCATCGACCTAAAGTGTCACTGAGATAATGCTGACCTTAAATAACACTGACCTGAGGTGCTTGGGGACGAGGCCAAGAATGGCGGAGACCCAGGACTTCTGGAAGGGGCTGGAGCGCATAGAGAGGCCTCGGGTGATGAAGTAGTGGTAGCGACGTTCTAGCTGGTCTCGCCCGCTCTTAGTCCGACACTCTTCTGTCTTGAGCAGCTTGACCAACGTCCGTCGGAACTCCTGCCGGTTCTCCAGCAGCTCCAGGTAGCTCGCCTTCTTCCTCGCCTACACACATACCACAAGGCTTTAGTTATGCAACACGCCTGCCGCAGTCAATAAAAGGTAAAAAGTTAAAATTTCTTTCTCTTTTACCCAAGAACTTTGACTATTACCCAAGAACTTGGACTATTACCCAAGTACCTGTACTATTACCCAAGTACCTGTACTATTACCCAAGTACCTGGACTATTACCCAAGTACTTGGACTATTACCCAAGTACTTGGACTATTACCCAAGAACTTTGACTATTACCCAAGAACTTGGACTAGTACTCAAGTACTTGGACTATTACCCAAGTACTTGGACTATTACCCAAGTACTTGGACTATTATCCAAGTACTTGGACTTTTACCCAAGTACTTGGACTATTACCCAAGTACTTGGACTATTACCCAAGTACTTGGACTATTACCCAAGTACTTGGACTTTTACCCAAGTACCTGGACTATTACCCAAGTACCTGGACTATTACCCAAGTACTTGGACTATTACCCAAGTACCTGGACTATTACCCAAGTACCTGGACTATTACCCAAGTACCTGGACTATTACCCAAGTACTTGGACTATTACCCAAGTACCTGGACTATTACCCAAGTACTTGGACTATTACCCAAGTACCTGGACTATTACCCAAGTACCTGGACTATTACCCAAGTACCTGGACTATTACCCAAGTACCTGGACTATTACCCAAGTACCTGGACTATTACCCAAGTACCTGGACTATTACCCAAGTACCTGGACTATTACCCAAGAACTTGGACTATTACCCAAGTACTTGGACTATTACCCAAGTACCTGGACTATTACCCAAGAACTTGGACTATTACCCAAGAACTTGGACTATTACCCAAGTACCTGGACTATTACCCAAGTACCTGGACTATTACCCAAGTACCTGGACTATTACCCAAGTACCTGGACTTTTACCCAAGTACTTGGACTATTACCCAAGTACTTGGACTATTACCCAAGTACTTGGACTATTACCCAAGTACTTGGACTATTACCCAAGTACTTGGACTATTATCCAAGTACCTGGACTATTAACCAAGTACTTGGACTATTACCCAAGTACTTGGACTATTACCCAAGTACTTGGACTATTACCCAAGTACTTGGACTATTACCCAAGTACTTGGACTATTACCCAAGTACCTGGACTTTTACCCAAGTACCTGGACTATTACCCAAGTACCTGGACTATTACCCAAGTACCTGGACTATTACCCAAGTACTTGGACTATTACCCAAGTACCTGGACTATTACCCAAGTACCTGGACTATTACCCAAGTACCTGGACTATTACCCAAGTACTTGGACTATTACCCAAGTACCTGGACTTTTACCCAAGTACCTGGACTATTACCCAAGTACCTGGACTATTACCCAAGTACCTGGACTATTACCCAAGTACTTGGACTATTACCCAAGTACCTGGACTATTACCCAAGTACCTGGACTATTACCCAAGTACCTGGACTATTACCCAAGTACCTGGACTATTACCCAAGTACCTGGACTATTACCCAAGTACCTGGACTATTACCCAAGTACCTGGACTATTACCCAAGAACTTGGACTATTACCCAAGTACTTGGACTATTACCCAAGTACCTGGACTATTACCCAAGAACTTGGACTATTACCCAAGAACTTGGACTATTACCCAAGTACCTGGACTATTACCCAAGTACCTGGACTATTACCCAAGTACCTGGACTATTACCCAAGTACCTGGACTTTTACCCAAGTACTTGGACTATTACCCAAGTACTTGGACTATTACCCAAGTACTTGGACTATTACCCAAGTACTTGGACTATTACCCAAGTACTTGGACTATTATCCAAGTACCTGGACTATTAACCAAGTACTTGGACTATTACCCAAGTACTTGGACTATTACCCAAGTACTTGGACTATTACCCAAGTACTTGGACTATTACCCAAGTACTTGGACTATTACCCAAGTACCTGGACTTTTACCCAAGTACCTGGACTTTTACCCAAGTACCTGGACTTTTACCCAAGTACTTGGACTTTTACCCAAGTACCTGGACTTTTTCCCAAGTACTTGGACTTTTACCCAAGTACTTGGACTTTTACCCAAGTACCTGGACTTTTACCCAAGTACTTGGACTTTTACCCAAGTACTTGGACTTTTACCCAAGTACCTGGACTTTTACCTAAGGAAAGTACAACATTTTGCATAAATAGAAGTCCTGTAATAGACAAATTCCTTGAACTAACAAGTTTGTTATATTTTGATACATTGGCGTAATTCATCCAATTATGGCAGCAAGTGTGTTACTGACTGGAGGCCGCTCGGCTCCGGCGATGAAGCGGCGCCGCTCCCTCCTGATGGCCGCCTGGTGCAGCTTTATCTTCTTCGTCAGCTCCTTCGTCGTGAGTTTTCGCCGAATTTTAAATGGGTCATCATTGGATGTTTGGTCCTGCTGCGGTAGGAAGCCGGGGCCTTGGTCACCCAGTGGCACTCCTCCTTGGGCGCTGTTACCCTCGTAGGGGTCGTGGCGGGGGTCTGCCACCCTGCTAGTGCCCGGCCTGGAAGACCCCTTCATTCCTGAGAGAAAGGTTAACACACAATTAACTTATGTCATAAAATATGTCGCTACTTTATTGAATTTATATAATCTTTATATTTCTATATTAATGTACTTTTATATATATCGAATTACATAGGTTTTATGATTAACTATTGAGAGGTATTATAAGGATTGATCACATTTTACCCAAGTACCGAATATATGATCAAGTTACTTGGAATTGTGGTAAAGTAAGAAGTTACTCGGTACCCGTGTGTTAATGGGTGTTAGGTCATGGTGGCTCCCACAACGGCTCCTGGGCCGTGTGTACCCGACTCTGAAGGTGGACATACCGTGGAAGGGCGAGGGAAGCACCCTCTGTAGCGCAAGGTCTGAGGCGGTGTGAAGACCGAGCTGGGAGAGCGCCTCCAGCCGGCGACGATGCAACTGCCGCTCCTGGTCCTGGATGCTGTACCCAGGCAGGCGGAAGGCTGGCTGGTGGCGGAAACCACGGCAGGGTGTGAGTTGTCGAAAGACAGTCAGAGGCAGAGCACCATGAAGAAATGCAGACATTATAAACATAGTGACACTACAAGAGGGACCGACGAGCAGTTATATGACATAGTAAAAGTCTACGCAGAGTTCGCAAGTGTCAGTGGACACCTGAGAGTACATGTGAGAGTGTGTGATAAGATTGAGCAATTATCAAAAGAAAGAACGAAAAAGACTATGTATCACTGTTATGGGAATATTCAAAAGCGCTAAATATCACTCAGGATCCCAGTACGAAAACAAAAGAACATAATTTATAGGATTAACCAAGGCTTCTATGGACAAGTGACAAGAATGAATTATTTCGAACAAATATTTCACGTGACTGAGGACATACCATGCGGGACCGCGCCGGCAGGAGGCGGGCATTGTCGCCGACCTCGTGGGTGAGGCTGCCCTTGCTGGACCTCCTGTCCCGCTTCACGCCGCCCTGCAGGCGCCCCTCCCCGCCAGCCCTGGCCTCGCCCGCGGCACGCTGCTGCTGTCCTCCGTGCTGCCCCACCACAGAGTCCTGAAGGAGAGGAAACGGAGTTTTACCATCTCCCGATGTTGTTTAAGTAATATTGATAAAAAATTTTGTTTAAATGCCATTGAAGCTTCTCTGAATTTGAGTGATCGGTAAAGGCATTGACAAGTGAGTCAGGCGTTGTGTCATGGAAAATGAATGACATTACCTTCGCCATTAGGCATATATTATATTCAAGACAAGATATACAGTTCAGTTACTTGAAGCCGCTATATAGACAAATAATAAGGGGTGAAAACGACAAAGTAATGATGTGGTATTACCAAGAGTAACGCGTGTGGCACAAGTTATAATGTAGGACGAGAACAGGAGATGCTTTTCACTCACAGGGTTATTAACCCATGGAACCGCCTACCAGCCGAAGCGGTAACTGCTAAAACTGTGCTGAATTTCAAAATATACCGGGAAAAGATCATCAAGGCGAATGGGTGGACCTTCGACAAGCCGAGGGCTTCCTGTCCTCGTCGAGACCACTATCGTTATTGGCCCTCGGGTAAATGAGGTGTGTGAGGGGCCATACGGCCACTAGACACAACTAGCAGTCTGTCAACCTGTCCTCTTAAAAATAACGTCACTTTTGGCTCGTATGCGCGATATGGCCAAATTTGGGCGTAATTTGAAATGAAATCAACTCACAAAAGTGACGTTCTGTTCCGTTTTCTTTTTGAGTCGTCCGGCGTACGCGCAGAGGTCTACCGTTACCCGTGATAGGTGGGAGCAGGTGACCAGTCTACCAAGCCTGAGCACTCCAAGTGTAAACTCTGCCAGTAGGAACCGGGACACGCTCTCCAACATTATATTATTGAGTGTTCAGACATACATGACTTTTTACACCTGCCGGTATGAGGTACACAGATCCCTGCAATCATTGTATTTTATATACTCTTGTGTTTATCATGATATCCCAGCCATATCAACATAGTCAGAACTAGTAAAGCTTGGATAGGTTAACTGATTACTTGGTCCAGTGACAGCTCATCCTGCAAAATGGGATCTTAGTACAGTATCTTGACTAGCTGTGTAACACACAAATCACAATAGCGTGATGCATCAAATGAACAAATCCACAAGGGTCCTCTCGGACGTAGATTCGAACCCTCGTCACGGCCCTTATGGATTTGTTCATTAGCTGTGTAACCCTTCATACAGTTGTGGGTAGTAGCATCAGTGTGTGTGTGGGACACCTGTGTCAATAACAACTATAAACAAAGGTGGTGTAGCGCGTTGGAGGTGAGGTGAGTGTAGTGACTTACACTGAGGTGCAGTGTCAGGGTAGGAGGCGGTGCACGGGCTGCTGCTGCTGCAGACGACCTGGAGGCCGTGACGGGGCGGTGTGTGTGTGAGACACCTGTGTCAATAACAACTATAAACAAAGGTGGTGTAGCGCGTTGGAGGTGAGGTGAGTGTAGGACTTACACTGAGGTGCAGTGTCAGGGTAGGAGGCGGCGCACGGGCTGCTGCTGCTGCTGCTGCTGCTGCAGACGACCTGGAGGCCGTGACGGGGCGGCTGCTGCTGCTGCCGCTGCTGCTCCTACTCTCTGCTCCCTGTGAGGCCCGCCTCTTGGCCCGCGTGTGAGGTGCCACCCGCACATCCATTGCCGCCTCACAACGTCTCCCTCAACAACTCTGCGAAATTTCACAAATCGCGTATGAGCGTCATGATGTTTTCAGTCAGTAACAAATATTTTTGAAATATACCAATCAGATCACATTTAATTATAATTTAGAGGTTTAGTCGTTCTGAATATCTAGAAACTGAGCATCAGTACCTTTCTCATTTCTACCTAAAGAAGCCCCATGAAAGTCAAGTAAGAGTAGCATTAAGGCAAGTCAGCCTCCTCTGGAAGGTAACTCAAAGGTAGCAATAGTGCGGTGGGTTCTTAGTACTGTACTTAGGTTACATCAAATAAGTCAAAGTAAGGCCCGGGGTAACAAGTCATAGGATTTATGTAATAATAACGTATATTCTACATCAACTTACCTGTTTATTAATTATTTCTTATAACGATGAAGGCATCGCGTCAAAAAGTCATTAACTTTTCAGGTCCAGATAAGAGTGGCGAAGCAGATAACGAAGGTGGTCTTATTGGAAATTAAAGAGTACAACAAACTAATTTGAAATTGTATAAACGATAAAAATTTTAAGGGTGCGATGATAAACAAGATTGAGAGGAACGATGACCTTAGAGGTTGAGTTTTGTCAGTCTGTGTGTAAGTGAATGCCCTCAGCCCTGGGGCCAGTCGCAGACGATGAGTCACAATAACGTGGCTGAAGATATGATGCCCAAACCACACATTAAAACATGTAGAAACGACGACGTTCCGGTCTGTCCTGGACCAGTCCATCAACCAGGAGGCCCGGTCTCTGACCAGGCTTCCTGGTTGAAGGTCTAGTCAACCAGGCTGATCGCAGCCTGGTTGATCAGGTATCCTTTGGAGATGTTAATCACGTTCTCTCTTGAACACTGTTAAGGGTCGGCCAGTTATGTGTAGTGGAAGCGTGTTGAACAGTCTCGGGCCTCTGATGTTGATAATTCTCTCTCAGAGTACCTATTGCACCTCTGCTTTTCAACGGGGGTATTCTGCACATCCTGCCATGCCTTCTGGTTTCACGTGATGTTTCTGTGTGGAGATTTGGGACCAGCCCCTCTCATATTTTCCGTGTGTAAATTATTATGTATCTACCGCCTAGAGAATACAGATTTAGGCTTTTGAGTCCGTCCCATTAATTTAGATGGCTTATTGAGTGGATTCTAGCAGTAAAGATCTCTGCACACTCTCCAAGTCAGCAATTTCTCCAGCTTTGAAAGGGGCTGTTATTGTGCAACAGTATTCCACTCTGGAGAGCACTAGCGTCTTTAAAAGTATCATAATTGGTATCGCATCTCTTGTTTGAAAGGTTCTTGTTCTTCAACCTGTTATTTTTCTTGCAGTTGTGACGGCTACTTTATTGTGTTCTTTAAAGATAAGGTCTTCTGCCATGATTACATCCAAATACTTTACATTATTTTTACGTTCAATGGTACGATTTGACTGCAATTTATACGTTGTTTCCGTTTTTATATTTTCATTTTTATCATGGCGCAGGGCTCTTATCTTGAGGTTATCTCGAGATGATTTCGTTTTTTTTTTTTTTTTTTAGTGTCCCCGCGGCCCGGTCCTCGACCAGGCCTCTACCCCCAGGAAGCAGCCCGTGACAGCTGACTAACACCCAGGTACCTATTTTACAGGTGGGCTGGTACACCCAGGTACCTATTTTACAGCTCGGCTGTAGCTTGTTACTATACAGAAATGATAGAGTAAATTTAAGATAGTGAGATAATCATTTACATGAATGGTACGGTTTAATATTTTAGTTATCTCATCACCCAGACCTTGTTAGTGGTCCTGTGGTGACTCGCTCACCTGTCTTATTCCCGCCTCGTTTTGTATGGTGTAAACATAACAGCCAATGTCACCATATCATCATAATAGCATCGGTAGTAAAGAAACACCTCCAACTCTTAAAATAATTCAATATGACGTCAATATAATGATTCTGCAACGAGCAACTGACATATATAAATGTGGTAACACAGAGTTTACCAATAAATACTTTTATGCGGTAACCCCAAGAGTTTATTAACCGAAAAAACACCTAAATATTATTTCAATTGTAGCATTTCTTAGCCTGATGTGTTATGAGGCGCGTGTCACAAGAGCCTCAAGAAGTACCTACCTGAGATTAGCTCCAGCAGACGGGACCTAAGGGGTCCAGCATGTTGTGTTGGCTGGCGTAGTGTTAGAGACGCAGCTTGCGAGGCTTACACAGGCGTTGTCTGGCGGCGGACACGGTAGAAGCCGTTGCTACGGTGACCCGGGGTTACTGTTGACAACCGTCGCCATGACAACGGGACGCGTGATCAGCTGTTTTATATACGATGAGGTCACGCGTCAGCTGATTGCTGTTAGTGAGAGGTGCGTCAGTCTGGAAACCTATTCTCACAAGTTATTTTATGAGTTTTAATGGTTTTTGTACATCTGTCAATATTAAGGTTTTAAATCTGTTATAGTTTATCATCATCTGGCCTCACCATCTCCACACCCGTCACAACCAGCTCCACACCAGTACTTCTGGGTAGTTTAGGAGCAGCACTACTCTTCTTTATAAGAATAACTGTGCCAATAATTTAGTTCCTTTGTTCCGCGGTGTTTACCATCCAAAACCTGGAACATAAAAGGATAAAATATAAAAACCTAAAAACGCTACGAATAAACCTATCTAAGGATAATTCATATAGCCAAAATAAAGGTCTTATTGAAGTTAAAATATCGCGCCACATCACCCATGGTTGGCTAAACAAGAAGGTTAAAAGATAAATTAAATTCTTAATCAATATAAAACTATTATGTTATAATACAGAGTACGGTTGGTGCTATATTTTTTTTTAAGTATTGACGTAAATATGATATTTTTATTTATTATTTAATAAGGACAAAAATAGAGCGAGAGGTATTATTATGCTTCCATGTTTTAGAGCATTAATAATCATCTTGGAAATAAATCATGCAGAAGTGAATATTTTTATTAAAACGAGCAGTAGTAGAGTGGAGGGAGGAGGGGTGGGGAGGACAGACAGGCAGCAGGTGGCCTGTACAAGGGTGCCAGGTGGTTGGAGGCAGGTCCCAGGTACTGAACCTACAGGACAGAGCAGCTCTGCCTACATAGCAGTGACTATGGAATAGTGAAGCCTACCTTTCTATGCTCCCATTTACTCTTTTGTACCTGGTTTGTTTTCTAATTGTCTTTACGTTTGAGTTCATCACCGTAGATGGCACCTCCATCCACAACTGCTCTCACTGCACGCCACTTCTTGACCACGATAAACAAAAAGAACAGACTTGCATATTTGCTGGAAAAGGTCTGATCTGAATGCTAAACACAGCGCCACTGACGTGGGAGAAGCCAAGGTGCATCAGACAAGGTCACAGTGGCAAACCGGACATAATACTGGCAAACAACCACTACTTTCTAAACACCCGCACAGCACGAGTCCCATCCACTCAGTAGCAGCAACCACCTGTCAGTAGCACTGGCAGGTAACCAATCTTGGAGACTCCACAGGCTATCTTGAGGTTATCTTGAGATGATTTCGGGGCTTTAGTGTCCCCGCGGCCCGGTCCTCGACCAGGCCTCCACCCCCAGGAAGCAGCCCGTGACAGCTGACTAACACACAGGTACCTATTTTACTGCTAGGTAACAGGGGCATAGGGTGAAAGAAACTCTGCCCATTGTTTCTCGCCGGCGCCTGGGATCGAACCCAGGACCACAGGATCACAAGTCCAGCGTGCTGTCCGCTCGGCCGACCGGCTCCCAACTTAACACTTAACCATTCAGAATAACTTCTAAACTACACAAGTGAATAAATGCCATTACCAAATGTATGAACACAAACATTTGAGCTGGATCCCTAGCAAGGTCAGCACTCACGGCCAAAAAGGTACACGAAGGTGGAACTGGACTCCAAGCGGGTTAGTACTCCTAGCGGACCAGGACACCTAACGGATTAATACTCCTAGCTGGTTAGGACTCCTAGTGGGCCAGGACTCCCAGCTGGTCATGATTCCTAGCCGAGACAGCGTGGAACACAGAGATAAGAGACAACGTTCACCTGGTGGGATGTCGGCATCTGCCTCGTAGCTTTGGGTCAACGGCTACCATGACTGGCAAGGCGCTAAGTCAGGATCACTATATGATACCATTCAAGAACACGCCAGGATTCGTCAAGCATTGAACGTGTTCGCTTACAACACCTGTACATTAATGTTTCTTCCATCATGGCAGCTTACTTTGTATACATTAAACAGTTGACACGTGACGGCCGCCGCCAGTGTCACAACACCTGCCTGGTGGTGCTACTGGTCATACGTGGCCGCCAGTGTCACAACACCTGCCTAGTGGTGCTACTGGTCATACGTGGCCGCCAGTGTCACAACACCTGCCTAGTGGTGCTACTGGTCATACGTGGCCGCCAGTGCCATAACACCTGCCTAGTGGTGCTATGGCACGCCGCCGCCAGTGCCATAACAACAATATTCCGGCCTTGGCTCAAGGATGACGACGTATTTTTTCTTTCTTCCTCTTCCTCGAAACTGCCGTCTTTTCTGCCTTTACTTTATTCTCATTATTACTTCCTTTGTCCCGTCCTCTCCCTCTCTCCCTCCGACATCACCACCACTGCTGCTCTTTGGGGCAGAATTTTAATCAGTTTAATTAGTGTGAGGAACACCACGCCACCACCCTCAACCTCACCACCCACCCCACGTAACCCCTGATTCTCCTCCACCCACCATAACCTCTCGCTATCCTCCACCCCACCCAGCCCCCCCCCTTACATAACCTCCCACAATCCTTCATCCTATCCTGCTCCTCCATAACTTCCTGCTATCCTCCACCCCACCCAGCCCCCCTTTACATAACCTCTCACTATCCTTCATCCTATCCTGCTCCCCCATAACTTCCTGCTATCCTCCACGTCACCCAGCCCCCCCTTACATAACCTCCCACTATCCTTCATCCTATCCTGCTCCCCCATAACTTCCTGCTATCCTCCACCTCACCCAGCCAACCCCTTACATAACCTCCCACTATCCTTTATCCTATCCTGCTCCCCCATAACTTCCTGCTATCCTCCACCCCACCCAGCCCCCCCCCTTACATAACCTCTCACTATCCTTCATCCTATCCTGCTCCCCCATAACTTTCTGCTATCCTCCACGTCACCAAATCCCCCCCCCATAACATCACCCCACGAAGTGATAACCAAGTGGCGAATTTCCTATTGCGAAAAGTTTAGGTGAGTGAGAGGCGCGGCACATATAAGTGACCTTACTGGACCGACGCCAGGAGCAAGAGGCTGCTAACCCGAAGGCAGCGTCAGAAGACGGAGAAGTTGGTAGTTGTCTCCCATGTTTTTTAAATATGACAAGTAATAAATAAATAAATGTTTATTCAGGTAAAGTACATACATACAAGAGGTTATACAAAAATTGATAGATTTATAGATAGAGCTAGTACATACAATGCCTAAAGCCACTATTACGCAAAGCGTTTCGGGCAGTTCTGTGGGCTTGTATCTACTGGAAACATTAACTTTGACTTGTGAATTTATGCGTGTTTGGAATTAATGACTGATTCGGATTACAATAAATTGAGGAGATAGTGAGGTTGGTGGTGGTGGGTGGAGGCGGGTATAAAAGTGGCTGGTGGCAGCCATTTTCCTCACTACAGCGCCAGCCTCCAAGCTCGTAACACCGTGTCCCTCGCAGCGTCCCCAGCAGTATAGATGACGAGAGGCACTTTGCAGGGTCCGTCACATCGCCTGAGGTAAGATACTTTCTAAAAGTTCCACTGACCATTTTCGTTGACTTTCGAAATGTGCTAAAGTCAGATGATGAGTCACTCAGAAGTTTGAGAAACGATGACGTTCCGGTCCTCCCTGGACCATTGTCAAGTGCCATGGTCATCATAGTGGTCTTGGACCATCACACGACCTGATAATGGTCAGGACGGACCGAAATATCGACGTTTCTCCATCTTCTGATGTGTGGTTTGGTCATCGTGCGAAAGGTCATAAAAGTTCAGCGATGTGTACAGTACCAGTGTTAATGACATAGCGTCAGTTGCCGTGTCCTCCAGAATTGACCACAGACCAGCACACCTCTGTGGCTCAACAACCTCGTATCGCACCTTCTTCCCCATCCTCCCAAGTGATGCTACATAGAGCAACGCTTTGTACCACTCGTACACTTGGTAATTGTCTGGGAGAGAAAGCCTTGTCAAGGCCCCTCTGGGCCACTGACTAACCTGCCAGGGTCACCAAACTCCCTATTGCCTTTTTACTGTTAGGTGAACAGAGGCATCAGGAGTAATGAAACGTGCCTAAATGTCTTGTCCAGCTGGAGCCAGTTACAGGACTATTCAGTAGGGCATCACCAGCTCTCACCAATGCTTTACACTACACCAAAGGGCACGAAGAGAAAGTTGAACCTAACCTCTCATATGTCTAACATAAACATATCTTATGCCTATTGTACACAGTCTTGGGCTTATCGTAGTTCCTATATGTACTAGGCCCAGGAGCAGATATTTATTTTGTCCATTATTTTTGCTCCGGAGAGCAAAAATACCTACGGTCACCTCCTTTTCACTTATAATGAATGAGGTTGTCGGCTGCGACTGCATTATACCAATGTACAAATTTATTAACTTGCTCTTTCATGCTCCTTTCCTCGGGACCTTGGCATGGTGGTGTTTGATGGTGCTCCTGAGTTGTAAAAAGGTCTTGGGGATGACATATTCTATATGGCCTCCTTCAGCGCCCTCAGCAGACAGCACATCTGCTCATTCACTTCCAGAGGTGTCAACACTAGAGGGAATCTATAGCAAGTCGTAGGTTTTTTTAAATATCAACAGTACAAAATGTGGACTTTTGGGTGCCACAGTTAATTTTTTGTGCATATATTACAATGTCGCTATATGCTAAAAATATAATTTTTGGCAAAGCATCCTTCAAAAATGGTGGTAGAGCACTTGAGCATCTACTGATCAGACGCACAAAATGGACTGTTGTAAGCCAAAACGTTCACATTTTGTACGTATGTACTTGAAGACCCTTTACACCCCTAGCAAGACCACGTCTATGTACAATAACTGCTTTAATCCCTGCGCCTCCTTGTCCCTACTCTGGTTATTTATTTATTTATTTGTTTATTATATATATATATATATATATATATATATATATATATATATATATATATATATATATATATATATATATGTAGTAGCCAGAATGCACTTCTCAGCCTACTATGCAAGGCCCGATTTGCCTAATAAGCCAAGTTTTCCTGAAATAATATATTTTCTCTTATTTTTTTCTTATGAAATGATAAAGCTACCCATTTCATTATGTATGAGGTAATTTTTTTTTATTGGAGTTAAAATTAACGTAGATATATGCCCGAACCTAACTTATCTTTATAGGTTAGGTTAGGTTAGGTAGCCTAAAAAGTTAGGTTAGGTAGTCGAAAAGCAATTATTTCATGAAAACTTGGCTTATTAGGCAAATCGGGCCTAGCATAGTAGGCTGAGAAGTGCGTTCTGGCTACTAGGTACGACATTATATATATATATATATATATATATATATATATATATATATATATATATATATATATATATATATATATATATATATATATATATATATATATATATATATATATAATGTCGTACCTAGTAGCCAGAACGCACTTCTGAGCCTACTATGCAAGGCCCGATTTGCCTAATAAGCCAAGTTTTCATGAATTAATGATTTTTCGACCACCTAACCTACCTAACCTAACCTAACTTTTTCGGCTATCAAACCTAACCTAACCTTTAAAGATAGGTTAGGTTAGGTTAGGTAGGGTTGGTTAGGTTCGGTCATATATCTACGTTAATTTTAACTCCAATAATTTTTTTTTTACCTCATACGTAATGAAATGGGTAGCTTTATCATTTCATAAGAAAAAAATTAGAGAAAATATATTAATTCAGGAAAACTTGGCTTATTAGGCAAATCGGGCCTTGCATAGTAGGCCGAGAAGTGCGTTCTGGCTGTTAGGTACGAAAATGGTACCTAAATGCCAAATGGTTTAACAACCCAGTACCCATTTTACTGATGGGGTAAACAGAGGCTACAGTTAAGGATTGGCACCCAGTAACTTCTCCCCGGCCAGAATACGAAGTTATTTGTTAGGTTAGCGGCTTGGGCTAGCTGGGCTAGCAACACGACCTACAAGATCCACGAGCTGCTCACGTGGCCGGCCACCCGACCCTCCTTGCTTCCCTGTCTGGCTTGCTTCTCCCACCCCCCAACCCCCCACCCCGTCAAGACCCACTTCTTCCCCCGTCAACATCCCCACACACATGTTTAAGCACATGCGCCTGCGCACTCCAACTATAAACAAACCTACTTTCTCCTACCAGCACCTTCCTCAACACCTCTATAATCTCACATCATCACGCTCCCGTTAACCTATTCTTTTTTAACCACTTCCTATCACCCCCCTTTCTACTTCGGCTTCTGCCTCGTCACCTCTCCCACTTCGCGCCCCATCTCTCTATTTGCTCTCGATGCGCCTATGCGTTCACTATATACGTTTAACAGCACATTTCGTGTAATATCTGATACAAGATATTACCGTCTGATTTACACTCCTTCCTGTTCCCTCTACTTCTCCCTGGCACACCTTCCCCCCCCCCTCTCAACCCCACCAGACTACCCTCGGGCGGGACCAGTCCAGGAGGAGGTGACTCCCCCCTTATCATGGGGCTGGCACGTGACGCCCAGCTGTTACCAACCCGCACCCCGGCCTTACTGCCACCACCACCACCGACTGACACCACCACCGACTGACACCGCCACCACCGCTTACTCTACCACCATCACCACCACCACTAACTACAGCCACAACTATACCACAACCACTACCACCACTATCACCACAACTCTACCTCTACTCTACTCGGTGGTAGAGTTAGTGGTGGTGGTAGATAAATTTAAATTTTAAATTTTGCCCCGAGGGGCGAGTTTATTGGGCAGCGCCACTCATCTTGTGAGTGAACATACCGCCATTGTACATTCTGCTATGGCGGTATGTTCACTCACAAGATGAGTGGCGCTGCCCAATAAACTCGCCCCTCGGGGCAAAATTTAAAATTTAAATTTATCTACCACCACCACTAACTCTACCACCGAGTTATTCAAAACTTCCTAGAATTTCGTCAATAGAACAAAATATTAAACTTTTTTTTTTTACTATAATATTGGTAAAGAATGTAGCACGGGAACAACCAATTTCATTCTAAAATAAGCTCATTTTATAACAAAACAAGACTAAATAAAGTAGGTTTGATTTTATATCATTCATCCTCCACCTATTTCCATGTTATTTTGTTATACAATTAGCTTATTGCAGAATAAAGATATGTGTAATCGCATTCTGCATTCATTACTATTGTAATTACTATTGTACACTGGATGCCGAGTGTACACGGTACGAATTTCCTTACAAATCTTACACTCTTAATTTCCAGCATCCACCTGTCCTCTTCTTCTTTCTCTTGATTTAATAAGGATGTGTTTGTATATATTGTACAGGCTCTTGTATCGTCACACTCTTGGCTAAACCACAACCATGTCACTAGCTCCAACACTAAAGTGTTATTAGCACCAACACTAAAGCTAATTAAATCATTTTTAATTAAAGATTCTTTAAATCTTTTACATTCTCTAAATATAAACATTATTGTATATATATTTTACGTAACTCTTACTGTTTCTGTCAACTCTTCAGTACTTACCTGAGCTTATTGCTTTTGCAGATTGGACTCTACCCTGGCAAGCAACAGAGGCAGTCGATTGGCCAATTGTGGTAACCAGCTCGAGCTCAGCGTCCTTTCTCAACTCCACAACGTTCCCTGAGGTGAATCTCAAACCATACCCACTCTGAAATGATAACTATTTTACCCACTCTGAAATGATAACTATATTTTACCCACTCTGAAATGATAACTATATTTTACCCACTCTGAAATCTCAATCTCATAAGTGTATAGAGGTAGCCAAAATCTAAAATTGTATTTTATTTATTGTCAGATAACATTGGATTATGTGTAAATAATCCTAATGAATGTAATAATAATAATAATAATAATAATGTAATAATAATAATAATAATAATAATAATGTAATAATAATAATAATAATGTAATAATAATAATAATAATTTGTTCAATGCAATAACCGTTTTCTTCATCTACAGACATCTCAAGATACTACAAAATTGGCTGCTCTACTTTGATACAATTTTGCAAGCTCAAGTTAAACATCCTCTTGATCGGGAGTGAAATCCTGATATCAGTAACAAATACTTGCAAGACTGATCTTATAATTGTTACGCTTGCAGTACCTCCTTACTACCACGATGGTCCAGGAGCAGCACAACACCTACACCAAGTGTGTGGCTGACCCTCAGGCCAGGTATGTCACTTGTCCCACATGTGCGCTCTTTAAAGTCATGACATATGTTTTAAAATTTGGTTACAATTCCTATACAGATATGTTAATGTAATATGTTGAAGACAGGCTTTGTTATTCATGTGCAATGAATTTGTATAATATATTCACGTTTTTTTAATGTGAAGTTTAACTTTGGAAAATGGTGGAGAAGTTGCAGGTCATGAATATTTCAAGACAAGATTAAAATAACAATATCATGTTCATGCCCACAGGAAGGCTACTTACAAAGCAATGGAGATGGGCGGCTTCTCCTATGCCCACACCAGCGCCACCAAGAACACCAGCACAAGTGCTGGGCAGATCAAGAACAAGAAAGACAAGGGCCAATTGGACGTGTGGGGGCCCGTGTACCAGGACAAACAACACTTTGTCGACATGCATATATGTTAGACCCACTCACTTGCCCAACCACTTTGGCTGGACGGTAGAGCGAAGGATTCGCTTCATGCAGGTCTGCGTTCAATCCCCGACCGTCCAAGTGGTTGGGCACCATTCCTTCCCCCCGGCCCATCCCAAATCCTTATCCTGACCCCTTCCCAGTGCTATATAGTGGTAATGGCTTGGCGCTTTCCCCCCTTGATAATTTCCTCCTGTCGCTAACACTGTTACCACATTCCTATGACAACTATCACGCTTATAGCACCAATAACAAACCCTATGTCATCACCACCACCCAACTCATATATCATTTCCACTACACCCCTAACACCAACATATATTTTAATCGACCTCCTAATTATCATCACATAAAAACAAAAGTTGTCTTGTCAATTGCAATAAATTCTGTTTTTCCATCTGTGTGGATAAACCAATCACATTTTTCTCTTATATTTGTGTACCCTTAAATCTAAGGTTACTTTCCATGAAGTAAAAAAATCGTGTGAAGGGTTGCTTTCGTGCAAAATTTAACAAATGTTAAATCTTATCAACCATTTTCTTTAACCTGACCACGGGGAAATATTTTATGAACTGAGCAAACTGTCATCCTCGCATGATTAACAGGAATAATGATAAAATAAAGATATAAATAAGTAAAAAGATTGACATTATGGCAGCAAATTCCTAAAAACTATACTGTATTCTGATTAAAGCTCTAAGGAGCATTGAACTAAAGTCAATTGATTAATAATGTGTTGATTAACAGTTTTATTAATTTCATATCGAATTCTACTAAGAACTATTAATTATATATTTCAAGTGCGAAACTTTTGATTGGTGATCTATGACAACCATCCATCTTTAGTGCCACATTTTTTACCTGCACTAGATGCCCCGAGACCCCTTATCTTGCTCAGGCTTGCTACCTACCCCTTGGGAGGCTGACGCGACAAACACTAATGAGGCTGCACTCATGTAATGTCACTTTCAAACATGAGTATTTGCTGTAGAATACTGGGTCTTGTTAATTATTTACACATTAATAATGCTCCGATAAAATATACTAAGCATAAGGCTCAGCTTTATTAAAGGGACGTTCATTTCTCCCAATATCTCAGAAGCAGAGCCTTCTAAGATTGTTATGGCAATTTCGTCTATTTTAGAATACTAGGGACGTGCTGTAGTCCATGTTTACATACAGTATATTCCTGGCGCCTCTTAAGTTCAAGTATGTTTATTGAGATAAAGAAATACGTCTCAAAGAGATAGAGTAGCTTAGGCTATTTCTACCCCCCTTCGCCTCTGAATCCTTAACGTGTGCTTTATATCAATTTGACGCATAAGGGGACACTTTTTCACCACGAAAATTTATGAGAATTTGATTCTGTTTATAGATTCCTTAATTATCTTGATTTGACATCACTCTAGCTATTATTACCTGATAAGACGATAAACCTCGTTATTGTACATATATAATATTGAAGAATGTTAGAGCATGTGGTATCATCACAACCAAAAATACAGTACTTATGCAAGATATTAAATGCGAGATCATTTTGTTCAATTTACTTTTGTTATTCATATTCATTTAGATTTTTTCCTGAATTTAAAGTAAAATACAAAAATAATGGGTAACTATCCATATTCGAGAACCGGGGTCAGTATTAGAATTTAATTAATATGAAATTACGTATACTCAAGAAAATATATGGAATTCTGTTGACCAGACCACACACTAGAAGGTGAAGGGACGACGACGTTTCGGTCCGTCCTGCTGAGTTAATTGTGCACTCGAGGGTTAATACTGCACAAAATTACCTTTGATAAGCAGGCCCTCCCAACCTTTGAAATTTCATCACTTAATTTTTTTAAATTTTTGCCCCGAGGGGCGAGTTTATTGGGCAAAGCCACTCATTTTGTGAGTGGACATACCGCCATACCTTGAGGTGCTTCCGGGGCTTAGCGTCCCCGTAGCGCCTTAGCAGCATGTACAACACTCTCCAATAGGAAGAAAACCCGCTGGGTTGTTCATCCTGTAGGTTTCATCACTGTTCCCCTAGGAAAAAAATTTACCTTTCCCAAGGACCCACGATAATCAACTAACTCACTGGCTACCTACCTTGTGTCGCTTCCGGGGATCAACGGCCCCGCGGCCCTGTCTCCGACCAAATGTCCTGTACCGTAACAATCAGTAACGAGCTTTTTTTTTTTTTTTTTTACATGCAAATCATGCAATTTAAATACAATAAAAACGAGAAAAAAAAAACAGAAAACATAACAAAACAATAGACCACTGGCCAGAACGGCCGACAGCTCAGTACAACAAAATACAAACACGATAAATGCAGTGAAAAACACAGACATCAAGACACAAAATAACAGCAATACACCCGGCAGCCTGATGCCCCAACAAGCCACACCGGAAGCAAGTACGGGGTTGTCGGGCATAAAGCACCCGCACGTAGTAACCCAACAGCCGGACAGAGGATGGAATGTCCGACCTCAGTCGCATCCCGAGGGTCCGAATGTTGGTCTTCACACCCGAATACGTGCCAGACGAAAGTGAGTTCATCCGCACACTGATGACGGAGCCGTACCTCTGGAAGAATCGCCGGAGGAGAGTCTCAGGAAACTCCATGGGGGCGCCATGAACACTGACGTACGTCACAGCTCCACTACGGTCCGAAATGGTCACAGACCCGGAGCCTTCCTGCAGCTGCAAAGTACGGCCCTCGTACCTCCGTAGAAAATCACGGTACACCGCCCCACCCACAAATTTGACACGGTGAGCAGTGACCAGCTCAACACCATATACGTCCCGAACCGGGACTCTAAGCATGTCACTCAATACCACGTCCACCAGCGGGTAACCAGCACGGCCAGTAAACTCCAATCCGATGGAGTTTAACCACACGACAGCGGGAATAGGGCCGCCCATCGCAAAACACGCCACGTCCCTACCACCAGGAACAGCAGGGAGGGTAGACACCCCCTGCTGGCGAAAACGGCAACTACCTCAAACTGCCGAAGCGGACAAGCGACACGTCCTCACTCAACGGCAGCGCAGGTGGAACTCATCAGTTCCGAGCTGGTTGCACTAACCACTGAGTGCCAGTCGATAAATTTGTTTATGAAATACTGTAATATGAATAGACAGATTCAAGTTCAAGTTCAAATATGTTTATTGAGACAAGAAAAAATACATCTCAAAGGGATAGAGTAGCTTAGGCTATTTCTACCCCCCTATGTAAGTCCGGGACAAGTTAATTCATACATAAAAATATGGTATACATTGTATTATCATAGACACTACTGGGGTAAGGAAGGAGCAAAAGTCAATGTTTTCCTTTGACCATTCAGAGTGCATTCTATATAATAATCTGGAGTAGAATTTTATTTTAAGATACCTAAATGAAAACCCTCATTATGTTATATATGGTAGATAAAAATGTGCGATATATAAGGGGTCCACCAATAATATTTCATACCAACTTTATATCTAATAATCTTTCCAGTAGCTTATCAATTGTCAGTATGCAAAATATGGAATTTATTCAAGTAAGGTTCCCTTAGTTAAGGGGGTCTCCTGAAAATTTAATTTCTGCCCAAAATTTTGTCACGCCTAATTCTTTATTTGAAGATATCACTCATTTATGTGAAAATTGTACTGCTGATAGCAAAGGATATTTACATTTCAGGAGAGTTGATAGCTATTCTTGTAACGTTTTATTTTGTTAAATACATTTAAACATTTTTTTTAAATATTGTTGACGGTAGTTAAAAACGCATTTTGTTGTGATAAAATTGTTTAAATTTATGCATCTGTTAGTTTTCATTTGACATTTTCACACAATGCAGTGTAAAATGCTTTACCAAACTTAAATTATTTATTTTGCATATACGATACCCACTTTTTATTTATTCCACATTAGGGCAAAATGATTATATAGTTGTGAATGTCCTAGGTAAACATCATTAAAACAAAAACATTATGCAGATATATTTTAGCTGTCAAGTTCGATAAAAGGGTACTATTGCATGTCAGATTTAGGATTTAGTGACCAGTAGGCTACTCCTGCTTGGCAGGTTTAAAGTCTGTTGACTAGTAGGTTACTCCTTTATGACAGGTTTATTATTTTTGACTAGTAGACTACTCCTTCATGACAGGTTGAGAATCTGGTGACTAGTGGGCTACTCCTTCGTGACAGGTTGAGAATCTGGTGACTAGTAGGCTATTTTCGCATGGCGGGTTTGATCAATAGGCTTCTCTTCCACGATAGGTGTTGCGTATGTTAGACCACTCCTACGTTCTCGTATGCTTAGACCGGTTTACCACGTGACCAGATGCAATCTTTCCTGCTGACATCGCGGCCGACTCTGGTCAATGGGTTTCCCTGCACTCCGGATTAGTCGGCCATAGCTTCACACCAATGTTGAGATTAAGATCTGCACGTTAGCAACGTCTCTGGTAGAAGGACCTCTCCTCGCCCCACACTCTGTACTCTACTGGGTACGCTGGTGTTCACTCTTCTTACAAATTACTTATTATCATTCTGGAACTTACTATGTAATTTGATTATTCTAGAGTTAATGATACCTAAGCTATCTCTAGCCCTATCATCTTAAAGAGGTTAAACGCCATTTCAAATGTATAGAGGGGCTGTAATGTTTTACTCGACTTGAAAACACTCACTAAGTGTCATGTTGGCCATCATCTATCATGACCGCTCACTGAATCTGAGAACATTTCACGGTCGCCTCGTTTTCCTGAATTTGAAACCAAATTATATTCTTGTTTTATGTTCACTACATCAAATATAGTACAACTTACATTTTTAGTCGATATAAAAATCGAGCATGAGTTCTATGGACACTTTCTTCACGGTGAAGTAAAGTTGGCCGTGTTCAAATGAACAAATAATTGGATTATGAACAAAATAATTGGTGTAGTTGGCCGTGTTGTCACTCCTCCATGTTTACACAACAGGGGGTCCTGAGACACCCAAACAATTTATTTATTTATTTATTTATTTATTTATTTATTTATTTATTTATTTATATACAAGAAGGTATATTGGGTTTGTGAGAATACATAGCATAGTACAGTACTTACAATCTTGTAAAGCCACTAGTACACGCAGCGTTTCGGGCAGGTCCTTAATCTAACAGATAATTTTAAGTAGGTAAATTCTAGCAGAATTAATAAAATGATAACAAATACATCGCAAGAAAAAAATGAGATGAGAGAGATTAATAAGTATATTAAAGCACATTGGTATATTAAAGCTCTGATTGATTACATTGACAGCTTGATTGGTAATTTAAACAAGATTAATAGACACCAACAAGGTGAGAATACTGACAAGACTCATAACTAACTTCACCATACTATGCAGGATACTTATCTCTGTGTTGTCCAAAGTAATAAGTTGATGCCGTAGCTTAAAAACTACAAAAAAAAACTCGTAACTTTTGGGTATACTGGTGAGACGGCCAGCCATCAACCAGTTTAGTTTAGTTCATTTATTATGCACCCCATACCCATCACCCAGCCACGCGCCGTCCGGACTACCTGTGGGAAATATTTACCTGACGTCCAGTTGTGATATATGTTATAAGCACATTAAGTTGTTATTTTGAGTTTCTTATAATAAAAGTACATTACATTACCTGTAACAGTTCATTATGGGACTTACAAGATATTCTAGTTACAAACCAATTATACATATTTGAGACATAAGATACATACTTATAAGCGATTTTAAATCCTCCAAAAAAATTGCATTTGCATGTATAGAATAATATATAGACTAATATTCATAATTGTTTAAGTTTGCACATGAAATTTGCTTTTGTGCATGTAGTACTAAAAACACGTTCTTACAAAAAAAAAATTATTTCCACACTACATCACCGAATGCCCAGTTATCAGACCCGTCGGCTTTGCAATTACTTTATTCACTCGTATTCTTGAGGATATCCTCATAAGGCACCCAAAATTTGCCCGTGCAGGCTACTGAACATATGGCCCTGTATGACTAACCATTCTGCGAGATGGGGACTTTTTGTATCACTGCTACTTTATTCACTCTTGTGTTGATGATATCCTCATAATGCGCCCAGAGTCTGCCAGTGCAGACTACTTATCACATGCATTTGTATGACTAACCATCCTGTGAGATGGAGATTTTTAGCATTACGTAGCTAGTTTTTTGACACGCTGTACTCCATCATATAGTCTAGGGCAGTAGCACAAATGCAGATGTACCTAAATGTGTTAATAAAATATAAAAAATTGATAACAGTAATTCACACATTTAACGTGTAGCCTATAGTAATTATATTTTGATAAAAAGCCCAATCACGCACATTTCGGAGAGAGATAGTATATGTTATGACATCCTTCCCCCTCCCTCATAGTCTAGAAGGTCATCTGTGCTGTCAGCGAGGTCACACTGGCTAATCGTCCAAAGACTATAGCACTTATACTCTTAATGAAAGCAGAGTACTGTGTGAACTGACGGCGTATGCGCAAATCCTCGTATTTACTAACGTCATCAGCTGACGTCAATAATTGGACGCAGCTGGAAAAGTTGTGGAACCACTTCCCGGAACATGGGGCTACCACATTCTGGTTTGCGTCATTCTGCGTCACTAACATGCAAGCTTCTATAAGTCTCCAAACAATTCAGCTTATACCTAAAATAAATCATTGTAGTACAGATAATCTGTCTGTGAAGACTTCTCGTCGCCATCCTCTAAGTTACAAACGTTTGAGGACGTTGTGTGAGAGAAAACCTGCGTGATAGGACTCACGTCGAGGGTTCCTGCCAAGCTACACGTACGCTGGCCGCTCACCTTCCCCTGCCACACAACCCTCCCGCCTTATAAGCAGCCGTCTGGCCCCAGACAATTCAGTGTTAGCCAGCAGAGCATACGTATCACATTCTATTTCACTCCATAGACAGCTGCTCTGAATAATTATTTATTCGTTTTCAAGTGTATCCGGTACCTGATCCCTGGTTTCTGTGATCTACAGGTAGTCACCAAGGTAGGAAACAATTAATTTTGTTTTGTCATTGTTCCAAGGTACATAACCATGCCCTAATTATTTACTAAAAAGTTAATTAACTACGAAATTAAATTTCTAATTAAATTTATTAGATATTTATCTCATCTAACAATGTCAGATGTGTTAGACTACATATATTGTAGTCTGGGTCGGTCTGCATACATATATTGATTTAATTAAAGGGTCCCGGTAATAGTCAGGTTCGTTCTCGACTTACAATCCAGAATTCCGGGTTCGAATCTCGGGAGGGACGGAAATGGTTGGGCGCGTTTCCTATTACCTAATGCCCCAGTTCACCTAGCAGTAAATAGGTATCCAGTTGTTAGTCAGCTTGTTATGGGTTTGCATCCTTTAGAGGGTCAATAATTCAACTCTGGGGTGGGGGGGGGCTCGTTATAAGCCTAACATGTACTGTATGTATATACACTGACTGCCTGTCCCCTGACACAATGAATTATTAATTATCACGTGTTTCTTCCACAGAAATTACTTTGCATCATATACGGCTCAACTGCTAATTCTTGAACGCTACACAAGTTAAAGTATATACGCACGAATCTCAGCGATCATCCTCGTCCTTAGACGGAACCTCACACAGTAAAAAGACCTTCGTGAGCCTCGTCGTGGTAACCACCACCAGCAAGATGGTTCTGGAGCACGTCTACGCCTCCTGCAGCTACGATGTTGACCCTCACGCCAGGTAAGTCATGTTCACCTGTCTTTCATTTTAGTCTTTCAAATGAAAATCACTGTAAATTTGCTGAGTTCTGTATGCAATCTCAGTACAGAGAACCAACACAAATCACTAAAATATATACAAATATATAAACGACAAAGGTTTTAGTGGTAAATATGAATCGAAGTTTATTTTTTAGCAGCTGGATTGGTTTAAATATCAGTATAGAAAAGATATATAGTAATATTTGCATTCTTCCCTACAGGAAGGCCACTTACAAGGCCATGGAGACATGCGGTTACGTGCAACAAGCCCAGCAGACCAGCGCCGTCAGGAGCAAGAGCACGGGGCAGACCAAGACCAAGAAGGCCAAGAACCAAACAGATGTGTGGGGGCCCGTATACCAGGACAAACAACATTTTGTTGATATGCACATCTGCTAGGGTCCCCTAGCCTAGGGCCCCTAGCCTAGGTAGTCCTAGTTACTCAGCTCTGCTAGTCCTACCTAACATATGTGCCTATAGGTATGCACATATGTTAGCTGGTTCAAAACATGCTGGTATCAATACTGTGTATTGAATTTATTATTAATACTAAGGGAAATATTATATGTTAGAATTTAGTACAGTATATACTAAATATTCCGTATTCATGAAATTAATTTTATCTATAATTAATTTCATCTTTATATTAATTTATAAAAGAATCATGACATTACTGAATAAGTATTACATACAGTATTCTATAATATTGTTTCCCATATTTCACATTACGTAGATCTCACGTATATACGAATTATCATATAATTTTATAATAAACTATTTATTTATATTGTTTTGTGTTCCCTGCTTACCAATAACTAACGAAGAGATTAAATAAACTCTAGAGTAGAGAAGCCTAATGAAGGAAGAGAAGAAATAACACGCATTACAATACATAACTGTCATAATGTGTCAGTGTGATTCAGGCAGACACAAAATTATGTTAGTTCCGTACTTATCAATCAGTGCATACGAGGTGAAACCTACCTCTTTTATATACTGCCTATTAGCCTTGTTGTACTAGTGCATTTTTTGTATTTTTCTTGGCGTTTGCATTCATTATCGTATCTGGCCTATAGATGCAAGTGGCTTCCAAGACGTGTTGGCTATCCGCATACGATTCCAGTATTTCCGATGAGACATCCGTACGTTCCAGCATCCGTACACTTGCCTCATTTACTTTACCTAGACCCAGGGCGCACTCCCATATGATGCAGATTATTAACATCATGAAAGGTTGAAGATGAAGCCAAAGAACAAGTGGGGCAGTCATAGTCTGGTTTAGACAATACAAGCAAACAGTGCACATAGAAAAGTGTGCACTTTATCAGCCCCAGGAAGTATGGGACAAAACTGAGTATTAAAATATGGGGCAAGTTACAGTTAAACTACCCAAAGAGCTTAGCATTATCCTCATACACAAGGAGATTACTGTACCATACAGTGCCAAAGATGTACAAGAAATGACATGCATCTTAGTCTTAGCCACGGAGAATTTGAAGCCATGATTGACAGCTCAGAATGACACGCTATCAATTACAAGTTTGAGTTAGCACCACAACCGCAGATTGTCAATATATAGCAGACAAAATACCCAGAAGGAAGAGAGGGGAAATATTTAAGGGCAATCAGGAAAAATAAGTGCTTAAAACACTACACTGGAATAGTGTTTTAAGCATTACCTGATACTCTTGAAAAGAGGTAGAGAATGCAGTACCAAACTATACCCTAAATGTACAACTAGAAGGAAAACTCTGAAGGAAAAGTGGGAGAAAGCTTCAAAGGCCAAAAGAATACAGATGGGTATAATACAAAATACAATGCTATACTTCCAGGTAGTGTCATAAGCCTTTTCGTTTTAAAAAAGAATGGCTACAACTGAGACATAGTAAAGGCAGCAAGTCCTGTATACAATGCAGGACTTACGGGTTAGGAAGGCAGGACAGAGATGGAAACGAGAGCTAATGGTTGGGAAGTGTGTACCTAGCTCATTTGCGACTAACACCAAATCAGCAAGAACAGAACCCAAGAGATGAAACATGGGCATTACATCTGAAGCAAATTTATTGCCAATCTTTTAGGTCTTCCAGATATAAGGAGATGAATGTTGTCAATAATAATGGAGACATAGGACCTACAAGGCTCTTGTTTAGCTATACTGATGATCCTACAGACCACCATACTGGCAATCAAAAAAATTAAGGACTCTGATGTCTAATGGAATTGGTTATTTTTCCAGATTGCACACTTATAAAACAGCAAGATTAGAAGCATAAACCAAGGACAGAGCTAGGACATGGTCCAACATGGCAGAAGCCATGAAGCAAGCAGGGAACACAGCACCCTCATGGGTGAGAGATAACACAATCTATCATGCCAGTTCAACTTGAGGGGTCCAGTTGCCTGCCAGTAGACTTTGAGAGTAAGTTAAGATTTCAGCTACCATGAAATTGTAAATATAGAACCATGGTATACCATCTACCAGGGCAGCAGGGAAAGCCGAGTGCAAGTTAGCATACAAAAGAACATGTTGTCACAAGCAGTGCTCTCCTTTTTTTCAACGAAGCCCTACTGCATCAAACGTTTTCCTAGTGATGTAAAAACCTTTTTCTCCCACATGCCCCAACCTGGACAAAACCTTCTTCTAAGGTTGACTCCTCTGGCAGGTGGGCCAATGACCTAAACAGGAACCCCAACTCAGGGTTTCTTTTTATAAAAATGTCATTCGAAGAGATGTAGTAAAGAGGGCTGATGCAACCCACAGCAGCCTGAGGGTACTGTATGTGAGCCCCCTTGCCATAAGGTGGAAGCCAGGAGGGTGTGGTGTAAACAAATGTCTTCAGTTTGGAAGTACAGTAGTTTGGTTGCCTGGGAAGACACTACATATTTGTTAAAAGCAGGATTTGGCACCTTCTACACGAAGACTGAAATACCAGTCCAAAATAATATATCAATTCTACAAGACAGTCATTTCAAGAATGGGGAAGAAAAAAAAAAAAAAGTGCGCAATATTAAGACATTATTATTTTTATTATTTATCATTTACACTCCTAAATGGAATTAACTTCTGATCAATATGCATATATGAAGCATTAAAGCTTGTGTTTCACAAAGTGGGTAATACTTTATGATCAGTACATGTGACAATTTATGAATGGCCATTGCTCTGAGATAATGAATCTTTTGCACAAGCTATATCACAGACAAATATTTTTTAAGTAAATATAAATTACAGAATGGACAACAACATTAGTTTAACAAAGTGTATTAATTTGACCAGACCACACACTAGAAGGTGAAGGGACGACGTTTCGGTCCGTCCTGGACCATTCTCAAGTCGATTGTGTCGACACAATTGACTTGAGAATGGTCCAGGACGGACCGAAAAGTCGTCGTCCCTTAATCTTCTAGTGTGTGGTCTGGTCAAACTACTTCAGCCACGCTATTGTGACTCATCGCCTGCAAAGTGCATTAATAACATGATAATACAGCATTTACCCAAAACTTAAAATTTTTTATCACAAAATACTTCTATCCAGTAGAAAATGCTTAATTAAATGCACACAAATGTATTTTTCTAATTTAAATAAAGAAAACTTGACTATAGCCCCAAAATTGGCATAATCCCTAATACACTTATTAAATTTTTAACTAATTACCTCATTTCTATTGGTATGAAAATTTTTCTGATTGTAATAATTATTATTGCTAATATTAGTCACTACCTCATTTTCCACAGTCTAGGGAGGTGCCTATTAGGCAAGGATGGAAAAGTATCTGGCAAAACCAATGTTGAATATATGCAGACTACAACCAAATTTTCATTCTACTCTACCTTTAAAATTTTCTAGCATCACATACCTATCATCACACTGGTAACGTTCACGAAGCAGGAGCTGTGTTTCAGCAGTTTCATAGACTAAATGTAAAGGACTTCTTGTGATTTGTCACAAATACAAAAAGTCCATCACTTTCTCCTAACAAGCACCTTTCACCCACTCTTCCTCACTAATTTCTAGGAATTTTTCACATGCATGAAATATTCTCACCACATCTGTCCATTATTGGACTCCCTCTCCTTACTATGAAACACATTCCTAAAACAATCCTAAATCACTTTCACCAATAATTAATTCCACAAAAACATACTACAGTTATACCTTTTCCTCACTCTGATCACACTCGCTCATTTTCCCATATGGCAACATCACTAACTCTCAACTTAGATGCATATTTGCATAATATGCAAATATCTCTTGCCTAAATATTATGGCTGGATCAATTGAGCCATGCTACACTTCTAATCTTTCTTTCCATGATTTGCAAACATTCATTAGTCATTAAATAGTCAAAATGACTACCAGAAGTATGATATACTGCACTTCAAATATTCCTATCATGTATTACATTCACAAATTCCTATATTATTCTAATTGAATTCTGTAATGATTTCATCTAGATATATTCATTGAATAACTATTAGGAAATAACCACCTTGACATACTTCTTTTATAATCTAAAAATTAACATTCTTTCCTAACAATATAAAATTAAGTCACTAAGCCCAACACACTTTTACATATGCCGCTTACTTCATTAAAAATCTTTGCTACTATACTCAATCCATCAATTAAGGCACTTACATACTGTGTATATAGTATGTTACATAAGAGTAAAGGGCTGAAAGAGGTTTGTTTTTAAAGTACTGTAGATACATTATCAGATTTTAATGGGATATGAAAGCTGCACTACACATTAGTTAAGGATTCTTATAGACGCAATCTCAAGAGACCTAAAGCTTACTTTATCAATTCAGCTCTAACATAATAAAGCAGCACAATTAATTACACAGTGTGTGTGTTTATATTATTTATATATATATATAATATATATATATATATTACACAGTATATACATATATATATATATAGTACAGTCGGTAGAATGTACTACTGTCAATGGTCTCCATAAGTATACATGTTTTTACATACACACACATGCATTTTAAATAGTAGTTCCAGAACTTGCACAACCTTCATGGTAAGTTTTACATCTTGATAGAGCTGAATGCTTACAATACCAAAGTTGGAGAATGAAAACCTGTTTTACAGCTATTATAACATGTTCTGCAATATAGAGTAAAGATGCTAAGCACCAACTATGCAGCCTTGGAAATGTCAAAGACCAAAACATATTTTCCTGAATACCTTTGTCACTGTATACAAAGTAGAAACATTAAAGCAGCAGCAAATGCTTCAACCTAATACTGAGTCATGCATGCAAGTAACACTCCCCAGCGATTCAAAATTTATGAGTTTCTGGGTGATGGTGTCATTCCCTTCCTGAAGGCAGGAAAAGGGGGGGCCTGACAGCCGAGTGGACAGCGCTTCGGATTCGTAGTCCTGAGGTTCCGGGTTCAATCCCCGGTGGAGGTGGAAACAAATGGGCAGTTATTCACCCTGATGCCTAGCAGTAAATAGGTACCCGAGAGTTAGACAGCTGCTACAGGCTGCTTCTGGGGGGACGTGTAACAAAAAGGAGGTCTGGTCGAGGACCAGGCCGCGGGGACGCTGAGTCCCAAAATCATCTCAAGATAACCTCAAGGAAGGTATCAAGGTGTCATTCCCCAGTGCTTGAAAGTAGTCGAAGCACATATAAGCGAGCTGTGATTTGCCTGCAGGAACTATAAAATGCATTTTCCAATAAAAACGTTAAAATCCACGTGCCAATAAACCATGGAACTCAATCTTTATTTAATCATAAACACTTTCAAGTGAATTTTAAAAATTACAAAAGAAGAAATTACCTAGTAAATATTTTAGTTGCTCCTCTTAATAACTTTATATAAAGGTGTCTAAAAAAATATAATTGGAGAACATTCTGCAAATGTCCATCCTCCACAAGAAGCCAAATTTAAAAGCGAAGAAGTCATCATAAAATAGGTGTGTAAAAAGCTGCTGTTATCTCAAACTTATTCTAAGATAAATACAAACACTCCAAGCAAAAACACAGCCTCATAGGAAAAAATCACATTACCATTAACATTTCTAACAAGAAAATAGAGAGAATGGCTAAAAAATATTCTATACGAGATTTAAAATATATAACTGTCGCTCATATTCTTGCAACATACCATAGAGGAGTCTAATGCAAAGTCCATTCCTTGCTTATAATACAGCTATTTTTTAGTTTACTGTCAAGATTGCATAAAATAAATTGCATAAAATTAACCATTATTTAACAAAGCACTACAGTATGTTTAATTTAAAATTTTATCAACTGTTAAATAACTTCTTTTGAAACCCTAAGCTTCAATATAGCATACTGCATAATGTTGTAAGTCAGTTGCAGATCTTATTATCCTACTGCAACTGTGGAAGGTTATAGTGTATAACCTTCCACAGTGTAGGAAGGTTATACAGTACACAGATAAACTTATCAGGTTATAGTTTATAACCTGACAAGTTGAGTGTACAAGACCAAAAATAGTGCCCACATTTCAGACTAATAAGAGAACAAGACATTTAAAATGTTAGGAATCCAGACAATTAGCTATTTTTTGATTCAATGCAATACAACACACATTGGTCATGAGCCTGTTCTGAATTTTTTTTAGATATATAGAGTAATGAGACTTGTTACTACATATAATTTTGTCAGGAACATTTATTTTTCTGCAATGCCCTTCAGGTGTGGTTTTATGAGCTTGAAAAAGAAATTGGAAATAGGAGCATAAAAACGCACACCATCAACCTTTGAGAAACCAGCTCTTTTAATAACATCTAGCATGTCACGATTTAAGCAACAGCCATCAAATAGAAATGGCCATATGCCACTCTTAGTGAGGAAGTCCTGTAGTTTCTCTCTTGCACTATACTTCACTGGATCAAATTCCCGTATGTGCTCCAAAAAGTAGAATTTGCCACCCTAGAAGTAAAAACGTCAGAACATTAGCTTGAAAATCACCTTAAAATTAAATATTGTATAGTCCAGGCATGTCAAACATGCAGCCAGCAGGTTGCATGCGGCCTTTTACAAGCACACCTGCAGTCCACACAGAGGATACTGTAATTTGGTCATTTAACAGACAAAATTGCAGTTTTTATAATTTAAACTATCACCTTTTAATAGATTTCAAAAGCACAAAAGAAACACGAATGCAGCTGTGAGGCCAGCGAGTTAAGTCTTCTAAAAAGAGACACGACATTAACTGTTAAGCTGGCCTAAATTTTGTTTCAGTTTGTTAACCGGATAAAAGTTCTTCATAATATTCATGAAGAACTACTTGAACTGATCCCTATGTATGACACTACAACAAGCCAGGACATCTTTGAGAAAATCAAGCTGGTTCTGCACGACTATGGTTTGGATTGAGTAAACTTCCATGCTTATCTACCGACGGTGCTCGAAATATGGTTGGCAGATATAATGGTGTTGCTGCCAAGTTACGAACAAAAATAAAAAACTCGCATCCAGATTCAGCATCTGCACATTTTCACTGCATTATTCATCAGCAAAATTTGTGTTCAAAGATTTTTAAAATTGGATCATGTGCTTAGTTTGGTCACAAAGACAGTGAATTATATCAGAGGCCGTGCTCTCAACAACCACTAATATAGCCAGTTGTTGGAAGATATGGACCAGTTTACCGATGTTCCATTCTACACAGAAGTCCACTGGTTGTCATGTTACAAAGAGCTGAAAAGATTTTATTTGTTGAGACAAGAAATAATTAAGTTTTTGGAGATGAAAGGTCAAAACACAGAGGAAATAAAAGATGAAAGTTGGCTCCAGGAACTGGCATTTGCTGTGGACATTACTGCACAATTAACCGATCCTAATTTGAAATTACAAGATGAAAAACTCATCACTCGGTTGTATGACAGTGTTTCATTACAAAACAGCTTGTGGAAGTCACAGTGGTCAAATGAAAAAGAAAGGGCACATGGAGAGACAAGGTTTATATATTAGAGAGGACCTTATATGCTCGGAGCTCCATAACTCTACAAATTTGGTGGCAGAGGCAATGGGAGTAAAAATAGATAAAATAAAGTTGTTCTAATATTCTAAAGTTATTATTCTAATACAAACTGACAGATGCAATTGCTGAAGAATTCACAGAACAAAAATAAATAGACCTAATAATCTGACAAACCCAATGCCAGATATCTTCCTAGGAGACTTCAACCTGCCCAGTCAAAAATGGTAAATAGCAAACAACAATACAATGTATATCTGGAAATATCCGGAAATAACCAACCATAGGTCAGAGAACTGCCGTACTTAGATTTTGTGATAAATTTTTGCTCAACCAGCAGATAACAGAGTCAACTAGGGCCAGAAATATTCTAGATCTTATCTTTACAAACAATGTTGAAATAATCAGGGACATTACGATCTCAGATATCACATACTCAGATAACAAGCTTATTGATGTGCAAACAAACATAAATACTTGTAATAGGCCAAAAATGCCTCATCTAGTCAAGTGAGTGGTTATTAAATAAATTTAATTATAATAATAAAATTATATATTGGAAAAAATAAACAGGGATCTTATGAACGTTCAATAGGAAACTGTTCCAAGTACTATAATAAAAATCTCACGGAAGGAACAGAACTACTGACTGCCGAAGCACAAATTCTGTCCGAAACGTTCCTTTGTGGAAAGCCAGAAAAAGATGCAGCTTAGAGGACACAAACGGCACAACAAAAGAAAAAAAACTGAAATGCTCAAACATGACTGTCCCTACAAAGAAAGAATAATTTAAAGAGGGAGATTGAAAACTCCTGGACTAAAAGGGAAGATTGCCAACTCTTCAGTTATACTTCGGTGACAGAGGTGATGCCTAGTGACAGTCGGTAAAGCTTTTATCTACTAATAGTAGTTTAAGAGTGATAACTGGAACATTTGGTATTTCAAATTTTTGGTTATAGAAGGGTTTTGAGAGTCATGAATTGTTGCTGCATATTATAATGAGCTGGTGCTCGTTAGACTCGCCTATGAAAAGAGAATTAACTGAAAAATACCAGTCTTGTGGAGGATAAAAGCCATGAGAGCCAGGTATATGATTGAGTACCAGATGGACCATAAAGGCCCTAGCTGTGGGGGTCTGGTTCAGAAATATATGCATGTGTGTGGACAATGCAGTGAAATTTATAATGGTACTGTATATGAGAGAAATATTTATCAATGTTTGTAAATCGGTTAGCTTATGCTACAAATTTCTTTAAATGTCAACCAAAAAGTTACAGAAATAATTTAGGATCATATAAAACTTACAGGTACAAGGACTCGTAGAATCTGTTGCAAGATCTTTTCAATTTCGCTAACACTGCAGAGCACTAAAGTCATCACCACAACATCCACACTCTTGTCAGGGACTTCATCCATCTGCTCTCCTATAAAAAGAAACTCAATGTTTGAGGGGTAAAGCATACATTTCAAAGACAGTACAATAAAATACAAAAATGTCTTTATTGAATCAGGTTCATTTATGCTAACAGTAAGCAATATGGCAATGATGATTTTTTCTGCTTGTCATCCATGACTTAGCATTTGTAACCCTAGCCTCTATCTCGTGGTCTTATCATCATCTCTTTTGACTGATAAGAGATGTATATATTGCTTTTTATATAATTGGATCAAATCCTAATAGTACTCAAGAGCTGCTACTTTTACTACAGACACAAGAGGAAAGTACTGTAAATTTCAATTCCAAATATTTTTTGTTAAAAACTTTTTCCTCTAGTTAAGATTATTCATTAAATGTACAGTAGTTGAACAAGTGCAAGTTAGCTAAGGAAAACTCAATTTAAGATTACAGTATATACTTTGGTCAGATGAAGGCAGTATGAACAGGGTGGTGTGATGAGTTCGGGGAGTGCAATAATTAAAGGGTCCTATAATGAGTGTACTGAGTATAAGGAGTTCAGGAAGTAAACTAAGAAAAGGTAGTGTAATGAATACAGGACAAGGTCGAGAGGTTTATGGTGGAAGAGGAGCAGGCGACTTGGGTGAGGGTGTCTTGCCCTGGCGTTGCTGTCTCTCTTTTGCTTGGAGAGATTGTGCTGGGGATCACTGTACATGGATCAGCCCTTTTTTTTTTTTTATTCTCAAATTTATTCATTCGAAGTGTCATGGTAAGGATGTTCTGGGAAGCCGATTTCATTCCCTTTCCCGCCTTCTTTTCGTGTATCGGTTAGATTCTTTTGGGCTTAAAAGTGAAGTGGATCACCTTGCTGGAATCATTGGTGGGCTGACACTGCCATCTGTTGACAGTAGGAGAGTTGGCAAGGTTGTGTTTCAGATGTTTTGAGTTCTGACTAGAAATTTTTTATACCCACCATTTTTCATTGGAATTTGGAGTTTTTGTGACATACTTTTCTCAGTTACTTCCCCCCCCCTCCCATGTTTGTGTGTGTAATTACCTAAGCATAGTTACAGGAGGAGAGCTACACTCATGGTCTCCTGTCTTCCCAGCACTCTGTCATTTAACGCTTTGAAAATACTGACGATTTTGGCCTCCTACCACTTTCTCATCTAACTTGTTGCAACCGTTTACCACTCTGTTCGCGAAAGTGAATTTTTTTATGTTTCTTCGGCAGCTTTGTTTAGTTAGTTTAAATCTGTGACTTTTTGTTCTTGAAGTTCCAGGTCTCAGGAATTCTTTCCTATCAATTTTATTGATTCCTGTTACTATTTTGTACATAGTGATTATATCACCCCCCTTTTCTTCTATCTTCTAGTTTTGGCATATTTAATGCCTCTAATCTCTCCTTGTAGCTCTTGCCCTTCAGTTCAGGGAACCACTTAGTAGCATGTCTTTGCACCTTTTCCAGTTTGTTGATGTGCTTCTTAAGATATGGGCACCATACAACCGCTGCATATTCTAGCTTGGCCTAACAAAAGTCGTAAACAATTTCTTTAGTATTTCGCCATCCATGTACAGTATTTAAAATCAATTCTGAAGTTAGAAAGTGTAGCATAGGCTCCTCGCACAATGTTCTTTACGTGGTCCTCAGTTGATAGTTGAGATCTCTCCCTAGAGCTCTTTCTTTATCAGAATTCTTTAAAGATTTCTCACATAATTTATAGGTTGTGTGGGGTCTATGTTCTCCTATTCCACCTTCCATAACATGGCATTTATTCACATTAAATTCCATTTGTCAAGTGGTGCTCCATATACTTATTTTGTCCAGGTCTTCTTGAAGGGCATGACAATCGTCTAAGTTTCTTATCTTCCCTATTATACTAGCATCATCAGTAAACATGTTCATATAATTCTGTATTCCATCTGGTAGATCGTTTATATAGACAATGAACATTACCAGTGCAAGAACTGAACCCTGTGGTACTCCACTTGTGACATTTCTCCAGTCTGATACATTGCCTCTGATTACTGCCCTCATTTTTCTATCAGACAATTTTTCCGCCATGTTAGAAGCTCATCTGTCACCCCTCTAATTTGTTCCAGTTTCCAGAATAACCTCTTACCTTGAGGTTACCTTGAGGTGCTTCCGGGGCTCAGCGTCCCCGCGGCCCGGTCGTCGACCAGGCCTCCTGGTTGCTGGACTGATCAACCAGGCTGTTGGACACGGCTGCTCGCAGCCTGACGTACGAGTCACAGCCTGGTTGATCAGGTATCCTTTGGAGGTGCTTATCCAGTTCTCTCTTGAACACTGTGAGGGGTCGGCCAGTTATGCCTCTTATGTGCGTGTTGAACAGTCTCGGGCCTCTGATGTTGATAGAGTTCTCTCTCAAGAGTACCTGTTGCACCTCCACTTTTCAACGGGGGTATTCTGCACACCCTGCCATGTCTTCTGGTCTCATGTGATGTTATTTCTGTGTGCGGGTTTGGGACCAGCCCCTCTAATATTTTCCACGTGTAAATTATTATGTATCTCTCCCGCCTGTGCTCAAGGGAGTACAGATTTAGGCTCTTTAGTCGGTCCCAATAGTTTAGATGTTTTACTGAGTGGATTCTAGCAGTAAAGATCTTTGCACGCTCTCCAGGTCAGCAATTTCTCCAGCTTTTAAAGGGGCTGTCATTGTGCAGCAGTACTCCACTCTAGAGAGCACAAGCGTTTTGAAAAGTATCATCGGTATAGCATCTCTAGTGTGAAAAGTTCTTGTTATCCAACCTATCATTTTTCTTGCAGTTGTGACGGCTACTTTATTGGTGTGGTACTTGATTTCTATCTTGTGTGGAACTCTGTCGAAAGCATTTTTTTAGGTCCAGATAGATGAAGTCAACCCAACCATCTCTTTCCTGTAAAATCTCTGTGGCTTGATCATAGAAACTGAGTAAATTTGTTACACAGGATTTTCCAGATTGAAAACCATACTGACTGATGTTACTGTATATCATTTTTCTCCAGGTGTTCTACCCATTTAGTTTTAATTATTTTTTCCAATATTTTAACTGTTACACTTGTCAATGATACAGGTCTATAATTGAGGTGTTTGTTCCCTGCTTCCACTCTTGTAGACTGGAACTATGTTAGCCTTTTTCCACACATCTGCTACGACTTCTGTACACAGGGATGTGCGTGTTTTTTGTGCGTGTGTGTGTTTGGGGGGAGGGGAGTGATCCCTAATCCCCCATATGTTTCTCAACTTCTATGAGTGGGCAAGAGTCTGGTACTTGGTCACAGGGGCCCTGACAGGTCAGGTTTAGCCCTGGAGTGAATGTGTCTAAGCTCTAGGAGCCACTGAGCAACCCTCAAGAAATATCTATTAGGTGACAATAATAGCTAAGCAAACATAAAACCAAGAAAAAAATATATATCACATGGATCTTTGATAACACTATGTAACAATTTCTGTCCCTGGGCATTAAGTGCTATTTTATAATTGCTTATACCACCAAAGTATAAAAAATCACTATTATCCCCTTCAAATTTTATTTTATCTTTTTTATTTATCTTTATTTTTGCTTTATCTGGGAAAGATGTCTTGACGATTACTTGAAGGTGTCAGACTCCTTATTTATAGCCGTGACATTTGAATGAATAATTATTGTTGCTAAAGTCACTAATTCTAATTTTAGTTTCACTTGGTGGCTAGATGTTAAAATAGCCACACAGGCTAAGCAGAAACTGCAGAACTACTGTTTATTATACAAACTTTATAAAGTCATACAAATACGTATTACAGACACAGCTTATTTCTTTAAACAGTGGCACCAATTTCACTTACCTGCTGTCACCAAGATGTCTTCAGAGCGTATATTTGGGAATTTCTTTCTATTGTCATTATAATATTTTCTAAAATAGGGATTTGGATCCACAACCACTAGATGACTGCCATTGGGGTAGTGAGAGAAATTAACACCTGTTGAGAAAAACATAACATACATTTATCCATTTCACAGTCATATGCTTGCATTCAAAATGGGGTGGAATGCATTCCTAATTTTCTAAATTTTCTTTAGAAACTTTTACTAGTGATCATCTCAAAATTTTAAGCAGTGTATAATGAGGTGGAAGGAAACTTGATGGCCAAAGAGTAGGAATTTATATTGCAGTACTACTGATAAATATATTGATACAATGGCCAGCCAAATAAAATGAGATTTAAATTACAAGAGGAATTTACAGTTGAAATTTGATGAGCTTAGCTTTAACTATTAAAGTGCATTTATCATCATGCTTCATTGCCAGGGTAAAGCGATATTCATATCATGATTTAATTATCACCCTGGAAACACAAACCAAAACTGTCTCTATTTTCCGCTTATTACAACTTGTAATAAAGTTGTTACATCTTGGCTTAACGTGTTTATGATGTATTAGAACGTTGTTACAACTTGCTATATTGGTTGTTATAACTGGTTAGGGTTTAAAATTTGTTCGAACGTTGTACCAACGTCGTAGTTTCGGTGTGTGTTTGGTGGGCATTACCTACTTTTATATAAATGACTTAGACATAAAAGAAAGTGGAGAATGCCATATATACTTGCGGACAACATGAACCTGTGGGCATGCAGAAGGCCAGCTGGTTCACCAAGTGAACCACCTGTACCATCTGGGTCCCCAGAGAACACAGACCAAGGTACACCATAAACACAAACAAGGCGACCATCTGAGCCACACAGGTCACCCTGAAGGGAACATATGACTACACCTATGGTGACACCAGCTACCAGACACACAGTTTGTTATGAATGCCAATGTTGTCCATGTTTTATTTAAGTACAGGGAAATAGATCACACATACAACTTCGTTCCGATAAGAACCAAAACCCTTGGTCCAAGGGGATAGTGTAAGGAGATTTTTTATGGATTTTGGTTTCAGGCTAATTGAGACTACAGAGACCCTAGAGCAGCTAGTGTTCTCGTCCAGCACCTCAGTGTAGCGATCCAGAGGGGAAATGCTTAGTTCTTAGTGATATACTATATACATATATAATCTAGCTTTGGACAACAATCTAAAGAATCAGTATGTAACGTAATAAAAGATAAATTGTATAGATTAAAATAAAAGTAACTAACCCGTCCCAACTCCAATCTCCAAAATTTTAATTGCATTTTCTTTCCGAAGTTCAGGATCATGGGACGTAATAGATCCAAGACTGGCAAACAAGTCTTTCTTCACTTCTTCCACTTTGGCATCCTTTTCCTTGGTAAGCTGGTACGATAGGAAGGCAAACCATCTGAAAATATAACCCTTTTTTAATTTAAATTAATTTAATGTCATAGTTTTTAAATCAAATGAAGGTAACATACCATGCTACCTTGCATATTAATCTTATATTAATATTATATTATATTGTCATATTAAGACGATAATGGTCAGTTATTCTCTTGGGATGAACCAACAAACATGGGATGTACAATGGTGGTGTCTGGATTTTGGGTTAAAAAAAGGCACCAAATGTGAAAATGCTAAAACTACTGACACTGTCTGCTACCATGCCCAGTATTATTAAATGTTAGTACTGTACTCAGTGTTTCCCATGAAATAAGACACCAAACATTTGATGCTTGATGGGGTTCTCATCCAGAACACTAGGAGGCTTATTATAGAAGTGCTATCCAAGACTGTCAAATTTAAATGATGGTTAAAATACTGACTATAATATGCATGGATATACCTGTACTATACGTACTGGCAAAGTTCCTGGTTAAGGCAACCACAAAGCTGGTTGCTTTATTATAAGAGGGGGTATGGTCATTTCAGACAAGACGATTCGACAAAGCTTGCTTTCTGTTTGTTAAAAGTGTATATATTGCTATGCTAGGCTATATTAACTTAGTATAGGCTGTATTGGGCTTGGTTAGACTGTATTGAGCTTGGTTAGGTTAATTTGGGCAAGTTTCAAAATCTGTTGGCAAATCGTCTTGTGTACGATGTAACTTAAATCTTTATTAAATGTCCATATTAAACAATAATTGTTAAATAATTAATTATATAATTAAAGCTTTATATAATCAATTTAGAAATCTGCACAATACAATATACCTCATACACTGACATACAGCATTGGCCAGTATTAAAATCTGAATGACAACTATCCACTGAACCTTACAATGGGTATAAGAATAAAATAATAATAAATACATTTGAGTAATTGCAAGTTGTCAGTAGATAGACTGCTAGTGTCTTACCTGTGTCTTATGTCAGCGGTGTGTTTCTTAATGAACCATATTACCAGGAAAGCGAGCAGGAAGTACGGCAAGTTACTGCTAATCCAAGAGGCTATTAAGTGGTCCACCTCGGCCATGTTAACAAGCTTTTCAACCTTTCCTCAGTCACACTTACAACCTTACTCTTAATATCCTGCTACTGGAACACAACCTGTTCCCTCGAATAGCTGAGGACTCGACAATCACTTGTCATGGTGTGTACACATCAGCAGGTGGAGGTGGGCATGTGTATAGCCTTACAATATGGTGGGAGCGCAGGTTGTGTTAGTGTTGGGGCATCCACGGCGGGGACTGGTCAAGTCGTATACTGCAATTTCGGATACCGGGCTAGAAACAACTTCGTTCACTGAGAAGTTTGTACATACAAACCATTCCGTTCGTATATGCGCTGGTTTGTGTTCGCTGTTGTTCTCGTCTGAATAAATACATGGAACTTGTTCATATAATTAGCGCTTCCATTATTAGAATTATTTATCTATTATTAGAATAACAAGGTGCAAACCATACCCCTTACAGTTGAAATCTATTTATTTATATACAAGAAGGTACATTGGGTTGCGAGAGTACATAACATATATTAAGAGGTACATTGTAGCAAGATTTGAGATTAAAGGATTTAAGACTAACACGTTTAGAAACAAGGCGCCCCTGAAGGAGGCTATTATTTGTTATGCACCCCATACTCAACCAGTAAGTAGTGGAGCAAAACATAGATTACATGGTCATAAAGTCTTAATCAGACCAATTCAATTCAATTTCTTTCTTTATTATGCACCCCATACCCATCCCGTGGGCGGTGGTGTAAAGGATTACAGAGGCACATAATCGGTTCAGGAACTGAACCCTCTAGTTCGTTTAGCTAAGCAAATAACAATTTGTGACGCTAGTTACAAAATTATTAATATTATATATACATGTACACACTCTCATACATACATGTACATATATATATATATACGTATACATATATACATACACATACATATCTAATCACCTACACAAATACACACATCAATAAACTTTGTTTCACAAGTGATCAACAAGAGGCTCACAACAGTCACTATACAAGGCACTTTACATCTATGGTGAGTCACACAGTTACTAGTCGTGCTGCACACCCACCCAACTGGGCGGCAGCTTTACAGTCATGTGCTCCACACCCACCCAATTGGGCGGCAGCTTTACAGTCATGTGCATGCATTACCTACAGTAAGCAAATTTTGGATACTTCGCTAAGATTTCGAGCAGCACATCATTATGAATGAAGTACTTACACATATCTTGAACACTATTGATGGTGTTATCTCTAAATTCCGCGATTTTTTCACATTCCATTATATAATGACGCAAAGTACGCGAATAGTTCTGCTGACAGAGTTTACATTTAGTCAAATCTACATCAGCAGATGTTACAAACTCCCAGAGGTACTTGTAGCCGAGCCTAAGCCTATAAGCAGTGGTAACATCTAGAAGTCAGCTAACATTATTGGATGACCCATAGACGTGCGGTTCTTCCTGCATAATAGAATGATGATAGATGGAGTAACTGGTGTGAATTTCACTTTGCCTCAAGTCTCCGAAATTTAGTTGATGTTCCTGGGATATTGCTGCCCTCAGACTGCTCAAAGGCAGTCCAAGTTTGTAATCAATTCCCTCTTTACGAGCAAAAGTCTTGGGCAACTCATCAGTTCTCAGTGGCTATTTTTACATTATCATTTACAACTAACTTAAGTTAAATAACAACCAGTAAACAGACTGCTGTTTTTTAATTCTAATTCAGGCACTTCCTGGGATAAAACGCGAACATTCCTTGAGGAACTGTGAGGTGCTTATCTGTTTTTCCTCGTAACGGTCCCAAAGCTTCCACAAATGTTCCTGTTTCTCTTCATTGCCCATGCAGCGACTGGACTTTAGCTTTTGATCAGAAACCAGTTGGTATTGCAAGGTTACCAAGGACGCCTCACGGTACAGTAAGGGGATTAAAATATATAAAGCCAAGTTGTCCCTCACTGCCCTTTGATTCAGACGCTGATGCCATCCTTCTACGTCATTGTTGGTCCTCACCAGTCGTCTAAATGCACACCAGTTCCCCAATTCCCACACACTGTTGCACAGCCACGTATTTTTTTATGTAATGAGTTAATTGTGTCGTTAAGGGTGGACTGCTAGCCGACTTTTCTAATTCAGCAAACGCCTTACAATTATGTAGTACATGCGTACCACATAAGTACGTGTGTGTTATACACGTACACATACACACACACCTTGTCAAGCACAGGACGAAGCTTGAAAAAGTTTAGTGGTATGCCAATAGGCTAGTCCCAGGACTAAGAGGCATGAGTTACGAGGACAGGCTGCGAGAAATGCACCTCATGACACTGGAAGACAGAAGAGTAAGGGGAGACATGATCACTACCTACAAAATTCTCAGAGCAATTGATAGGGTACATAAAGATAAACTGTTTAACACGGGTGGTAGGCGAACAAGGGAACACAGGTGGAAACTTAGTACCCAAATGAGCCACTGGGATGTTAGAAAGAACTTTTTCAGTGTCAGAGTAGTTAATAGATGGAATGCATTAGGCAGTGATGTGGTGGAGGCTGACTCCATACACAGTTTCAAATGCAGATATGATAGAGCCCAGTAGGCTCAGGAATCTGTACATCAGTTGATTGCCAGTTGAGAGGTGGGACCAAAGAGCCAGAGCTTAACCCCCGCAACCACAACTAGGTGAGTATACACACGCGCACACACACGCGCACACACACGTACACACACACACGTACACACACACACGTACACACACACAAACATACACACACTAATGCCTATTCACCTTGCAGTAAATAGGAACCTGAAAGTCAGGAAGCTGCTAAAGGCTGCATCTTGGGGATGTATGTGTGTGTGTTTGATAAAAAGATATGTTGTTTAGATATGATGGAGGAAAAGAGGCCGAGAGTCGGTACATTAGACAACCGACGCTTAGAAAGGCGGGGTCCAAGAGCTAACAGCTAAATCTTGGAAATAATAAATTAAAATATTTAATACACACACATACATGTTTCACATGAATTTGGCTGAGGGCACACTGAGGGCTGGTGGCCCCGTCGACGGGGCAGGAAGTCGGCGGTTGATCAAAGGCCTCCCACATCCTCCACATACCTGAGGATTATTCCGGCTAAATTTTAAACGGAAGTAATGTCTTGGTATTTACGGCTTCAGCGGGTGAGTGGGTTTATTACACTATGAGTGAAAACAATCGCCTATTCTCTATTTTATATTGCCGCTTGTAGAGCTAGAAGCTGTTGCCTCTTGTGTGCGTTGCACAAGGGGATTAATATCTGGATTAATATCTTTCAATATTTCCAGTATTTTTTAAGATATCGCTTAAATACCGAAGATACTGTTATTGGACACCGCTTAATTGACAATGTCTCAACAACGCAGGCTGAAGATGTGCGTGGCTCCTGCTATTGCAATGATGCTCATTTGCTTTTCAATGATGCGCCTTAGTTGTCCCCTCTCTAACTTACCGTTCTAAATACCCCTTCTCCATCTCTCGCAAACAATCCCCCTCATACATCTCCCCCCTTTCCTCCTGTCCCCCTGTCCATCTTTGTCGCCCTGTCTATCTTTGTCGCCCTGTCCATCTTTGTCCCCCTGTCCCTCATTTTGTCCACTTGCCCACATTTTCTGTCCTCTGTCCCCGATCCCTTTCCCACTGTCCCCCCTTTCCATCTCTCTGTCCCCCTGTCCCTCTCTCTGTCCCCCCTGTCACTCTGTCCCCCTGTCCATCTCTGTCCCCCTGTCCTTCTCTCTGTCCCCTGTACCTCTCTGTCCCCCTGCCCACTCTTTCTGTCCGCTGTCCTTCATCTGTCCCCCTCCCTTTCCTCCAGTCCCCTTGTCCCTGTCTCTGTTCCACTGTCCCTATCTCTGCCCCCTGTCCCCCTGTCCGCCCTTTCTGCCCCCCTGTTCCTGTCCCTCTGTCCCTGTCCTTCTCTGTCTGTCCCTGTCCCCCTGCCCACTCTTTCTATCCCCTGTCTCTCCTCTGTCCCCTCTCTCTTGGTCTCCTGTCCCCCGGTCCCCCTCTCTGACCCTGTCCCTCTGTCTCTGTGTTTCTGTCCCTCTGTCTCTCTCTCTGTCCCTGTCTCCCTCCCTGTCCCACTGCCCCCCCCCCCTCTGTTCCCCCGTCCCTCCTCTGGCTCTGTCCCTGTCCCTCTGCTCCTGTCCCTGTCCGCCTGTCCCTGTCCCCACTCTGTCTCTGCCTCTCCTCGTTTCTGCCATTCTCTGTGTCAGCCTATCTCTCTGTCTCTTTCCTCGCTCTATCTCTGTCATTCTCTCACTGACTTTGCATATCCTTATCTATCCGTCTCTGTGTCTAACATTCTCTCCCTGACTCTGTCTATATCTATTTCTCTGTCTCGGTCTTCATCTCTCTCTCTCTCTCTCTCTCTCTCTCTCTCTCTCTCTCTCTCTCTCTCTCTCTCTCTCTCTCTCTCTCTCTCTCTCTCTCTCTCTCTCTCTCTCTCTCTCCTTACATACATACATACATTTATTTAACACATGTGGTACACGCACAAGGGGACACAGGTGGAAGCTGAGTACCCAAATGAGCCACAGAGAGATTATAGAAAGAACTTTTCAGTGTCAGAGTAGTTAATAAATGGAATGCATTAGGCAGTAATGTGGTGGAGGCTGACTCCATACACAGTTTCAAATGTAGATATGACAGAGCCCAGTAGGCTCAGGAGTCTGTACATCAGTTGATTGACGGTTGAGAGGCGGGACCAAAGAGCCAGAGCTCAACCCCTGCAAACACAACTAGGTGAGTACATACATACATACATAAGATATAAAACAGTGGAGGATTCCCAGGTAGAACAATCAACCACAATGCCCATTACCCCTTTACCCTGTTGTCCTTAACTACACAACTATACAAGAGTCATTAACACGTGTAATGGCTGATCCCCATAACGATAGCATGAAGACCAATTGCCTGACCCGCAGTCCGTCTTGCTCCTCAAATAATTTTCGGGTTAACATGAAAACGTCTCTCGAGTTTATCTCTCTAATGTTGTTTTCCCATCTTTCATTTTATCAGCTTAGTTCCTTTATTATGCCCCAATTACTCATCCATTGAGAGGTAGTTAAACTGAACCCAAATTTAATAAAGTTCCTTTTGCTAAGCAAGCTACAGTCTTGATAAAGTCAGATATATTGTTTGTTAACACATTTCTCAACAATGAACAGTCAGTTTTATCAAACTAACATATCCTAACACAACGAGTGAGAGTATTAAATGGTCTAATTATTTTATTAGACCAGTATATATTATTAGATTATACTGGTATAATTATATATATATATATATATATATATATATATATATATATATATATATAATTATATATATATATATAATTAGGTACGACATATATATATATATATATATATATATATGTCGTACCTAGTAGCCAGAACTCACTTCTGAGCCTACTATGCAAGGCCTGATTTGCCTAATAAGCCTAGTTTTCATGAATTAATGTTTTTTCGACAACCTAACCTACCTAACCTAACCTAACCTAACGTTTTCGGCTACCTAACCTATAAAGATAGGTTAGGTTAGGTTAGGTAGGGTTGGTTAGGTTCGGTCATATATCTACGTTAATTTTAACTCCAATAAAAAAATTTGACTTCATACATAATGAAATGGGTAGCTTTATCATTTCATAAGAAAAAAATTAGAGAAAATATATTAATTCAGGAAAACTTGGCTTATTAGGCAAATCGGGCCTTGCATAGTAGGCCGAGAACGACGTTCTGGCTACTAGGTACAACATATATATATATATATATATATATATATATATATATATATATATATATATATATATATATATATATATATATATATATATATATATATATATATATATATATAGTGCCTGTTCATTACAACTATTTAACACTGGGAAGGGATCAGGATAAGGATTTGGGATGGGATGGGGAGGAATGGTGCCAAACCACTAGGACGGCGGTCGGGGATTGAACGCCTAGGACTGCTACTGTGCATTTAAATTACTAACTTACCTGAGAGTCTATATCCCTACATGTCAATGTTTGTGTATACTGTTAATGTGAGGAACATACAGAAGATAGGGGTAGCTGAACACCACAAAATGCTGAAGGACAACTTTATTAAAGTTGCATAATGAATTGTGTAAGTACTTCATTCATAATGATGTGCTGCCCGAAATCTTAGCGAAGTATCCAAAATTTGCTTACTGTAGGTAATGCATGCACATGACTGTAAAACTGCCGCCCAGTTGGGTGGGTGTGGAGCACATGACTGTAAAGCTGCCGCCCAGTTGGGTGGGTGTGGAGCAAGACTAGTAACTGTGTGACTCACTATAGATGTAAAGTGCCTTGTATAGTGACTGTTGTGAGCCTCTTGTTGATCACCTGTGACACAAAGATTATATATATATATATATATATATATATATATATATATATATATATATATATATATATATATATATATATATATATATATATATATATATATATGAGTGTGTGTACATGTGTATACAACATTAATAATTTTGTAACTAGCGTCAAACATTGTTATTTGCTTAGCTAAACGAACTAGAGGGTTCAGTTCCTGAACCGATTATGTGCCTCTGTAATCCTTTACACCACCGCCCACGAGATGGGTATGGGGTGCATAATAAAGAAAGAAATAGAAGAAATTGAAATTGCATAATACGGTTATTGACATTCAATAATAGTAAGATAAAGCAATGAGGACCAAATGGGAGACCAGTGATCAGATGAATATTACAGACTCAAGGGTAGCCTTCTCTTCTTGTATATAAATGAAAAAATGAATTCGTTTGTTTAATTCCAATGCTTGTAGGCGAGAACAGTTGTGAACGCCAACTAGCGCACAAGTACATGAGCGCCCAAAATACTTTTACACAAAAGACATGTACAGACAGGCGTGTGGCTTCTGACTTCTAATTTATTGATTAATATTAAATATTAGGCGCTTACCTATAATAGTTATCATTTTATACAAGTATAACTCTCACATAATAAATATAAAAGGAGTTTATCCAAAAACTGACAGAAGTGTTGTGTTTTGTGCGTTGTATCGTGTTTGTGGGCCTTCGGGTGTGTGTTGTTTACGCTGGCGGGCGGCGTCCTTACCAACTCCGGATTATGTCTATTACATCACTAAACTTCATTTAATAACTATATGCCTGTTAAAAAGAAGATTTTAATTGTTAATAGCATTATATTGTCGTTTTAATATGGAACACGTACACATATGCGAAACGTCGAAAGCTGGTGTCCGAAGTGGTAAAAATATTAGTGTGCGATGTTGTCAATGTACGGAGTGTCTTGTATCCGACGACGGCTCCTCCACACAGCACTGGCCTCAGGCATCCTACTCTGTCACATGACTTTGGCCAACACTCACTTCTTGCTTAACAATAATATAGCTCAAGCTATCCTTGAGCGCTCAAGCTATCCTTGAGCGCTCAAGCTATCCAATTTTAACGATTCTTCGCGGCAGGGGATCGTATTCCAGGGACTTGCCCGAAACGCTAAGCGTACTAGTGGCTGTACAAGAATGTAACAACTCTTGTATATATCTCAAAAAAAAAAAAAAAAAAAAAAATCCTCACCCCGTTCAGTACATCATGTATATATTAACACGATGTACTGAACGGGGTGAGGATAGCTTGAGCTACCTCATCCCTTTGTGTGTATTTTACCTCAATAAACTTATTTCAATTTCAATAATAACGTATTATAGACTCATCCCTTTGTGTGTATTTTACCTCAATAAACTTATTTCAATTTCACCCAGAGGTCGGGAGATACTATAGAGTACCTCAGTGTGAGAAGTTAATGTAAAGATTCCCGCAGAGGTCTGATTAAGACCTTTTGTCCACTCTGTAATCATCTTTGCGCTACAGCTGCATAATCCACTAGATTGTAATTTGCTAAGCTAAATGAATTGTGGGGTTCAATGCCTAAGCCCATTATGTGCCTCTGTAAGCCTTTCCATTTCCGCCCACAACATGGGTATGGGGTGCATAATAAATGAACTAAACTAAACTAACTAACGCTACAAATCGTAGCACGAGTGTTAGTAAGGAGTGTACTATAAAGAAAAAAATAGCCACCTCCAGCGGACACAATACAAAAAATCAAGTGTAGTGTCATCAGACTTCTATGTACACTCTGTACCAAATGTACACTCTGTAAGCAGAACTGTTCACATACCTTACGTCACCATGTAATTGAGTGTAAAAAAAATGACAGAATTCAGAAATAACTCTATTGCAAATGTTCAAGAAATGTGTATTTAATAAAAAATGAGGTACAATGTTTATAAATATGCTTAACCTAATTGGAGCACCTCTGACAAAACTGAGTACGCCAGGTTTGTTTGTTGACCTACGCAAGACTTTTGATACTGTTAACCACAATAACCTTCTTCTCACACTTCAACTCTATGGACTCAGACGTACTTGCAGTCTTACCTCAGTGACAGCTAGGCAGCAATATGTTTCAGTGAACGATGTTACTTCTCCCACTCTCCCAAATAACATTGACGTACTGCAGGGTAGTATACTTGGTCCACTCATCTTTCTCATATATATCAATGATTTCATATAAAAATCCACTTTTACAGATATAGACAATAATTATAATAAGTATGATGTATGTTCTGTGTAAGATTATTTGTGAAGACCCTGAGGGGCTTGTAATAAAGGATACTAATATCCCCTTGAGGAACATGTAATAGAGGGGGGGGGGTAGTAATAGCCCCTTGAGGGACTTGTAATGGAGGAGGGCAGGAATAGTCTCTCGAGGGACTTGTAGTTGAAGAGGGTAGTAATAGCATCTTGGAGGACTTGTAATAGCCCACTGAGGGACTTGTAATAAAAGGGAAAAATTGTGATGAAATTCTAAAGTGAATAGTCTGGGAATCACAAGAACGTGGGCCCAAGTCACTCCATTGCCTCAAAATGAGTTTCATTGATATCACGCCATTGTGATTTTATTACGATTTGATGTGGGGCATAAGAGTGTGAACGCCATTCCCGTAGGCCAGAGTGTGGTCGGGTCATTGCAAAACCCTGGTTGGGCGTCGGGTCGGCTTCCGGTTCTCTATTATATATATATATATATATATATATATATATATATATATATATATATATATATATATATATATATATATATATATAATACAGAGCCGGAGGCCGACCCGACGCCCAACCCAACGTTATAATTGTAAAAGCACTTATAACAGGAACATAATTGAATCTGCTTTAATACAGATTACAAAAGAAAGTAATTTGAACTTTAGCAGTGGTTAATATATATATATATATATATATATATATATATATATATATATATATATATACATATATATATATATATATATATATATATATATATATATATATATACATTTCTTTTCACTGTTGGAGGTAAATCAAAAATCAATTCTCCAAAAATCATTTTTATTTCTAGTCTGACGCGACACGAGCGCGTTTCGTAAAACTTATTACAATTTCAAAGACTTTAGTTTACAAATACACAACTGAATAGAACTTACGCATCTCCGATTTTGTTTATATCTACATTTGAGAGAGGTGGATGGGGTGAGGTGGCATTAATAGGGTATTAATTTCATCAACACAAGACAGAACACGAAACAATGGGTATTGAATAGAAGTGATTGTAGAAAGCCTATTGGTCCATATTTCTTGATGCTTCTATATTGGAGCAGAGTCTTGAGGTGGGTAGAATATAGTTGTGCAATAATTGGCTGTTGATTGCTGGTGTTGACTTCTTGATGTGTAGTGCCTCGCAAACGTCAAGCCGCCTGCTATCGCTGTATCTATCGATGATTTCTGTGTTGTTTACTAGGATTTCTCTGGCGATGGTTTGGTTGTGGGAAGAGATTATATGTTCCTTAATGGAGCCCTGTTGCTTATGCATCGTTAAACGCCTAGAAAGAGATGTTGTTGTCTTGCCTATATACTGGGTTTTTTTGAGCTTACAGTCTCCAAGAGGGCATTTGAAGGCATAGACGACGTTAGTCTCTTTTAAAGCGTTCTGTTTTGTGTCTGGAGAGTTTCTCATGAGTAGGCTGGCCGTTTTTCTGGTTTTATAGTAAATCGTCAGTTGTATCCTCTGATTTTTGTCTGTAGTTTTGAATTGATTTTTGATTTACCTCCAACAGTGAAAAGAAATGTACGAAAGATTGAGAAAATTCGTGTTAGAATTATTAATCTTACTTTTTCGGTCATATTTAATAATATATGTCTACAGGAAAGACTGCTACCAAAATATACTAATATATATTGTGACGATAATCTCCTTCAAGAGAGATTGAGCCTGCTCTTCCCTCCAAAGTTCGTCGCTATACATCCCTATACAACTAATATGGAAGAAATATCCAACAAATACAACACCAAGGTTTGCCAGAGAGCAAACGTATTCAGCACCAGGAACACCTGCTTCCCCCACCACTCGAACCACCAAACTACCTGTCCGTCGCCTGCTCATCGCCGATTGGCTGGTGGTCAGTCGTACCTGCTCCCTACCCACCACACTAGTTGATGTCTGGGGCCACCACGACCTCAGCCCTCAGAATATCCAGTGCTTTCAACAAGTTAACACGTCTCGTTGGTAGACTAAGCTCTGGCTTACGTGTACTAAGAGAGGTGGCAGCTTAAAGCCAATATTCCTGCACCTATATCTGATTGTTTATTGTTCACTTGTTATTACTCGCTTGTCTTAACGTAACTTTTCATTTTGTCATTTGATTATTCTTATTATTTTGATTGATTTTATGTTCCAATTTGTATGTCCATTTTATTCATGTTTTGCTTTTCTAACGTAATTAAAATCTCATTGTTAAATTTACTTGTGTTTTGTGTGTCTTCCCATTACCTTACCACAGACGAAGTTCCAGATTTTCTTTTTTTTGTTTCTATATGTGACGAGACCATACCCCTAGCTTTTGAAACAGCCGAACACCAACGCGTTACCGTCACAATATATATATATATATATATATATATATATATATATATATATATATATATATATATATATATATATATATTATTAAATATGACCGAAAAAGTAAGATTAATAATTCTAACACGAATTTTCTCAATCTTTCGTACATTACGCTTTACTGTTGGAGGTAAATAAAAAATCACTTCTCCAAAATTCATTTTTATTTCTAGTCTGACGCGACACGGGCGCGTTTCGTAAAACTTATTACATTTTCAAAGACTTCACAAATACACAACTGATTAGAACTTACGTCTCTCTGATATTATATCTACATTTGAGTGAGGTGGGAAGGGTGATGTGGCATTAACACAAGACAGAACAGGAGGGGATATTAATAGGGTATTAAAAGTATCAACACAAGACAGAACAGAAACAATGGGTATTGAATAGAAGTGTTCGTAGAAAGCCTATTGGTCCATATTTCTTGATGCTTCTATATTGGAGCGGAGTCTTGAGGTGGGTAGAATATAGTTTCTGGTTTTATAGTAAATCGTCAGAAAAACGGCCAGCCTACTCATGAGAAACTCTCCAGACACCAAACAGAACGCTTTAAAAGAGACTAACGTCGTCTATGCCTTCAAATGCCCACTTGGGGACTGTAAGCTCCAAAAAACCCAGTATATAGGCAAGACAACAACATCTCTTTCTAGGCGTTTAACGATGCATAAGCAACAGGGCTCCATTAAGGAACATATAATCTCTTCCCATAACCAAACCATCGCCAGAGAAATCCTAGTAAACAACACAGAAATCATCGATAGATACAGCGATAGCAGGCGGCTTGACGTTTGCGAGGCACTACACATCAAGAAGTCAACACCAGCAATCAACAGCCAATTATTGCACAACTATATTCTACCCACCTCAAGACTCCGCTCCAATATAGAAGCATCAAGAAATATGGACCAATAGGCTTTCTACGAACACTTCTATTCAATACCCATTGTTTCTGTTCTGTCTTGTGTTGATACTTTTAATACCCTATTAATATCCCCTCCTGTTCTGTCTTGTGTTAATGCCATATCACCCTTCCCACCTCACTCAAATGTAGATATAATATCAGAGAGACGTAAGTTCTAATCAGTTGTGTATTTGTGAAGTCTTTGAAAATGTAATAAGTTTTACGAAACGCGCCCGTGTCGCGTCAGACTAGAAATAAAAATGAATTTTGGAGAAGTGATTTTTTATTTACCTCCAACAGTGAAGCGTAATGTACGAAAGATTGAGAAAATTCGTGTTAGAATTATTAATCTTACTTTTTCGGTCATATTTAATAATATATGTCTACAGGAAAGACTGCTACCAAAATATACTAATATATATATATATATATATATATATATATATATATATATATATATATATATATATATATATATATATATATATATATATATATATATATATATAATGGGGTTAAGGAAGAGGTCACATATATTTATACTAAGTGGTACCCGGTGTTGCCCAGGGGCCGGATTCAGGAAGGTACTTACGAAGGTTTTTCCTCTTAGCTAAGAGCGTTTTCCGTCTTAGCGCCTTCGTGGCGACTACGTCCGTATTCAATTGACTACCCTAAGTGGAAAAACCTTCGTAAGTTCATTCCGGGATTTAAGTGTGGTTTCGACCACTTGTAGCTTTACGTAAACTGGATATGTAATTTTTTCTCTACTACATAACACTGGGATCGATTTATGATATTGGAACATGACCAAAATATTATAGCTGGTGAATCTAGTGAAGAGGAATCCTTCGTGTTAGTTATATATGCATTCTCTGCTTGAAACTTGAAGTAAATATGTGTTTGATGATAGTAGAATTAGTTTTATAATAGCAAGATATTATACCAGTAGTTATTAAGTAAATAAACACTGGTGAACATGAAATATGAGAGAAGGTGATGAGCCCTGCCTGATGGGATCATTTACTATCACCAAATGCCCCTGTTCACCTAGTAGTAAGGGTGTACCTTAGCTATACATACCCATTTCTAATTTATTTAGTTTGGTTTTATTTTGAAATTAAATCTGGGTGAGACATAAAATAAAAATATGCTGCTCAAATGATGTTAGGTAAGGAAAAGGGTACAAATGTCAAACTTTATTCATTGAATACTTAAAGCTATAATTATGACTATATAGATTATTAAAAAAGAGAGGGAAGTAGGGGTCCAAAACCTCTTCCTGTTATACAATTTGGGTGTGGAACAAGTAATTATCAAAAGAAGGCACCATGCCGGGAAGGCTATGTAGCAGTGAGGTGAGGCAGCTACTTATTTGAGAAATGCCTATTTTATTTACCTTGTAAGCTGAGGTAACTTATTTTATTTGAGGAATACTCAGCTGATTCCTCTACATTTAGCATGGAACAAATTTGTGTTCAAGACCTCTTCCTGTTACTCAATTTGGCTGTGTGTAACCAAACTAGAAGTGCTCTACAAATCAAGGGACCCAGAATGTGGAATGAACTCCCGAATCATGTCAAAGGCTGTACCTCTCTCAACCAGTTTAAGAGTTAAACCAAGTACTGCCTAATTAACTCCATGTAACCTAACTTACCTCCTAAATGTCAACCCATGTCTTGCTATTTTTTAAACAACGCTGTTCACCAACATGTGCAATTGCTGATTTATGCTATGTTAACCCCCTTTTTGCATTTTTTATTCCTTCTTTCAACACAATTTATACCTAATCCCGATTACTATTAAGTTTTAGTCTGTGTTTTTTCCCCCCACACCTTGCCCGAAATGCTATGAGTATTAGTGGCTTTAGGTATTGTATGTACTAGCTCTGCCTATAAATCCAACATTATGTTTGTAAATCAACTGTATGTACTTTTCCTGAATAAATGTATTTATTATTTATTTTTTAATCAGTAAGTATTAAAAGAAGGCACCAAGCTGGGAAGGCTATGTAGCACCATTGTGTGTAACAATAAACCAAATTTTTTTTAACAAATAATGCACCTGTATGGGAAAACAAATCCTGTCAGCTGTAAAAATATTGATGCAGTTATTTAAATGAAAAATATAATGAAAGAAATATTACTGGTTTATTTTTATCCTATCTTTTTGTACTGTACAGTATATCCAAGGAAGAGAAAAATTGAGACATAATGCACAATTTAATGAATGATTAGCATGGATTAGCAGTTCAAAAGAAATATGACTTGTATTACATATCAACATGAGATCTTAATGATCCATGGTCAACATGATTTAATAAGGATAATACAGTACTGTATTTGTAATAATACAAACTATAATTTAAAATCTTTATTACTGATTTTTTTTATTAAGAAGATTAGGTATACACAGCAATGTGCTGCTTCCCTATTCTATATGGAATATTACAGTGTAGATAAAAAACTAGCTATAAGTTTATCTAATACTCCCATCTCACAGGATGGTTAGACATATTGTACATGGAATCAATTTAGAAAATACCAGCCTCAATACAAAAAACAAATCAACTCTGACTAAACAACTCTAAGCAATTTTCACAAGAGGTAAGCACTGAATCATGGTGTTACGGACCCGAATCCAGCGTCCGAGCACGGAGCAGTGACGACCGCGCCATCTGTGGGTCAGCTCCCGAAACCCCCTCCAAATGGACGACGACACCTGGTGAGGACGAGGTGTACTGGCCACGAGGGCCAGTTTCCAGTCCTGTTCAGCTCACAACACAGCCGCTGCTGACCTCTGGTGAGGTGGTGCTCAGACGACAACGCCATCTATGGAGTGGATAGGTGGGCGTTTGGGTCTGAGCCTGTAAGTGAGGTGCTTTTGTGTGTCCCTGTTACTGATGACGTGTCTGATTACAGAGTCGACCTGGGACTGCTGTAATGGAAGTTGGATCAGTCTACCCAAGGCAGCCGTCTCGTCACCAAGTGTTTGCTGCAGCAGCTGTGAGTCGCCCCCCGGATAAACACTGTGGTGTTACCCTGCCTGTGAAGCGGCAGTTGAAGGATTGTCATACCCGGGACCGACTGGTGGAGACGCTACGCTTAACCACTGGGGTGTTGTGGAAAGGAGAGTGATCTGTGGTATCACATGAGGCTCCTGACTAGGGCGCGACCCTAGTATCGCTCGTGGAGTGGCCTAACCAGCGTCGCTGATTCGGAACCTGCCAGCTATCTGCTGGACTTGTGGTTGACGGCCTCCACGACGGTGCCCCCAGTGGAACTGTGTTTTGGCTGGCCTGTGGCCGGGGTAGACTCAAGATTCTCGAAGGATTCATCGTGAGGCCACGAGAGCACCAAGAGCTTGGCACCGTGAACGTCCAGGGTCTTCAGAGGAAGACTACATCGTGTATTATAGTGTTTATACCCCCCCCCCCCGTGTAATCGTTTATATATTTATTGGTGACGGTGATAATTATATTATATTAAGTTTTGACTTTATTTCCCTTCCCCTTTCATTTACTTGCGTTACGGATCACATCCCTTGAAAGCCACTACTGGCTTGGGGCCAGCTACCCTTCCTCTAACAACATCAGAGTAAGAACCCCGTTGCGACCCGAGAGGGCCATAACACATGGAAACAATATATTATAATTACTCTTACCAGTTTCTACAAAACTCCTCTCAAACAATGTATTTTTAAACATGTTTAGGTATACACAGCAATGTGCTGCTTCCCTATTCTGTATAAAGGACCACACAGTGTAGATCAAAAACCAGCTACAAGCTCATCCAACATCCTCACCTCACAGGATGGCCAGTCATACATGGAATTAGGAGAGAACAAAATACTTAATGCTGATCTATTAGCCTCCACTGGCAAAATCTGGGTGCAGCACAAGAATATCTTCCAATATTCCTGAGTGTATGAAGTAATTATAGAGCTCAAAATACCTCATACCATTTGGTATGAAGTCACTGATAACAGGACAATCACAGATATAGTGTTGGAGAGTATGTTCTCTCAAGTAGGACTGAAAACAGATGTTTTTTTCCACCAAGAGGGCTATAAACCCATGGAACCGCCTACCCGCTGAAGCCGTAAATGCCAAATTCCAGCTAAAAAATATCATTAAGACAATTGGCGGGCCCTTTAACAAGCCGCCGGCTTTCTGTCCTCTTCGAGGTCACTAGATAGTTAGTGGCCTTTGGGTAAATTCAGTAAATATATACAATAATTGTCAGCGCATCTTCCGAGCAACAAGGACAGCTACACAGTATCTCTTAGAATTACGTAGGTAAACAACAAATGTAACATATTTGTTTACTACAATGTCGGTGCTGGCTGTAGAAGTTGAAAAAAACATTGTTTTACTTCGAAATATACTAATTTTATAAGAAAATTAGACGTAAATAGGAGGCAGTAGAGCTCCGATAAGCCAGCGCTAAATCTTCAATATGAAGAATGTTGCCGCTCTCTGATTGGCCAAACGAAACACAGTAGTGACCTCTATCGGCACGCAGGTGAACCAACAATTTTCTTCCTAAGTATACCTTATTGAATCGCACCTAAGCATCTTCTTAGGGCGCACTTAGGAACCTTCGTAGCAAACCCACTTACGAAGAAATACAGAGCTTCCTGAATCTAGGTCCAGGTCCTTTCTGTCTCCCATATATCCATTCATCTATTAATCTATCCATCCATATATCTATCAATTTATCCATTTATTTATTTATTTATTATTTATTTATTTATATACAAGAAGGTACATTGGGTTTGTGAGAATACATAGCATAGTATTTACAATCTTGTAAAGCCACTAGTACCGTATCCGTATCTTGAGTACGCGCAGAGTTTCGGGCAAGTTCTTAATTTAACAGATAATTTTAAGTAGGTAAATTCTGGCAGAATTAATAAAATGGTAACAAATACATTGCAAGAAAAAAAATGAGATGAGAGAGATTAGTAAGTATATTAAAGCACATTGGTATATTAAAGCTCTGATTGAGCTTTAGAGCTCTGATTTTATCTATCAATCTATCTACTTATCCATCCATCTATGTATCTATCCATCTATAGATTCATCTCTCTATTTACCCTTCTCAGAAAATATATTAAGAACATCTGAAACAACTGTATGGGGTGCATAATGAAAAAAGAAATTGAATTGATTGTATGGGTCGAAGAAATTATATCCTTATGACAAACAATTCCACGGTAATCACACGTCACATTTCACTCTTGACTTTCTTTTTTTTTTAAAGCCTTCATAACAATGGCCTGGTGTTATGGATAATTACCAATAGTTCTTAATTCCTTACACCTTGACCTGCCCCGACCAGCCTATGTCAGTCTCATACCACAGATCATACCCCCTGCAAATTTGGGTGAAGCTAGCCCCCAAGAGTCTGGCCTCCAACTTTGATTTAGATTAAATTACTGCTAGTTTAGGTTCATATTAATAACTTTGCTGTTATTATAAATGGCAACCTTGACGTAACTCAGAGTTGTGTTTGTGACTATAACCACGGGTATTCTTGGATACCTGTCTCCACCATAACATAAAAGTTCTCGAAAATTATTAATTTGGCATTTTAGGTCTACGATTTTTCAGTTTAATTAAACAAAAGTAGTCATTGGAATAATTACCCTAATAATGTGGACTGACAACATCACCAGAAATACACGGAGGTCTTGAACATGGTTCACAGCTCGTACCGTCGCGTGTGAGAGCTGCGTCAGCGTCGTCAGCCAGGTGCTGGAAACCCAAGTTTCCGGAGTGGTGGAGATGTCCTATCGCCGTGTGCAAGGTCTGCGTCAGCATCGTCTGTCAGAATATAAAGTCCCCCTTAATTAACTGGTTGGGACAGTTACAGCCCCGCTCCTATGCCAGGTAAGTCCACTACGGGCTCACCAAATCCCATGCTGCTTTGAACTTTTTGTTCCGAGTAGCTGAATCTAAAACAACAACAACAAGAACTGGTTGGGTCAGTGGTTCACCTCTACCGGCCGCTATCCGCCATGGGCCACTGACTCACGCTCTCAAAACTTCTTGTGATATCATCACCTTACTAGTACTGTAATTAAGGACAAATTATTTTACTCCTAGCTGAGATAACTGTTACTCCTTATGCTCGTAGATTACATGAAGCACTCTTCAAAACCGCCTAAGTGTAACTTTGTTGTTTGGCTTCTTTATAAAATGTGTATCTTCCTGTTGTAAGCATGTCTTTATATAAGGGAAGTGAATTTTGTTAAGGTTTAAATGCTCGTCAATGCTTTTTAGTCATACAAAATAGAAAAGTGTAAATGGCGATTTTCCACAATTGAGTTGCCTGGCCGAGGCATCGTCAGGTATTTTACCAACATCCTTAATCAAAGGAATTAATACTAGGATCACTGTATTTTTCGGTGTATATTAACTAATATCGTCAACTCACGTAAAGAAGTTATACTCAATCTCCACGACACCAGTGTATATAAATGTGCTCTGCTGACGACACCAGTGTATATAACTGTGCTCTGCTGACGACACCAGTGTATATATAACTGTGCTCTGCTGACGACACCAGTGTATATATAACTGTGCTCTACTGTACTTTTTCAGCTCTATTTTACTTATTGAATGCAGTTCGTATGATGACCAAACCCCACATCAGAAAATTAAGAAACGACGACGTTTCGGTCCGTCCTAGACCATTATCAAGCCTTTCAGGCCGGACCGAAACGTCGTCGTTTCTTAATTTTTTATGTGGTTTGGTCATCATATCTTCAGCCATGTTATTGTGACCCATGGTTGGCAAGCAGTTCGTATGCTTGAGAATTTCGTGCATGCTGTCAAGGGACAACATAAGAGAAACAAGAAAAGATCGTCAGGTTTAATATTCATTAGACATAACCAACCTTTACTAAATCCATACTGGTACTTCGAGATAAAGTACCTGTTTTTTGTGTTCAATATCCGTTGTCAGGAACAGGAAGCCTATACTTTGGCATATAGAAATCATCTTAAGGCCTGTTTACTACTAGAAGAACAAAAGGCAGAAGGCGAAATGAAACCTGCCAAAGAATTTAACCCAGGTCCCTCGATTGTGAGCCGAGGACGCAGATCACTGTGATACAGAACCACATAAGTTCTCTCCTTACAAGTCTCTCGAGAACTTTGCACGGGATACTTGTTAAAGCCACTCATCTATAGCTCAACGGCGTAACTTCTCTCTGTCTTGTATCTTGGGGAAATATTTGGCCCTCCTTCATATCTCTTGCAAATCATTCTTTTCAGTAAAGACTTAAAGAGCACTGTGAAGGGGAGGCTGAGGATACCCTCAGCATTCATTGTGAGGATCCGTTTGGTATCATCGCCTCTGCCCTATTGAGCTTTTTCAGTTACTAACACAAATAATATGAACAAGAATGAACCTGTTTATTTATTAGAGAAAGGTGCTCGGAGGAGGTCACAGAGCAAGGTGAAATCTTTGTGCCGTGTTGGCCTGTCTACTGAAGAGCCAATTACTGCTTCTTTTTCATAATGTACTTGTGTTAAGTCCAAGGCTTGATACTGGTTCTGCACTTGCTGTTTTGGACATCAAGTATGTTAGGCTACATCACTATCGCTATATCAACTTTCCTTCAAGAGGATATATCACCGCTCATGTCGCCTTCAAGAAGCTGTATCATAACTCAAGTCACCTTAAAGATGTATCACTATTATCACACGGGTATGAGCTACGAGGAGAAACAACGGGAATTAAAGACGCCGCTGGAAGACAGAAGGGTTAAGGGGGACATGATCACCATTTATAAGAGTCTCAGAGAAATTGATAGGGTAGACAAAGGCAGTTTATTTAACACAGGGGGCATGTACACTAGGAGACACAGGTGGAAATTGAGTAACCAAATGAGTCATAGAGACATTAGAAAGAACTTTTTTAATGTCAGAGTAGTTAACAAATGGGATGCATTAGGAAGTGATGTGGTGAAGGCAGACTCCATACATAGTTTCAAGTGTAGATATGGTAGAGTCCAATTGGCTCAGGAACCTGTACACCAGTTCATTCATTGACAGTTGAGGCGGGACCAAAGAGCCGAAGCTCAACCTCCGCAAGCACAACTAGGTGAGTACTACTCAAGTGACCTTGAAGAAACTGTATCACTGCTCAAGTTACAGTGAAGAAGCTGTATCACTGCTCAAGTCACCTTGAAGAGGCTGTATCACTGATGAAGTTACCTTGAAGAAGCTGTATCACTGTTCAAGTTACATTGAAGAAGTTGTATCACTGCTCAAGTCACATTGAAGAAGCTGTATCACTGCCCAAGTTACAATGAAGAAGCTGTATCACTTCTCAAGTCACATTGAAGGTGTATCACTGATCAAGTTACCTTGAAGAAGTTGTATTACCATTCAAGTAGCTCACGTTACTTTCAAGTCTTGCAGTACGATAGAAACCGTTTTATATAAACCAAGATTTGTTCCTCTTAGTGTGTATACAATAAAAGTTACTACGTTCTTTACTTATGCTGGGAATCAATGACCTTCAATGACCCTAGAGATCTATAGGCCTTAAACTCTCTCATCCTGATTTTTCGAGCTGTTTTCACAACGTTTTCATCGAAGTGTTGTAAAATGCTATTCTGTGTTCAACTGTTTTGTTTTCTTAATCCTCACACTATCGAGGAACGTATTGATATGGGAGACACAACCTAAGACATGATATCTTGAGAGTGGCAACAGTGAATTTTTCAATGTCAGAGTAGTTAACAAATGGATTGCATTAGGCAGTGATGTGGTGGAGGCTGACTCCATACACAGTTTCAAATGTAGATATAATAGAGCCCAGGAGGCTCAGGAATCTGTACATCACTTGACTGACAGTAGAGAGGCGGAACCAAAGAACCGAAGCTCAACCCCCGCAAGCAGAACTAGGTGAGTACAGGAAAGTGTGCTGGGGAAAGTGGCAACAAGTCGCCAGTTTACTGTATACCGTCATAACTTACTTCACTCATAACTTGTAAACAGCATCACACTTGCAGAAAATGGTGTCACACAAAAATGATGGCTCGCTGAAGTGGGTCGAGTTACTGGTCGTTTTTAAATAATTATGAAAATCCTCATCTGTTTGTTATTAATTTGAGTTTCTCTTATTTTCGCATCATCTGATGTATCTATTTCATCTATGTAAATTGCATTAAAATGTTAATCTTTGTGTTTTGTGAATAAGTATCTTATATCCCCAATTTTAAGCTGTATATTATTAAATTTATGTTTCACAATCAACATTTGTGCTCGTGGCAGAGAAGATATTACTTGGTAAAAACGCTTCATGTGGTATTTAGCACGACTTAAGAGCTCTCTCACAGCACTCTGACTGGAAATGTTAGTATGACCGTAGGGGGTGAGTAATCGTGTCCCAGCTCATCTCATATCATTAAATCTTAAGAACACGGATTTCCAATGTTATCCAAAATAATTTTAACAGAGAGAGAGTTAACAGTGAAGTGTCAATACACAGGCTAGCGCTTGATGGATATCTCACTATTGACTCTAGGATCAGGTTGACTCTAGGAAAGTCATTACCTAAGGAACAAAGTCTACCTCGAGTAGGTCAGTAATTATCAAAAGAAAGCGCCAAGCCCTGAAGGTTACATGTAAAGCTACTCTGAATATTTGAACTCTATTCAAATATTCAGCTTGCAGCTGGACTGTGACAGTCGACCTCATTTTCATGGCAGTGATTCAGCCAGGTGTAGGAACAAGAAACTTCAGCTCCTCACACTTCTCAGAAAAACCTTCACTTGCAAGCAGGAAATTATTTTGAAAGTTTGTAGGTAATAATTAAAAGCCGGCAGACTTACCCTTGACCTCTGACCTTTTGTGTCCCAAAAATAAATGTTTGTGAATTGCTTGAAAGCATTAATTTTTTAATTTTATTTTGGTTGCTGAACAATTGACTTTAGCCTCTGCTATTTTTAAAATAGGAGAAGCATATCCATTTATGGAGACGGCGTTGATCAAAAAATACAAAATCAGGAACTATTTCTATTGACTAACCGCAATGGGAAAAACTGCTCTTTTACTCTTCATGTAACCATATTCAAACTATGAACCTTTCTCAATATAAATCATGAACTTTCCACGTCTCAAAATGAGTATCAAATACATTATGATACAGTGGTCTCTGTCCCCCAAAGTCTCTTGTGTTACGACGAAAATAGCAGTTTTGAGATTTTAAAAAGGTAAAACATTTCATAAGCAATTTAGCCTGGCCATCAGCTGAGGTTCGTGGTGGGGCAAACTAGTGCTTCTAGCCTCCTCTGCTCTCGATTAATGTTAAGAAAGTTAATTTTGACCTTTACCTCTGCTTCTAACATTTAACCAATCTATAAACTTATGTACCACAATCATGACATCCCAATATAAACTATCATTAATTAGCTTTAAACAACATAACTGATTTTTGCAGGCGATGAGTCACAGTAACGTGGCTAAAGTATGTTGACCAGACCACACACTTGTAACAAACTAGGTTTGTTGTAAGAATTATCCAGAAGGTTCCAGAAGTCTCGTGTAGGACCCCCCCCCGCCCCCCGTGTTACACACTAGAAGGTGAAGGGACGACGACGTTTCGGTCCGTCCTGGACTATTCTCAAGTCGATTGTGAGAATGGTCCAGGACGGACCGAAACGTTGTCGTCCCTTCACCTTCTAGTGTGTGGTCTGGTCAACATAACTGATTTTTAATTATTAACTGATATGCAGGAAAAAACTTTATGATCCCGTTCCTTTAGCTTGTGCGAGTGTAATTATTTATCTAATTGTCTGGTTGAAACGTTCATCTTTGCTGCAACAATTCCCAGGTTTCCTTGAGCTGTCATCCGTGCTTGCATTCTTTAGGTTCTAACTTAACATTCTAGATTGTGAAGTTAATTGACAGCTAAGCTGTCAATTAACTTCACCTGCTTTATCTATCAATCTTGGAATGCTGCTCTTGTATGTGGCCTCATTAACACCTTAACATCATTATCTCGATAATATCAATCTCAGATCTCTCAAATACTGTGAAACTCCCCACAGTAAAACACGTCCTTATCCATCCATCACACGTCCTTACCCATCCAACACACGTCCTTACCCACCCAACACACGTCCTTACCCACCCAACACACGTCCTTACCCACCCAACACACGTCCTTACCCATCCAACACACGTCCTTACCCACCCAACACACGTCCTTACCCACCCAACACACGTCCTTACCCACCCAACACACGTTCTTACCCACCCAACACATGTCCTTACCCACCCAATAACGTCCACGCCCACCCAATAACGTTCATACCCATCCAATACACGTCAATGCCCGCCCAGTACACGGCCATACCATGCCCGCCCAATACACGGCCATGCCCACTAAACAAATTAATATTCCTGGCGAATTTTCCCCTCAGGTAAACATCAATCACGACCGCCTTATCAAGTTTTCCGCAAGTTAAAAAAAGGGAAAATGTGGATTAACATATGTTTATGGTGATGGTGCGCCTTAAGATAGGTTGTGGGCCCGCTGGTTCCGGGACTTGGACAAGAGGAGTTACGTGAGCCCTTCCAGTAAGTTCTCCACTCCACACATAACTCTCGTCATCCCTGATAGATACACAGCCGAGGAGGCTCGGCTCTATAATTTAGTGTCGCCCACTATTGAAACTCTTCAGAGACTCGCTGGCTCTCCACATCTCTTTTCACTTACGTCACCTGTATTTTGCTGTTTTGATCAAGAAATTCTTGCTGAAATTTCAGTGTACTTGGCTCTAGCGATACAATACCATACGTATAATATGAAGGACATTCAGAATATGTAAACACTTTAATAGGACACTAGTAGAGAGAAAGCAGGAGAGAGGCCATATTGGTTCCGGGAGTTGGCAGCCACCTTGTCAAACTTCACTCTAGGTTACACGTACACGCAAGCTCAATATATGCTTCCCTTTATAGTCTTTGTTAGTGTCGAAGTGACAACCTATTACGAACGTATCCATGAATATGTATGATTCTTTTTATCGAACCCGTTCATCATGACTTAAGACTAAATATTAAGTGTTTAACAATTTATTTTCGCGAGACAAATCAAACGTGAAATGCATCATCGCCAACAAAGGGAAGCGACGAAGGTGGTCTTCAAAGCGGTGTGATCTCACTGTAAGTGAACATTCCCAGCACGAGCTGAGGCGTCACATATATAAGGAGAATGGTCCATTTGAAGACACGTAAACAATGAAGGCTGTCGTCAAGACGTGTGAAGACGCGCCACCTGATAACACCCGCCACGTCTTACTTCACGCCTCATCCAACTATTTTTAAGTCTGATCATCTCATCGTTTGTGGTGGCTGTATACAAGTTGGAATATGAGAGAAAATTTAATTTTAATAAATACTATTACAGGGACAACCTCTAATATATTATGATGGACACACAGACGCCAGTCGCATTTAAACCAATTAACATGATAGACCTATTTCACATCATCCAAATATTAGGATCAAAGAAGATATTGAATAAGAAACCAATACTCCTATCCAATGACGATGCTGTGCTTTCTGCCTCTGACACTGTCACTAAATTCAATAATTTCTTCTCATCCATTCGCACATCTCTTGCAAATGATATCCCATCTTCCCTAACTAATGTTAAGGACTAACTTACAGGAAACTATCCACAGTCTCTGTACCTAACTCCCACTAATTCCTCTGATGTTAATGAGATAATCCTTTATCTTAAAACGAAGTCGTGCCCTTGCTGAGATACTAACTACAATTTACATAAAAGCCTCCAGATTTCTAGCTCCTGCCATTGCATTACTCTACAACAAATCACTTGAACTCCAAACCTTTCTGGATATTCTAAAAAAAAAAAAAAAAACGAGAGTAACCCTAGTTCACAAATGTGGCCATCTCACTAATGTTAAAAATTTTCAGACCTATATCAATTCTGCAAACCTTGTCTAAAATATTTGAAAAGCTAATCTATAAGCAGCTATACTCTTATCTAGCTAAACACAATATACTTAGCTCTTGCCAATATGGCTTCAGACCCCCAAAAAGTACCAATGATGCACTGATTAGTATGATTAACTTTATACATGCAGCTCTTGATAAAAATGAGTTCCCTGTTAGGTTATTTGTTGACCTACGTAAGGCTTTTGACACTGTCAGCCACCAAAACCTTCTTCTTAAATTACATCATTATGGAGTCAGAGGTCACCCCCTCCAATACCTTCAGTCTTACCTTAATGACAGGCTTCAGTATGTTTCTGTGAATAATTCTATTTCTCCCACCCTACTCATCAACATTGGTGTTCCACAGGGCAGCCCTCTCCTCTTTCTCATCTACATTAATGACCTTCCAAGTGGTCTCAACATCTCAAGCCAATTTTATTTGCTGATGATACAACCTTCATTTTCTCCAGTCCTAATCCTCTTATTATGAATGATACAGTGAATACTGAACTATATAAAGTCCATATTTGGCTAACTGCTAATAAACTCACCCTTAACATTGACAAAACTCTTACATATTTTGTTTGGTAATAAATTCTCAGATCAAATTAATCTAAGAATTAACAATATATAAAATTAGTAACAAAGTAGATGGTAAATTCCTTGGTATTCACATTAATAAAAAACTGAATTTCCAGGGACACATTCAAAATATAGCAACAAAAATTTCTAAAACAATTGGCATTCTTTCTAAAATCAGGTACTATGTACCTCGCCCTGCCCTGGTGACGCTCTATTACTCCCTCATCTATCCTTATCTCAATTATGGTATTTGTGCTTGAGGTTCTTCTACCCAAAATCATCTACATCCTCTAATTACTCAACACAAATCTGCTATTAGAATAATAACAAAATGGCCCCAGACAGCACTCTGCCCTAGATATTAAGTCACTGCACATCCTCTCAAGTGTACTCTATATAAATAAAACTCTGAACTGTAATACCAGTCCTGACCTTAAACGCTTCCTAGAAGGGTGTAACAGAACCCATGGGCACCACACTAGAAACAAATATCTATTTGTTATTTGAAGAGTGTGACTTAACCAAACTAGAAATGCTCTGCAAATCAAGGGACCCAGAATGTGGAATGATTTTCCCAATCATGTCAAAGGCTATACCTCTCTCAACCAGTTTAAGAGAAAAACTAAGTACTACCTAATAAACGCCATGTAACCTACCTTACCTCCTAAATATCAACCTATGTCTTGCTATTTTCAAACAATATTGATTACTGACCAACTTGTTTAACTGCTGATATCCGCCATGAATAAACTTGAAGAAAATTATAGTCTTCTGTTTATTTAGTTAAAATTACTTCTGCTTTCTTCTTCAATTTCTTCTGTTCCATCTTTCATGTAATTATTATCATTATTTTTTATTTTTTCAATTCAATTTATGCTTTGATCTCAATTAGTTTAAAGTTTTAGTCTAATTGTTTTTCCCACATCTTGCCCGAAAAGCTGTGTATTAGTGACTTTAGGCTTAGTATGTACTAGCTCTATCTAGAAATCCAACATTCTGTTTGTGACTCATCTTGTATATATCTACTGTCACCTGAATAAACATTTATTATTATTATAATAACACAGTTACACAATTATACAGACACTGTATTTTGCATTCAAACGCAAGCAGAGTCTTAATGAATTACAAGAGCAATAATAATAACCAGTTATGGTTCGATCACTCCCGGGTGATAGCAATCTTTGGCCCGGTGGCACGGTATGACGGCACAAGTAGCTCGATGACATACTAGCACTGACCACACGCTCCCTTCCCTCTGTCCGCCCGTCTCTCCCTTCCCTCTGTCCGTCCCTGTCTTTTCCCTCCCCTCTGTCCGCCCCTGTCTCTCCCTTCCCCCCTCCTTCCTCCGGGGCTCCTCTAGTCTAAGAGAAAGGAAGGATACATTACATGTAATTTCCACTCCAACGTTGTTATATGCCACATTGTTACCTTTTAGTAAACGTTTTAAATAAAATATAAATATAATACGTTATTATTGTTAAGCAGCAAGTGAATCAAGGAAGGATACAGTAAAAGGTAATTAGAATTGAGTGAGCAAAATTTCCCTTGTAGATTTCCTGTCTCTCAGAGTGCAACCAGCCTTCCTGTCTCAGAGTACACCTAGCCTTCCTGTCTCTTAGAGTACACCCAGCCGTCCTGGGTGTACGGGCAGGGATACATGATCCCAGCTTTACAGACTGAACCACTAAATGGGTCTCTCTCGCAGGACCAGCACCCCAACCACTGCTTTCTGAAGCCCATAAGCAATCCAGCTGGGATCGCCCCATTGCCGACCAAGACGCTGCGACATTACTAGAAGTTGCGACAACACCACATGATGCTGCCCGACTTAAGAGCTGTAGCAGCTACCCATGCAGGGGACTTCCTATTAGCAACCCCAATGTCAGCAACTGGCACTCGTCTCACACCACAGGCCCTCCGAATTGCTGTGACTCTCTGCCTCGCTGCCCCAATCCACACCGAATACAGGTGTATTTGCGGCGAAGCAGTGGCCGACAGGTACGGACGGCATGGCATTCTCTGCTAAAGGACAGGAGGATGGCATGCAAGACATGGCGAGGTTAACGACATTATCAAGAGAAGTCTTACCATGGCCGGTTGTCCAGCAGAGAGAGAGCCCCGTTACCTAATGCCCCGCAACACTGATGAGCCTGTCGGTCGCCCAGACGGGATCACAGCGATCCCTTGGAAGAATGGTAGACAGTTGGTGTGGGACTACACTTGCATTTAAACCTTAGCCAACACCTATGTTAACTTCAATGCTGCACAGGCAGGACGTGCTGTCAATCACCGGGAAACAGCCAAGTCACGTAAATATGGAGACCTTGATCACCACTACAATTTTGTCCCCATTGCCTCAGAGACACTTGGCGCCTGGGGTAAAAGTGCTGCAAGTTTTTTGAAGGAGCTGAGGTCCAAGCTAATTGAAACAACTAGAGACCCCTAGAGCTGCCAGTTTTCTCTTTCAGCGCCTTAGTGTGGCGATCCAGAGAGGAAATGCTCACTGCAGCCATGGTTCCTGCTCGCCATCTGAGGAGCTGGAGGAGTTATACAACTTGTGACAAGTAGTCTTGTACCTTGCATGTAACCAATGTTGTAATGCATGTAACCAATGTTGTAACCCTTTTTGTGTAATGAAATTTTAAAATAGTTAGATATATATATCTACACACACACACGAAAAGAATAGGGATGGTAAGGGAAGAAAATATCAAAGTGTTCAGTGAGGATCCACAAGGTCTTCTCCGAGTACTCATTATTTTCTTCTCCGAGGCTATGGTTCCCTACACTTGCACCAGAGGTGGTACCCCTTTTATATATATATATATATATATATTATATATATATATATATATATATATATATATATATATATATATATATATATATATATATATATATATATATATATATATATATATATATATATATATATATATACATACATATGTATGTATGTTTGGGGAGCAGGAAACCCGTGACGGCGCCTCCAGGCTGCGAGGGAGGGCACCGTACCCATTTGTAGACTATTTGTACCCTCTTGCATCACTCTCCTACTAGATACAAACTCACTCCGTCAACACACAGGTAAACATACCACACGTTCTGGAATTTACTGAGTGAAATAAGTGGATACCTAAGTGAAGGATTTAAAATTTGTTGGAGTGAATATTTATGAGGATCGCTGGCAGGGCTAATGAAGCGAGGCTTGGGCCGACAAGCCTGCCACAAATGAACCAACATACACTCCCATAAATTAATGGATGCCAATAAACAAAATTATTTTCCAGAACCAGCATAGTCAAACTAAAATAATTACTATTTTCGACGAAAATTCACTTCAATTATAAAAGCAAATAGTAATAATAACACAGAGAAATCACAGTAACGTGAAATATCAATGAGAAAATCCACAGAGCGACTGTGGATTTTCTCATTGATCACGTTACTGTGATTTATGTGTGTATTGACATAGGAGCGTCAGAGGTAGAATTCCTAGATGACAGAAATCAGAGTGCATGTGGAAGATTGTGTGAAACCCTAGCTCGGCTCTAGTGGAATCCTCAGGAATCCTCGTGGGTTCAGCAAAACCCCAGGTTGCAATTCTTTTGACTATGTCGTGACCTAGTCGTCTAGAGCATTTGTCTGGGATCACCCAGCCCATAGGTTCGAATCCTCATCACGGCTCCAGTTGATGTTCTCAATAATAATAATTCAGAGTGCATCAGTGAGAAAATCCGTAGGAGCCGTGGTAAGGATTCGAAGCTATATGCTTGGTGTTCCCAGGCACACGCTCTAGACGACCAGACCACATGGTAAAAGATATCAAGCTGGGGTACTACTGCCCCAGTAGTGCTCTCCCCAATGGAGCGTGTCTTTCAAAAGGGGCAATGGTCTTGGTGTAGTATCAGCAGAAATTTGAACTCTGAGGGTTCATACGTAATAGAATGGAATGACAATGAGTACAGTACTGGGATTGGAAGAACCAAGGCCTCCCGAGCTCAGACGAGAGCCAGTATGATGAAAAGCATTAACACTACGCAAGAATGAGGAGGGCGAAGCCGACGAATATGTGGAGCATCAAGCTCGAACAGCACTAGAGAGGAGTGCAAATGGATGAACATTCGCCTATCCGTGCCCAAGAAGTTGTCTGACAAGATTGAGTAAGGCAAAGGTGTTGGAGGATTCACATGGTAAGTAACGGACATGCGAGCACCAAGACAGGCGGGTGTCGAATATCAACCCAATAGATTCGCGCAGTTCTAATATAGGAGCTGACTACACTAGGATGTGTCAAGGGTGGGCAGTGGATGACATACTTCCTAGTAAAAGTCATGACACAAGTTTTCGCAGTAAAGAAATTAAAGCCGTGCCTAGAAGCCCAGGAAGACACATCATCACAGGTTGGAGCCGGTGCTGAATAATGGAGTAATCGATTAACATAACAGTGAACAGTGAGGTCGTCCACATAAAGGGCTGAATAAACTCTAGTCGGGAGAGAGGAAAACAAACCGGTAAAGACAACCGGGTAAAAAAAAAAGTGATTATAAAACTCTTCCCTGTGAAATGGCTTCATATTAGCGACACGAAGCCATGACAGCAGTCCCAAGGAGTACCTTTAATACACGGCCGAGAGGAAGCTTTAAAGGAAGAGCGACAAATTGCCTCGAAGGCCAAATGAATGCAATTGGGATAATACATTAAATCTTCAGGTAGTGGCATGTACTTATTCTAGATGCGGGCGTGTGTGTGTGTGTGTAATTACGGGATAAGCTAAGCTTGTGGTGTCCCGTCTTCCCAACACTCTTTGTCATATAACGCTTTGAAACTACTGACTCTCTCATGTGTGTGTATTCACTCTTTGTGAATGCAGGATCGAGCTGTTAGCTCCTGGACCCGCCTTTCTAACAATCGGTTGTCTAATTTACCGACTACTGACCTATTTTTCCTCTATCATGTCTACTACATATGTTTCACACACACACACCCAGGATACAGCCGTAGCGGCTGCCTAACTCACAGGTACATATTTACTGCTAGGTGAACAGGATCATCAGATGAAAGAAACTTCTCATTAGTTTCTGTCTCGACCGGGAATCGAGCCCTGGCTCGAAGGACTACAACGCTAGAATGCTGTCCACTCTGCTGCGAAGACCTGTGTGTGTGTGTGTGTGTGTGTGTATTTCACCTAGTTGTGCTTGTGGGGGTTGAGCTCTGCTCTTTCGGCCCGCCTCTTAACTGTCAAAACCAACATTTCCCCCACCCCCCAGGAAGCAGCCTGTGACAGCTGACTAACTCCCAGGTACCTATTTACTGCTAGGTAACAGGAACATCAGGGTGAAAGAAACTCTGCCCATTCTCACCGGCGCCGAGAATCGAACCCAGGATCACGCGTCCAGCGTGCTGTCCAGTCATCCACTGGCCCCCCCGGTGTGTGTGTGTACTTATCTATACTTACACTTATCAATACTTATCTATTTACTTTACTTATATATACTTATACTTATCTCTATTTACTTTATTAATAGATAAGTACAAATACTTGTACTTATCTATTTATGACTGCAGGATCAAGCTTTAGCTCTTAGATCCCGCTTTTCCTACCGCCGGGTTGTTTAGTTTCTATATTTTTGTCATATCTACTTTTGACATTATAGCTAATGGGGGGGGGAGAATAATATGATCCATATTATTTCCCCGAGGGATGGTTATACACCTGATGTCACGGCAGTAAATCACCTTCGATTCTTATTATATTTTATAAATCAGTCATTTGGATTTCCTTAAATCCATTAACAAAACAAATGCGGTACGAGCACATGAACTGTGTATCCACGCCAAGAACGCATGGTAAGAGATCACTAGATCAATCTTGGCTGACAGAACCCTGACTGTGGCCTTATCAAAGAAGTAATTATGGTTTGTGGTGGAGGTGGGCATCCGGGTGATGTACGGGAGGCGTGGCATTGGCTTACACTGGGAGGGGCACGAGAGGGCGGAGGGCGGAGCTCCTGGGTATGAGGAGGAGGAGCTGCCCTCAAGAATGCGTGGCTGACCCCCATCTAATGCCCAGGAACAAGTACAAACTAGCAGCGTTGCCAAACATGGTCAACGAACAGTTTCTTTTAAGTAACAAAACATTGCTGATGCCAGGTGTTCTGTACTCTTTCAGGGACAACTAATATACTCGTACAATAATAATGGTATACTTATATAGTGCTTACGGTATAGGAGACAGGTGGAGGAACACAGGTGATGGTTACGCTTGCGTGCGTGGATGGGGTCAAGGTGTGGTGGTATGTGGGTGGCAGATGAAGAGATAGGTGAGCGAAGGGGCACTAACACCTTCACAGGGTAAAATATAGATAGATTGGCTGGGATGGTTTGTGTGATGTATGGAGGTGGCACCGTCTCACCTCCAGGAATGTGTGGGTTTAGGTAAACAAACATTATGCAAATAGCAGCGGACTCTGCAGAATATATAAATAGACCCAACACAAACAAACACACGGCTTAATTAAATCTTCAACGTATCTCGAGCTTGTTGCCGTAATAAAATTTCAAGTTGTGACAAATCAGTAGGTCTCCCTACCACTGAGTAGAGCAGTCCAGACTTGTCTACATGGTCTCCCTGCCACTGAGTACAGCTGCTTCGTATGGGATAAGAGACCTGTGGTTCTCTTAATGATTGTGTTCTATGTATGTAGGATAATGCTGCCATTCGTGCTGACCACCATATAAGGTTAGGTAATTGTTAGGAGAAAGCGCTACGTCAGTACGTCTATCTTGCACTTGCAATGGATATGGGGACAGAGTGAGGGAACGGTGACCAACCACTTGGACCATCGAGGATCGAACGCCGACCTTGAATCAAGAACAATCGTAGCTGTATTTTAAATTACTACGCATTTTGTTAGTTTCACGAAAGGCAAATTTATATCAAGAGGACAAACAGTATAAGTGTGGTTATATAGTTCAGATATAAAAGGAAGACAAAGCACAGAGTTTCTAGGGTTAGAAGCAGGTTTAGGAAGACAGTAATGGCTTGAGTCTAAGAACACTCGATAACGCTTAAGGGATAGCTAAGGAAAACTTCTCTACAATGACTTGTAGAGAAGTTTCCATCTTCCTCCGGGCCCTAAGTATCTGTGTCTTGATTCTGAAATTTATCTTTTTTACACGTCATTCTCTCGCCTTGGTTATCTCTTAAATTTTATTAACTGTGCTTACTCTCAAACTAAGATATATTTCTTTCGTCCTAAACCTGCTTCTAAAGATCAAAGACTTGAAATAATGTAATTTGAGAGAAAACCAATTTATCAATGTGAACAAAGTTGAGAGTGATCTTGAAGTAAGGTGACTGTCAACAAGTTATAGTGAACTTGTAACAAGACTGCCGGCAGTTGATGGGGCGAAGATATCATAACTTACAAGATTCGGAAAACCATAGGCACCACACAAGTCGGATGTTCGACTCCTCGAGACTCCAGGACGATACACTCTTTATTCCCAAGTTAGAGTAGTTTATGGTTTATATGATGCTGACTTGGGGTTGGAATACTATTGGTTCTCTTACTGGTGTATCGGGAAGGTTAACAAGTTGATCGACTGACGGTGTAGGTGTCATGTTCCTCCTTTATATTGTAGCTACTGTGGTCTATTGGCACAACCTCGGGCTGCCACCATACACTTGGGGGGTTCGGCTAGCCAATCATTTATTAAATACAGTCAGTAGAACAACAACACTCCATAGGCTTCATACATTTAACACAAGCTTCAGTATAAGGCTTGGAAAGCAACATAAAATATAGGTTGTTATCGTGGGTTAATTGAGTGGATATGCAGACTAATATGGAGGGCGGTGAAGGCTGGTTGGATGGTGAGACTACAGAGGCAGCAGCAATGGATGCTGCTGCCGAAGGAACAAATCTTCACCACCTTGTTCATCATACTTATAAGATAGTGTGCTATAAATATGATTTGCGAACATCTAATGATATATTGCGCACACGTGCAGCCCGGAACACCAAAATCAGGTGTTTTAGATGCTGTAAATACTATTGACAGAGATAAAGAGTCGTATAACTCTTGCACTAAGATTACAAGAAGGAGTACCACAGCAGCCGCTACGCTCGTGTACCAACCTCTCCACCTTCCAAGAGTTCTCTCAACAAAATGATATTACTGTTATAGTGGAGGCAAGTGAAGGTATCCGACATTCATCACCACTCACTTTATGGCAGTGACGGCAACAAGACTATACCATTAACATTACTCAATATAAAAATAGTTCATCAAAATATTTTGAAGATACTTCTCACGTATATTCCTTACTAATATTACAATAAGACAGAAGCAGTTCTGTGAAGTAAGGAGCTGTCTTTGTACATCTTGAAACATGTTTTATATAACAATAATTTAATGTTTACAGCCAGAAAAACGTTTGCTCTATACAAGAATTTTATTGCTTCATGGATATCAGGGATCTTCTGCTATTTTCAGAAGATCCCATTTTGAAAATAACAGATCACCTGTTATTTTCAGAAGGTTATCTTACAAAGCAGCTGGTATGCTACTGAAGGCGGGACATGACATCTTAAGTGTTGGTGGCATAAGAGGTAAATGAGACGCTGTGTAGGTCAATAAAGCCGTATAGGGAGGCAGAACCTTGTGTATTCATGAGAGCATGTAGCCGCCAGCCACCCCACCCACCGCCTCCACACCCTCTCCACCTGGACACCCACCTCGCCACACCTGGACACCCACCGTGCCACACATGGACACCCACAGTGCCACACCTGGACACCCACCATGCTATACCTGGTCACATGAGCACACCCAGTGCCACATCTGGACCTAGTTACCTACCTTACCTAGTTACTTGTAGACACCGAACTAATCAAACTAATGAAGATCAGGACCTTCATTAGTAATCACTAATGAAGGTCCTGACTTGGCTTCAGTTGAAGTCTTAGGACCTCTAAAGAAATCATTTGAATAGCACGTTGCATTGCTCTTGACCATGTCGTGGTGTAGTGGTCTAAGACGTATGCTTGGGAGTACCCAGAGCATAGGTTCGAATTTTCCTTATGGCTCCTATTGATTTTCCCATTGACACATCACGTTAATGTGATTTCTTTATGCAAGAGAGAGACCTTCTTAAAAGTACCGCAGATCACAGCCAGTCCTTGTATTTTATCTTCCCTCTTGTTGTTGGTAATACTAAACCAATGATCACACCATGCCAGTTAAAACGTCACAAACGCAGTATACGATTCACTATTTACTGTGAATGAACATGAATGAACTCGTCAACACGAAAGAGAAGGTCTCTGCATAACAACTAAGAATAAAGGAAACTCCATCAAGCTTATTGGCCCAGACAAGGCTGCTCCTATTTATATACACCTAAACTCATTCATATATGTCTAGCCTTCGCTTGAAACAATCCAGTATTCCCGTGTTCATTTTTACCCGGTAGCTTGTTATGCTTGAAGAGTTGGTCACACCCAAGGTACTAGAGTGTTCACATAACATAACTAGCACATAAGACATATCAACGTAACAAACAAACTAATCCCTAAAAGATCTTACCTTTTTTTTGGGTGTGGGGGATGGGGTCATCTTACCAAGCTGGGGATTGCCTCCTCCTCACAACACTCCTCCGCCAGTGAAGATAACGCACTGGAAGTCTTCACGGCAGAACATACGAAGACAACTTCTTAGAGCTGCTCACCGTGATCTTCGTAAATCTGTACCTTCCTCAGCTTGTCCGCCTCCACTCTCAAAGTAACACATCCCCAACAACCTAAAACGCAAGAGCTATTAAATAAGAGTTAAAGAGCATCGCTAAGCTTATCACACTATTACAATATATGTAAGAAAAGGAAAGCCTAAATTTTTGTTGTGCAATTTATTAATAATGAAATGTATCTATAATTCTTAAGTCTATGAATTATAATGATTGCTTTCTTCTGGTACTTGCGATGAAGGCTGCAGTATAATGATGCCTGCAACACACACCAGCATTTTAAAAAGAAATAAACATTATATATAAATTAAAGTTTACAAGAACTTTATTTCGATAAATGAATATAGTTATAATGAATGAGAAAGCTGAAATAGTTACAACCTTCATGACCTACCGAGGGGGAAGCAAAGTCGAATACCTCATATATTAACTGATTCTGTACAAAATGTGTAATTCCAAGTGAACATACCATGCAAGGCGGAAGTAATTGCTTTACTACGTGATGGAGGGAAATAATTACACATTAAATTGAATGACTCTGGAGGTATTAGTGTGGTGGCCGACGGTGTCAGCTGAAAGAACAGGTAAGCGAAGAACAGGAGGTAACAGTAGCCAGGAACAAACTAGATATCAACCTGACATCAACCACCAAAATAGCATCAGAAGCCGGTGGTCACCCAAACCAGCAGAACCCGCACTATAAACACCAGAAGTTGCAAGTGCTTCTCAACACCACAACAGCTAACATTAATGTTAGACATTGTGTGCAGTTATGTACTAGTCTTACTCGTTTCAAAATACATCTACAATGAACCATTTATTTTAAAGTATAAATTTACTCTTTAATACTATTTTCCGTAAATTTATCAGAGATAAAATCTAGTTTTCGTGGTAAATACGCTGTTCTCATACAACCCGCCGCTTGTAATTGTTTCAAATAAGTTTTGCATATGGTAAAGAGACTGGAGCTGTAGGCTGTGATTCAGGCAAGACGGTAAACAATGACTCATAAATGGCGGAGAAATCTCCACAAAACCAACAAGAAGGTACTTACCCAACAGGCGGTGTGTAGACGTATGATCTTGTTGTGCCAATATAGTTTTTTCCTTAACATTCTAACAACAAATGCATGATGGGAAAGCCTGGTAATCAGCTTCAGCTTGTTAGGTTACCCATCAAAATAAGAACTGGTATCCAGAGCTCAGAAAAAGCGGCTGACAAGTCAGAATTAATATTTACACCTGATTTCTTAGGCTGATAATAGTGGGTTCTGGTCGATACTGCCTTCCATTATCATTGCTTTTGGTTAGTGCACTTATAACACGCTTCAAATTTATATTATATATTAGTATAGATGACGAGATCATGGCTGTTCACTCTGTGGGCGGTAGAAAGTTTCCACATCCAAATGGGCCAATTTACATCACAATTATCGTTCAGCATACAGATGTCTGATTATATACTTTGCTCTTGTTCACAGTGACAGTAGTGTGTTTTGATTTATTTTTACCACAAATGTGGCCATGCATTTATACAGTAATAAACAGCATATATACATGTAGGGTTAGATATCTGTTATTGAGCACTCAACCACAGTTGATTGTTGTGGCTTTACAATACTAACCAGCATGCATACATTCTGGTCTGTCTTAAATACATAGGATTAGAGATCTATTCTCTTACATATAATGCAGTAGGTTATTGAGCACTCAGTCACAGCAGGTGATTGAAGTGCTTTTACAATAAAAAAAAAACTGACACATGAACAAATCCACAAGGGCCGTGACGAGGGTTCGAACCTACGTCCGAGAGGATCCCAGACGCTGCCTTAATCGACTGAGCTACGACATGGTTATCATTTGAGGCATCACACTATTATGATTTCTGTGTGTTTGACCTGCACATGTTTTGCATGCATGTCAAGCAAAGTTTTTCTGAAAATACTCTTAAACGACAATTACTTACAGGTTGTAGGGTGCTATGAATGAAACTACTCTGTGGCTAGGAAATTAAAATGTTCTAATATTTATATACCCACCAATGATATGATTTTAATATATCAGATAGTTCATCCCTCAAAAGTTTTTGAAGACTTGATTGACTAGAAGACACGAAATAGTTACAAAGAAATCACACTAACGCGATATATAAATCATTGAGAAAATCAACTGGAGCAGTGAGTTGACTGGAACCAATGACCAGGGTACTCCCAGCCGCTGGGATAGATCGCTGGTTCGAATGCTATACTTCAGTGCTCCAACCGATTTTCTCCTACGAAAGAGTTACAATGAAATAATTTCAGTGCTTGTTCTCTGTAAATCTCACTGGTAAGAACTAATGCAGAATAATTGATTTTTAAATTTAGGAATTTTCTTCTTGTGGTTTTCCCAAAAACTAAATCCCATTAGGCCACATTACTAGATACAAAAATAATTGCAACGTAAGAGGCCTCGCATTACTCGTTAACAAGCACGTCAATACCCTGCTGCAAGCAACTTTCAACAAGATAATATCAAATAACATAATCAGCACACAGGAAATGAAAGTGACCAAGTTTCTGTCCGTCTTGAACCCAAGTCTGATCTAAATTTAAGTGAGGACGTGATTAGGGTCCAGGTGGGATCTAAACGTCGTATATAAGACCTACCATTAATGTAAAATGATTTACTGTAAATATATAGCTCTTGAAACAGAACATTCTCTGTAACTAGCTGACATTGTAATTATAAGGTGTGAAAGATAGATGAAATTGTTTATGTAATAATCTCCGTTGAGGTCTGATAAAGACCTTTTGTGCCCACTGTAGGGCTTTTTGCGCTACAGCTCACAGGATGAGTATGGGGTGCACAATAAACTAGCCGCCCGCGGCAGTAACAATCAAAATCGTCACTTTGATCACATGTGTGGCTCGGGTTACATATGCACTGCAAGATAATATAAAATGAAGGTCGAGCATCGGTATAATCCTGCACTGCTCATAACGCTCCTTAAACTTGAAAATAAAAATGAATTTGTTCGATATTTTCTGCACTCTGCCCAGCCCAGGTGTCTATTCCACTGTTGCTCCATTTCCTTCGTCAGACTAAATAATACCAGGTCTACTAACCAAGTTTGAAATCCTGTAGGATATGAATTTAATATGAATAATATTCCACATAAATATATGGGATAGGTGTTCATGATAATGACACGAAGTGTAAACTATGTGGTATGTTAAGGTCTCACACCCTTACCCATTATGTTCTTGATTGTCCGTTGATTAATGTATATAGAAACACTGAGATAAGGACTGTTCCTGAATAAATAGCCTGGATGTGTCACAACGGAAAGGTTGATGATATTCTTGAGAGATATAAGAATTTTGCACCAAGACTGTAATTTTTTGTTGAATTATCTGCATGTCTCTTGCAAATTGTCTATACAGTATACCTAGGTCATAAAAGTAAAAGTATTTGTGTACGTCTGATACCATACTACTTGTGTAAAGGAGGAAATGTAGATGTTTATCTCTCAGAATGTTTGGATTATATGGTTATTGTTTGTGATGTGTGTATATGTATGTATTAACACGATGTACTGAACGGGGTGAGAATAGCTTGAGCTACCTCATCCCTTTGTGTGTATTTTACCTCAACAAACTTATTTCAATTTCAATTTCCACATAGACAATTCATACACATTAATATATATTAAAATATGTATTTTGCAATACCTTACAGTACCGTAATAAAAAATCATCCAAGATTATAATTAGTTTTATTATATGAAAATTAACCTATATAATACTAGTTCTCATTGCATTACATAAGAATTAATTTGAGTGATATGTACTTAGTCACATCATCAAAGTGCCTCATAAGTCTCCACTGGTTGACTACGGTCAACATAACTCACTACCTGAGAGGAATTTCTCCCGGATGTGACCAACGTCGCTCTACCTCACAAGAATCCACAGTCTATAACAATTCAGAGAACTGACAGAGATGCGCGTCAGTTGTAAGCTTAAACCTAAGGGGCTCTGAAATCATCATTTCCAGCAAATCAAAATGACTTCACCTAATTTTAGCGGCACATCAACTGTCTCCTGTTGAGCGATATATACGTCTCTTGCTGAGCGATATATGGTCTTGGTTTTATAGTATATTATTATCTTAAACTCTGCTTTGTGTGAGTAAGGGGGTCGTGTTTCTATCAATAGTCTTTCAGGACTCTTTCCTCCATTTTGTTGAAAATAATGATTTTACCCATTGTTGAGCATACTGGCGGATCATTTTGTGCAGAGTTGTGTAAGGGAATACCTCTCAGGAAATAAATAAATAGTGAGTAGGAAGATATCAGAGAGGAGAGGTAACGAGTGTAGCACCACAAGGGATGGTACTGGGGCCCCATCCTCTACCTAATACATGATGTCAATTAGTTAACATAAGAAAATGTCTTCTTCACACTAAAATATGTTGATTAATATAGCACCTTGTTGGGGGTGCTATATTAAGTTAAGAACATAAGAAAAAAGGTAACTGCAGATTACCTATTGGCCCCATACGAGGCAGCTCCTATTTATAACCACCCAATCCCACTCATATACATGTCCAACTCACGTTTGAAACCATCAAGAGACCCCCACCTCCACCAAGTTACGCGGTAATTGGTTCCACAAATCAACAACCGTTACCGAACCAGTTGTTACCCAAATCTTTCCTACATCTAAACTTATCCAATCTATACCCATTGTTTCGTGTTGATAAATTTAAAACCCTATTAATATCCCCTTTGTTAAGCCCATCATCCACTTGTAAACCTCTATCATGTCTCCCCCCAACTCTTCGCCTTTCCAGTGAATGCAATTTAAGCTTTGTTAATCTTTCTTCACATGTTTCTAATTTGGGGGATTAACTTTGTCATCCTACGCTGGATGTGTTCAAGTGAATTTATATCCATTCTATAGTACGGCGACCAAAACTGAACTGCATAATCTAAATGGGGCCTAACCAGAGCAAGATATAGCTGAAGAACACCAGGTGTCTTGTTACTAATACTTCGATTAATAACTCCCAGTGCCTTATTTGCCTTATTACGAACATTTATACATTGATTTTTTGGTTTTAAATTCTTACTAATCATAACTCCCAGATCCCTTTCGCAATCTCAATACCATCTAGCTCGTATTTAGTAACTCTATCATCATTACCTAGCCTCAAAACCTTACATTTGTCAGCATCAAACTGCATCTGCCAATCTTCTGACCATTTCAAAACCTAGCCTCAAAACCTTACATTTGTCAGCATCAAACTGCATCTGCCAATCTTCTGACCATTTCAAAACCTTATATAGATCGTCTTGAAGTAATAGTGAGTCTTTTTCTGTGTTTATTTTCCTCCCGATTTTTGTGTCATCAGCAAATTTGCAAATATTGCTGCTCAAACCTGAATCTAAATCATTTATATGTATTATAAACAACAGAGTTCCCAGGACAGAGCCTTGAGGCACTCCACTTACAACATTTTCCCACTCTAACTTAACCCCATTTACACAAACTCTTTGTTTCCTTTAACATACATATCAAGTCTTTCATAGCACATAATTGACTCAGGAATATAATCCTGAAGTTTGTTTAGCTAAGCAAGTTACAGCTTTGATACGCCAGTTACAGAGTTTGTAAACATACATCAACAGTCTATTAATAGTTTTTAGCAAACAAGCAGCTGTAATCCTAAGAGTCCCAAACACAATGAGTGATATAATTCGTTTAATTCCTTATTTTGGATCCCATTCCCATCTTGTGGTAGGTGGCAGATGAGTTCCAGTGACAAATAATGGATCCAAGAATTGGACTACGACTATTTAAATGAATATGGAATTTAAGTTTGTGGTAAGCTAGTTACATATAATTGTACTTGATTATAATGCACCCAACACCTATCCAGTGGCGGCAGTGGAAAAGTTTACAATCACTTGCATGCACTATCCACAGTAGTCACACTTGGCGTACCTGGCTAAGATTTCTGGTAGTACATCATTTAGAAAGAAAACTTACACATTTCTTCAATATTTGTGATCAAAGAAATAAAAGAGTTACTTTTAATTTCTTGAATTTTTAAACAATCAATTACATAGGGATGTTATATGTAGGAAATGAAACTTACCCTCAATCTCCATCTCGTAAGCGAAATTCAGCACGGATTTTCGCTTGGAAGTTTCCTTAAATTGCAAAAAGTTTTTCATGTCAACAACATATCTATAGTAAGCGACGCCTAGGTGCAAGCCAACAAAAATGTTGTCCTAAATGGTACCGATTTAAAAATAGCAAATAGAGGGGACATGGAGGGAAACCCTGGGAACGGGCTACGGAAAACCCGTAGCCCTGGAACTATCTGGAGGTGATTTCGCGGCTTAGCGTCCTTGCGGCCCGGTCCGCGACCATGCCTCCTTTTTGTTACACATCCCCGGGATGCAGCCCGTAGCAGCTGTCTAACTCCCAGGTACCTATTTACCCGTAGCAGCTGTCTAACTCCCAGGTACCTATTTACCCGTAGCAGCTGTCTAACTCCCAGGTACCTATTTACCCGTAGCAGCTGTCTAACTCCCAGGTACCTATTTACTAAGTGAACAGAGGCATCAGGGTGAAAGAAACCCTACTCATTTGTTTCCACCTTTACTGGGGATCAAACCCGGAACCTCAGGACTACAAATTCCGAGCACTGTCCACTCAGCTGTCAGGCCTCTCAAAGCACCGCCCCGGGCTACGGTACTTTTTTGGTACACAGTTCGAAAAGCTGCCTAAGTATGGGTTCTAGGATGTCAAACTGGATCCCGATGAACAGGGTTAGTAGTTAATTGATCGATATCAAGATGCAGCTGACGCCAAATTTTGACCATGAGGGAACTATAAAAGGCATTCAACTACACGTGACAGGCATCCTGATAACCACTTTTGTCTTCGCAGCCCGGCCTCATCATCAAAGGCTAAGTGTTCGTTAATCCATCTGCCAAACTCCTGTTTATGAATGAAAAAAGATTTACACACGAATCACAACTGATGACGTTCGAACACTGCTTCTCTGACGACCATTGTTCGAATCGCAACTCTGTAAATGCTTCACCCACGTACTACAAATACATACAATCACCAACAGAACTTAAACATTGAACCTAACATATGTCTTACTATACATAAAACTGTAATATATAATAATATTAATATATAAATGAGAACAAACTTACAATTAGTACACAATACCTTAAAATTTATAAATGTGTTTTGGGGGACCTACAGCTTTAACACAACCCATCCTCAGGCCAGGCTCGTTACAGGAGAAACTGACCTACTCCTCCCCTCCCCAGACACATTCATCAATTTTACAGCCCATCCTCAGACCAAGTTCATTCCATCTAGCGGTCGACCCCAGACACATTCATCAATTTTAACATGCTATTCATTAAAAATAGGAATTTTCTCATATATAAACTAATATTAGGCGGCCTGACATCCTAGTGGAAGGCGCTCGGGGTTCGTAATCTTAAGGGTCCGGGTTCGATCCCCGGTGCAAACAAATGGGCAGTTTCTTTCACCTTGATGCACCTGTTCACCTAGCAGAAAATAAGTACCTGGGAGTTAGACAGCTGCTTCCTGGGGATGTGTGAAAAATAGGATTAAGAACTTGCCCGAAACGCTATGCGTGTTAGTGACTGTACAAGAATATAAGAACTCTTGTATAAATAAATTTAAATATTGTTATATATTAGCATATTTAGGCATTGGATAGGTTGGATGCATAGGTTCTGTCAGCGATTATTTGAATTTGTAGTACCTGGGTGAAGCATTTACAGCGTTTTAGTTCGAACAAAATTTGTCCACTTGTTCCAGAAGTGTTCGGACGTCATCAGTTGTGAGTCGTGTGTAAACCGTTTTCATTCATAAACAGGGGATTTGGCGGGTGCATGGAATGGATTTGGGGTCTTTGTTTAGAGGACGGACTGGGCTGTTTACAGCGTTGTGGTTCGAACAAAAGTCATCAGCGAAGCACTGGTTCCGGAAGTGTTGGGACGTCAGAAGTTGAGTCGTGCGTAAACCGTTTTACATTCATAAACAGGGGGGGTTTGGTGAGTGTATGGAATGGACTTTGGGCTTTGTTGATGAGGACGGGCTGTGCAAAGAGAAAACGTGAATGAAGTACTGTTAGAGATAAGTTAGAGCATCATCAGTTGTGAGTCTGTGTATAAAGTGTTTTTCATTCATAAATGAAGACTTAGCACGCATTGCCGACACAACCAAACACCTAACATATACTATACCTCTCAATAAAAATTATAATATAACCTAATACTAATTTTTATACGAGAATACATTATTTGTGGTAAAATAGTACGTTAAAATTGACAAATAAGTCTTTGGGATCAGGCGAAGCTTGGACGAGCACAGCCTGAGGACGAGTTGTTTCCATTCATTAACAAGGGGACGGTTGCTGGATTCCAGCTACTTGGAAAAAAGTTCCAAGTAGCACGTATTATGGTTAGCACGTAGTGTACTTATCTGGCACAGGAGCTGGGCTGTAACTGGCGTAATGTTGTTTTAGATTCAGCTACTCAAAAAAAAAAAGTTCCAAGTAGCACGAGTTATGGTTAGCCTGTAGTGTACTTACCTGGCACAGGAGCTGGGCTGTAACTGGCGGAATGTTGTTGTTTTAGAATCAGCTACTCAAAAAAAAAAAAAATCTAAGTAGCACGGGTTATGGTTAGCCTGTAGTGTACTTACCTGGCACAGGAGCTGGGCTGTAACTGGCGGAATGTTGCTGTTTTAGATTCAGCTACTCAATAAAAAAATCCAAGTAGCACGGATTATGGTTAGCAGGTAGTGTGCTTACCTGGCACAGGAGCTGGGCTGTAACTGGCGGAATGTTGCTGTTTTAGATTCAGCTACTCAATAAAAAAATCCAAGTAGCACGGATTATGGTTAGCAGGTAGTGTGCTTACCTGGCACAGGAGCTGGGCTGTAACTGGCGTAATGTTGTTTTAGATTCAGCTACTCGAAAAAAAAAGTTCCAAGTAGCACGGGTGATGGTTAGCCTGTAGTGTACTTACCTGGCACAGGAGCTGGGCTGTAACTGGCGGAATTTAGTTGTTTTAGATTCAGCTACTCTGAACAAAAAGTTCCAAGTAGCACGGGCTATGGTTAACCCGTACTATACTTACCTGGCACAGGAACTGGACTGTAACTGACGGAATAAGAACAAATGTAACTGCAGAAGGCCTATTGGCCCATACAAGGCAACTCCTATTTATAACCACTCAATCCTACTCATATACATGTCCAACCCACAACAACATGTACAAGACTGTTGTTGTTGTTGACTAGGAGTCACAATAACGTGGCTGAAATATGGTGTCCAAACCACACTAAAAACTGAAGAGACGACAACGTTTCGGTCCATTCCTGGACCGTTGTTGTTGTTTTAGATTCAGCTACTCGGAACAAAAAGTTCCAAGTAGTACGGGCTATGGTGAGCCCGTAGTGTACTTATCTGGCACAGGAGCTGGGCTGTAACTGACAAAATGTTGTTGTTTTAGATTCAGCTACTCAGAACAAAAGTTCCAAGTAGCACGGGCTATGGTGAGCTCTTAGTGGACTTACCTGGCACAGGAGTGGGGACGTAACTGGCGAAAGCTGGGTACAAGCTTTATAAATTGACCAGGTAGTGAGGCGGGGATTTTTATAGAATCCCGTCGGGGAGCTGCCACAGAGGACGATGATCAGGTGGATTTAGACCCAGTGGGTGTACTGCTGTTACTGTCCAGACCCATGAGGTATTGCGTGCATGATGCTACTGATGGGTGTGAATGTTGCAACCCATCCTCCTGTTTAGACAGAGCCTATTGTAACGATCGTCAATAGCCAGAATTCGTACTTTCTTAGCTTTTTAGATAGTAGTATACTGACTAGTAAGAACTTTTTTTGAATAAAGCTAAAACACAAACTTAAATATTCCTAGGCCTAGTATAGTACACATATATACTATATTAGGCCTCAGATATCGTGTATTAGGCCAAGTGAGGTTAGGATAGGTTAGTTTAGTTTATCAATGGAACGCAAGTAAAAAATAGTTTTCCGGTTTGTCTAACTCGATAGTTCAGTTCTAATTTCGTTGTACGACGGTATACTATAGTCCTCATCGTTACTATAAGTACTACCAAAACAGGAGGATGGGCTGCAATGTTGCTACTGATGGGTGTGAATGTGGCTACTGATGGACGTGTAAAAAAGTTAAAAATATTATAAACATTGTTGACTAAATATATATACAAATATACCAACATTACTTCTTTATTTACTGAACATATTATTCACATATATGTTAGCACGACAAAACTGTGAAAATGAATTTTAAAATGTTTATATAGCAAACGAGATGAGTGCCCTTTGATCCTTAAAATGTTAGTTATGTTTACACCTGCATTAGTGAACCATGCCTTGTGGCTGCGTCTTGCTCATGTAACACACTTTTTCTTAATGAAAATATTAAACAGTGTGACTATTTTTGTAAGCCCTTTATCTTTCGAGGTATACTATGTACTTTAGTATTTCTTAATTCTGATAGAGCCACTACAGTTACAACACAGAGAGGCTATTACTCGCTCTTCTTTCTAGGTGGTAACGTACGTCTGGCTGCTGGGAGCCCCATATTAAGTCATATACATTATTCTCTGGACGCTGGCGGCTCCCTGACGCCAGGGTGAGTCACACGCTTCTGCAGGAGTTCTTCACCTAATGTTTACTGGCGCTGGGACCCGTGGAAAGCGAAGAAAGGCGGTGAATCACCATCTCCGTATTTGGTGGCTTTGGCTGGATGTCAGATATGTAAAGTACACGATGAGGAGCAGGTTTACGACCATAAGCCAGTAGAATGGTAACGACCAACATAATGTTGTAACAAATGTCATTCGTAGGGGGCCTGCACCACGTTTAGCAATAAGTCTCGACACCCTTCGACCTATCGCTCTATAGCGCGGTCCAAAGATCTGGTTGGGATTCCCACGACAGGAAGCCGCCTTAGCAGCGCTGGTAAGTCCTGGGTCCGGTGAGGCCACCGGCCATAAGTGGCACCAGCGACGGGTCGTGGCGTCAGGCGGCCCCGCCCCCCGGCTCCAAGTCACGGCCCCCGCAGCTACAACTTGCGTAAATAGCCGGTGATAGCGAGGCGGCGTGCATACCTGCCTCATCTGCCGCCACGGGCACATTCAACTTCATCAGAGATCTCCGGAGACCTCCCTATTGTGGCCAAGATGGTGTTTACTGAGACAGCTTTGTTAGTCATAATTGCGGGGTTTGTTGCTTCTCTGCCTCCACTAAGAGTTCCATTTTCTACTCCCAAGTTGTCAGAGGACCGCCAAGTAGCACCAGCAGAGCTCCTGAAGGTGCGCTATAGTTCATAATATTTATGTGTGTGAAGTGACGAGAGCAACACTCACCCTCACCAGTGTATAACAACTCTTCTTATGAATGGAGTTTTCTTCCCCGCAGGCATTTGGTATGTCTGAGCCTGGAGTGCGCAGATGGTATAATGAGCCACCACAGTACATGCTTGACCTCTATAATGAAGTAGCAGACTCCAGCGGACTTACGCGCCTCCCTGGGCCCTATGGCGCCACAATCGTCAGAGCCTTCTCAGAGAAAGGTCAGACATGGATTATAAAACGAAATAGACGTAAATTGTTGAAATAAGTTTGCTTGCATTACCGTAAATAAACAATACCTCACACGTACATTGAAGTATACACACAACATGAAGCTTGTATTATATATCACCCAATATATTTCGAGCACTCATACACGTCAATGTTGCAACGCAGATAGAAGCCGAGACTCGCTCTTCTCGTTTTCCGTGACCGGACTTGGGGCAAATGAGCACGTGTTGGAAGTCGAGTTTCACGTTCATTACTCACGGCTTCCAAAGGCAGAGAGGCACTTACTGGAAGATAACATTTACATGGTTTGTATCACTATTACTGAGGTTTGCACTGCCTTGCATATTATATATATATATATATATATATATATATATATATATATATATATATATATATATATATATATATATATATATATATTATATATATATATATATTATATATATATATATATTATATATATATATAAAATATATATATATATAAAATATATATATATAATATATATATATAAAATATATATATATATAAAATATATATATATATAAAATATATATATATATAAAATATATATATATATAAAATATATATATATATATAAAATATATATATATAAAATATATATATATATAAAATATATATATAAAATATATATATATATATATATATATATATATATATATATATTATAATATATATATAATATATATTATATATATATTATAATATATATATGTAATATATATATTATAATATATATATATATATATATATATGTAATATATATATATATATATATATATATATATGTATATATATATATATGTAATATATACATATATATAACTACTGATTTCCACAAGAATGTATTGTAATTATAATGAATGTAACCGACAGCTGGAAGAGAGCAGTAGCTCTGAGAAACTCTCGTATGCTTTGTGTTAAATATATTATTTATGCATTTGTTTTTGTCCTTAGATGGAAGTTGAGAGGGTGAGTGAGATGGGCTCCCAGGCACTGGTGAAAGAACACGTGGCAGCACACAGTAGTGGATGGCGAGTTTTTAAAGTGGGTGGTGATGTGGTGAACCGCGATTTTGGTAGTGGTTTAGATGAGTCCAGTGGTGGTATAGTGGGTGCCAGTGGTGGTGTGGTGGACCCAAGTGGTGGTGTGGTGGGCCCTAGTGCGACGAGTGACCAAGACCAGATAAGAGTGACCCTTCAAGTGACAGCAACAACCTTGGCGGGACATCCCTTGCCACTCACGCTGCACCATGGATCCCATGGAACGCACCAACCTCTGCTTGTCCTCTTCACTTCCCACCCTGACGGCAACAACACGATTACAACACCACTTCCTATCCCAGGTAAAGGTTCTGCATTACAGTCGGTAATATATATGATATTACAGATTCAATATAATCTGGTGGTCATTCACGACATAGTTACGTTACTATAAGTATTTGAATTTTAGAAGGTTGAGATGGTTAAATTTGAATAAATTCTTAATTTTCTTTTATAATGTTCTTATCTTCATCTTATGTTCTCGAATATTCGCATGCTTTTAATATTTTGAACCTTCTGTCAATGCTGACTTTAAGAGTTAGTAGTTTTTCATGATACTCAATTAGTTGTCCTTACTTATGCCCAGTCAGTTGTCTTCATGTCCAATTAGCTGTCTTTCTTGGTCCCCAGTTAGTTGTCTTAAATGATGCCCAGTTAGGTGTACTTCATGATGCCCAATTAGTTGTCCTTACTGATGCCTAGTTCCATGATGCCCAATTAGTTGTACTTACTGATGCCCAGTTAGTTGTCTCATGTCCAATTAGCTCAGTTAATTGTCTTACATGATGCCTAGTGAGTTGTCTTACATGATGCCCAGTTACATTTCCTGTCTTATATCATAAGCAAAGCATATCCCACTTCCATTTTGTTTATCGTTTTAAATGGGAATTAAAATTCAAACCTTTTCTGCAAGTTAATATTCATGCTCTCTCACCCACATATGTATGTACTCACCCAGTACTCTGCTTGCAGGGGGGTTGAGCTCTGGCTCTTTGGTCCCGCGTCTCAACTGTCAATCAACTGGTGTACAGATTTCTGAGCCTATTGGGCGCTATCATATTTACATTTGAAACTGTGTATAAAGTCTACCTCCACCACCTCACTGCTTTTATGTGGGCAGTGATACATATATATTGTTTATATTATTTATATATATATATATATATATATATATATATATATATATATATATATATATATATATATATATATATATAAAAGCATACGTATATGTGCTTCCTTGTGACCACTGTTGTCTTAATCTTCTCCCACGGTTACTGTGCATTACCACGTGTAACCATTTGGTCTTGCTGCCTCCCTACTCCCTCTCTTCCCCTTCCCGTCCGTGCCTACACCGGGTTCCATACATCTGACCGACCTTGCTTGCATTTTCTCATTTGCTACTGAAGAAGGCTGGCTCGAAAGGGCTTTAGCATTCCTACACCTTTCAATGTGGTTATTTGCGGCATTAATGTGATCAGTGACAGAAAAAAGGAGAGTTGTAATATTTTGTCACACTTTTATTAATATAGCACAAGCATGCAGTTAGTATATACTAACCCTGTTATTCCAACAGAGGTGAGGAAAACATTCGAGAGCCCCTCAGCCAACCGCGTCCGCCGCTCGCTGGATGAAGACCGCGTCCCTCGTATTCCCTCTGGGTGTGAGCGGAGAGACATGTACGTGGATTTTGACGCCATCGGCTGGTCGTCATGGATCGTGTACCCCAAGAGTTACAATGCATATCAATGCACCGGGCAGTGTAGTTTTCCACTAGGCCAAAATCTTAATCCGACTAATCACGCCACAGTACAAAGCATTATTCACCACAGCGGCGAGTTTCCTGAGGTCCAGCGGCCCTGTTGCGTCCCGTCGGCATATGGTAATCTTTCTCTCCTCTTCTACGATGCCGAAGAAAATGTTGTCCTTAAGCAGTATAATCAGATGGTTGCCATGCAATGTGGATGTCATTAGTCACTCACTCTATGGTCTTATTACCAGTGTGTACTGGAATTCTGGAGTCCTGTTAAGCATGGACGCAAAGTATACAATGAAAAGAAACATTAAATATCCGTCTGAAGCAGGATATCGTCTTATACTATAATGCTGTGATATCTCAACCACGGCGACGTATTCAACGATAAGGTTTATTTGTAAAATTAAACTACAGTGAGCATTAGCAAAAAACACATAAAAATGCCTGATATTTTACTAAATATTTTGTGCATTATGTCAAACACCTATCATCTAGATCAGTTGACAGATTTTGCGCAAAATAGCAGGTTGATTCAATTTATTTATTTGTATTTTTTGCTATATTTTATGACGTTAAATATATTATATTATAAATTATCCGAATAAGACATTAAAATTTAAACTATAAATATATTTACCATATAAAAAGTAACGAACACAACATACTTAAAAATTTATATTCACTATGGTATGTAAAAGTGCAATAATGCCGAAAGTTGTATACGCGCACGCACGCACACAATAAATAAATGGTTTATTTATATATATATATATATATATATATATATATATATATATATATATATATATATATATATATATATATGCGTGTGTGTGTGTGTGTCACGAAAATACTGATCCAAGTATGTGGAAAATCCACATGTGAAAAATAGAGAATGCTTAACGCGTTTTCGGCTACATCGCCTTCATCAGAGCAAAGTAGAATGAAGGATTCTACTACTTTTATTCTACTTTGCTCCGATGTAGCCGAAAACGCGTTAAACATTCTCTATTATTCACATGTGCTTTTTTCCGCATATAAATATATATATATATATATATATATATATATATATATATATATATATATATATATATATATATATATATATATATATATATATATATATATATATGTGTGTGTGTGTGTGTGATTATCACGAAAATGAACACGTGATTAAAAATGTGACAGTGTTAGACCACAGAGGAAAATTGAAACAGGAATTTCCTCAAGTTCTTTCATATATTAATACAGACTCCTTCTGAAGATGTATTAATATACGAAAGTACTTAAGGAAATTCCTGTTTCAATTTTCCCCCGTGGTCTGACACTTTCATATTATATATATGAATATATAATCATATATCAGCGGTATATATATATATATATATATATATATATATATACTATATATATATATATATATATATATACTATATATATATATACTATATATATATATACTATATATATATATACTATATATATATATATACTATATATATATATATATATATAGTATATATATATATATATATATATGTGTCGTGCCTGGTGGCCAGAACGCACTTCTCAGCCTATTATGCAGGGCCCGATTTGCCTGATGAGCCAGGTTTTCATGAATTAATTGTTTTTCTACTACCTAACCTCTATATATATATATATATATATATATATATATATATATATATATATATATATATATATATATATATATATATATATATATATACCTAGTCGCCAGAACGCACTTCTCGGCCTACTATAGAAGGAACGATTTGCCTAAAAAGCAGAGTGATTTTCTTTATTTTCAATAAATTGTTCCCAATTAGTTTATTTGAATTATTATTATTATATTATATTAAGAACATAAATTATTGACTTAATTTTGTTAGTTTAGGTTAGGTTAAGATAGGTTAGGTTAGGTAGGGTTGGTTAGGTTTGGTCGTATATCTACGTTAGTTTTAACTCAAATTTAAACAAAATTAACTCATACATAATGAAATGGATAGCTTTATCATATTATAAGAAAACAACATTGAAAAATATACAAGTTCAGGATAACTTGGCTTATTAGGCAAATCGGGCCTTGCATAATAGGCCGAGTACGACGTTCTGGCTACTAGGTATAACATAAATAAATATATATATATATATATATATATATATATATATATATATATATATATATATATATATATATATATATATATATATATATATATTATATATATATATATATATATATATATATATATTATATATATATATATATTATATATATATATATATATATATATTATATATATATATATATATATATATATATATATATATATATATATATATATATATATATATATATATATATATTCAAATGCAAAATAAATGTGTGTAATAATTACGTAAGTGTAATTACAGGAGCTACGCTCGTGGTGTCCCGTCTTCCCAGTACTCTTTGTCGTATAGTGCCTTGAAACCACAGATGGTTTTGGCCTCTATCACCTTCTTACTTAACTTGTTCCAACCCTCTACACCACTCTGTTTGCAAAGGAAATATTTCTAATATTTTTTTCAGCACCTTTGTTTTCTTAGCTAGAATCTGTATCCTTTTTTTCGTGAAGTTGCTGGTTTCAAGAATTCTTCTTATCAATTTGGTCGATTCCTGTTAGTATTTTGTAAGTAATGATCATGTCACATTTTTCATCTATCTTCTAATTTTGGCATGTTTAACACCTCGTCTCTCCACGTAACTTTTGCTTTTCAGTTCCGGAAGACATTTTGTAGCATGCCACTGCACGTGTGTTTAAATTACATAAGTGTAATTACCTAAATGTAGTTACAGGATGAGAGTTACGTTCGTGGTGTCCTGTCTTCCCAGTACGCTTTGTCGTATAACGCTTTGAAACTACTGATAGTTTTGGCCTCTACCACCTTCTCACTTAGCTTGGTCAAACCTAACTTGTGAGTGTGTGTGTGTGTGTGTCCACTCAATCATTTGAGGGTCAAAACCTGGGCCGCCGAGGTGGAAGCCCGCTACTATACATTTAATTAATTTAGTTCTCAGCGTTAGACTGGAATTTACTTTTCCTTTAAGCTCAAATATTTGCAACTGGAACAAACCCTTTCTGAAGGATTAAGCGGTCTGTATAAACAAGTCACATACAGCTAATGCTTTGAAGCTTAAATGTTACTTATTACAAATAGCTTCTATAAGTTATAATAAAGCTTGTGATAAATTGTGGCAACACTCATGGATAGCGATGGTGTAGCTTAATTTCGGTTCCAGCATTCTTGTGGTATTCATAGTCTCTCGTGGACCTTGTTAAGAATAGTTTAGTGAGACCTTAAACGTTGTAGTTGCGACTCACTGTAGCACTACTCTTCCCCCCCCTCCCCCTTGGACCAGTTATACACCTTGCGCTTAAACTATAAACACTCCGCAACATACAGGCAACTGCTCAGAAACTATCAAATAGTTTGCATACTCAGATTGTATATATTGTTTTTTACATAATGTACTCTGCTTGTCATAAACTTCACCATTAATATCAATATAGTACAAAACTGGCATCAGTGTATGATATAATATGATTGAATTCTACCCAACATTGCAACTTTCTCCTCTTATTTGTATGTGTACAATCTAACTTATTTCCCGTCAGTGTATCAATGTTTTCTTAATAAATAACTATGGTCCTGTTTCCTTCACTGTGTCAATTTTGTATTTACTAAAGTGGGTCTGTTTTCCTTCACTCGACCTGGATTGTACCTTGAAGGGGTTCTGGGAGTTCTACTACTCCCCAAGCCCAGCCCGAGGCCAGGCTTGACTTGTGAGAGCTTGGTTCACCAGGCTGTTGCTTGGAGCGGCCCACATATCCACTACAGCCCGGTTGGTCTGTCAGTGTTGTTTTACTAAAATGGTCCTATTTTTATGTATTGGCATATAGAGCGTAATGTAATTAGAACTATATCATCATAGGATAATTTTGTACTGTGATACTAGCTTTTTTAAATAAAGTTTGAACTTCAAGTACTCTTGCAATGCATTTTCATTGTGTAGTATTATCTGAAAAGGTAACTTCCCAATAAGCTTTTTAGTCCGACCTTGTATATTTGTAACCGACTCTTACAAACAAGCTCTGAAATTTCTAAGTCCCAAGCAAACCTTACAATTTTCTATTTTTAGACAATTTATTGAGATAAAAAATTGCGAATGGCAAATTAATTCTTTATGGATCTGTCTGTCCGTTGCTTGTATTGACAAGGCTCTGGAGAAGTACAGCTGCCTGTCACAACCACAGAATGAGAAAGAGGAAGGAATATCTTTCATTTGATGCAATATTTATGAAGAAAATGCATCCGACGGCAAGCCGGTCAAGATATGGTCATTCTTACTAATGACCATATCTTATTAAGTTGCTGCTTTCAACACTGCTGCTGCAACCTGTCTGCATCATATTTCATCACTACGCCAATAACTTCATTAAAATTGCCAACATTTATAATTGATTTAGTTTTACACAAATCAACTGCACTATTAATTTACGTTAGAAAAACATAGTAAACATAGCTTAATGCTCATCATTATAATAAAACACAATTTATAACAAAATGTTGCAATACCCATTATAACAAGAGCCCCAGTTTAATAAAGGTGATTCAAACAATAATAATTGTTATCAAAAACTTAAAGTCATCTACCTTGTATACTGAGACACGTGACATTCTTCCTTCAGTTTTACTTTACCACACAACACGTTTACTGCTGTAAACAAAATAAGAAATAAATTGAGTAAGATATTACTTGCAATTTAAGTTGTCACATAAATATTGGAAAAGAAAAGAAAACCAATAAGATAATAAAAAATTATGAAAGATATGATTTTTCACAGACCAAATATAACTTAAATTTATAAATGAAAAAACTCATTTGGGGAAAAGAGATGACTTGAGCCGGGGTTCCAGTGCTTCCCAGCCTTAACACACTCTACCACGATAAGACGAGCTACGTTTGAAATTAAGTTGCCATTCTACGCTTGCAATAAAGATAGCGCATTTACACATGGCCTGAGCCCCGGTGTAAGAAACGGGTATCTACAGGTGTAGAAACATTCATACCTACCGCAGTGCACAAACATTTATGTAAATAGTGTTTTATATATACAGTGTCCAGGGCGATATTTGTAAGAAAATGGGAAACAAGTGTATAATCATACATACTCAATACAGTGTATAAATGTTTATGTATACATATATATATATATATATATATATATATGGTGTGAAGGACAAACTTAAAATAGACGGCAGAAGGACATGCGGGACAGGACATACATCTTTAAGAGACAGCAGCACTCTTAAGTCCTGTGCGGGTCGAGGGTATCCGGGTGACCCGCGATAATGGCGAGGTGGGGGTCATGTCCCCTTAAAGTATTAGAGGGCAATTGTGAGGGGGCCGGATGTGACTACATCTGTGATCGTGTACTGGTAAAGCATTAAGAAAATGTTATGAGGGAGCTGACTGTGGCACCAAAGGCAAAAGTTCATAGTCAGCAGCTGTGATAACCAGCGTATGTCACTGACGTCATGTATGGCCTGTTCAGGCAGTTGATGCTCCAAGGATCAACTCGGAGCATCAACTCCACAATTTCGGTATTTCTGTAGTTAACGTTTTTTCCTATATATATACATATGTATATATGTATATATATATATATATATATATATATATATATATATAAGAACTTTATAGTGGTTTAGCCTTAGAGGTTGATATTAAGAAACTGAGAAGATTGCGGATGTCGTGTACCCGCTGACTCAAACACAGCCTTATAATGCTGGAATGCTCTAGGGATTATCTGAGGAGATAGCCCGCCTCGTCTTGTCAGTGATCACCAGCTCTAACAAGCCAAAAAGTAATGTTCAATATTAGTAGTCTGCTGATTTTTGAAAAATAAGCATTTTAAATAATAACATATGCACATTTTTATTTGCACTGTATATTCTGCATAGTTTTAGCAAAACAAAAACAAATTAAATTAGTTAGATTGTGTGTGAGACACACCACAATGGCATCTGACCGACGCCAGTCATGTGTAGGGTGAATTTACTGTAAATATTTAGTTAATTGTTTTAATTAAGTAAATTTATAAAAAAAAATGTGTACGTGTGCTGTAGTTTAGATGCAGGAAAGCGAAGCTACTGACGTACTAAATCTTTCGAGAAAATAAGTTTAAATTCGCACATTAATCCTGGTAAGGAATCTTTTGATGACTTGTAAAAGTTTATGGAACGACTTTTCGTACCAGGTGATAAGATCCTAACCAATTTGCGTTTTTCTGTTGGTGTATTACGAAGCCAATGCCATGAGGTTCAGAGTTATTGTTTTTGTGTAATGGTGAATGCGGATATTCAGTCCTCAGCAAGATGGACGACAGCCACCTGCTTTTTATGTACATTTACAAAATAATTTAGTCACGAGTTTCTTTTATGATGCTACTTAATTGCAAATACAAAAATATTAGTTCTATGACCTGTTTCTTATATAACAACAGCGTGTATTCTTGGACCTCTCATAATATGTTAATGTAAACTTTGCTAACAAGCTATAAAGAATATTATTAAAAAAAATCCTGTCTGTAGAAAGGTTTCCTTCTACAGTAGTAGTAGTAGTTTCAAATTAGTTTCTAAAATCTGAAGTAGCAATACAAAACAGATCCCAGGCGAAGACGCATTTGGAATTGCCTCTTAAGTAGAAACTTATTTGCTGCTTTAAATAAGTTTTAACCAGGAATTATATATATATATTAACGACTGCATATATTAACAACAAAGCTTCACTTGTATTACATCGGATACACAATAATTCACAAGAGTTATTGAAGGCATAATCGACACGATAAAGGATATCCTAGTTGTAGGCTTTTATACATTACTTTAATTAGCATATATATGTTTTTGTCTGTTGGGTCTCGTAATGAAATCCCCTAGACAGCTGTTAATATGCAAATTAGGACATCAAGTATAGAGTGAGGCACGCAGGTAGAATGTATTATTGGCAAGTCTTCCGCGAGCAACCTTGGCGACCCATGCCCCTTGGGATTCCCTAAACAATGTGGCGTCCGGCAGGATGGGCAGCCTCACCTTCCCTGTTGTGTCCGCCTCCTGAAGACCGCCATGTTGCTTTCAGATTATATTATCTTCAGTTTAAGATGGTACAAGACATTTGTTTGTGTTCAGTACCACACAGTATTGTCCTTGTCATGCGCAAAAATTTCTAACTTTGGACCTTGCGAGCTAAATTCAGGTAGAAACAACAGCAAAAATAACGTTTCTCGAGACTATTATTGTTTTATTTACCTATACCCTGGAAAACTGATGTAGTCGATTGTGTTGTTTGTTGAGATTTCTCTGGTGATGGTCTGGTTGTGAGAAGAGATTATATGTTCCTTGATGGAGCCCCTGTTGCTTATAGAATGTTAATCGCCTGGAAAGAGAAACTGTAGAAACTTCTCTTCTCACAACCAGACCATCACCAGAGAAATCTTAACAAGCAACACAGAAATCATTGATAAATACAGCGATAGCAGGAGACTCGACATCAGCGAGGCACTACACATCAAAAAGTTAACACCAGCAATCAACAGCCAATTAATGTACAACTATATTTTACCCACTTCAAAACCCCGAACCAACATAGAAGCAAGAGAAGGTATGGGCCAATAGGCCTTTTGCAGTTCCATTCTTATGTTTTCATACCCAATTTATACCCATTGATTCGTGTTCTGTCATAGCTTTGTCTCCTCACCCAAAACTTTTGTGTAACTAATATATATATATATATATATATATATATATATATATATATATATATATATATATATATATATATCGTACCTAGTAGCCAGAACGCACTTCTCAGCCTACTATGCAAGGCCCGATTTGCCTAATAAGCCAAGTTTTCATGTATTAATTGTTTTTCGACTACCTAACCTAACCTAACTTTTTCGGCTACCTAACCTAACCTAACCTATAAAGATAGGTTAGGTAGGGTTGGTTAGGTTCGGTCATATATCTACGTTAATTTTAACTCCAATAAAAAAAATTGACCTCATACATAATGAAATAGGTAGCTTCATCATTTCATAAGAAAAAAATGAGAAAATATATTAATTCAGGAAAACTTGGCCTATTAGGCAAATCGGGCCTTGCATAGTAGGCCGAGAAGTGCGTTCTGGCTACTAGGTACGACATATATATATGTCGTACCTAGTAGCCAGAACGCACTTCTCAGCCTACTATGCAAGGCCCAATTTGCCTAATAAGCCAAGTTTTCATGAATTAATGGTTTTTCGACTACCTAACCTACCTAACCTAACTTTTTCGGCTACCTAACCTAACCTAACCTATAAAGATAGGTTAGGTTAGGTTAGGTAGGGTTGGTTAGGTTCGGTCATATATCTACGTTAATTTTAACTCCAATAAAATAAAAATTACCTCATACATAATGAAATGGGTAGCTTTATCATTTCATAAGAAAAAAATTCGAGAAAATATATTAATTCAGGAAAACTTGGCTTATTAGGCAAATCGAGCCTTGCATAGTAGGCCCAGAAGTGCGTTCTGGCTACTAGGTACGACATATATATATATATATATATATATATATATATATATATATATATATGTCGTACCTAGTAGCCAGAATGCACTTCTCGGCCTACTATTCAAGGCCCGATTTGCCTAATAAGCCAAGTTTTCCTGAATTAATATATTTTCTCTAATTTTTTTCTTATGAAATGATAAAGCTACCCATTTCATTATGTGTGAGGTAAATTTTTTGTATTGGAGTTAAAATTAACGTAGATATATGACCGAACCTAACCAACCCTACCTAACCTAACCTAACCTATCTTTATAGGTTAGGTTAGATTAGGTAGCAGAAAAAGTTAGGTTAGGTTAGGTAGGTTAGGTTGCCAAAAAAATATTAATTCATGAAAACTTGGCTTATTAGGCAAATCAGGCCTTGCATAGTAGGCTGAGAAGTGCGTTCTGGCAACTAGGTACGACATATATATATATATATATATATATATATATATATATATATATATATATATATATATATATATATATATATATATATATATATATATATATATAATATATATATATATATCGACATATATATATATATATCGACATATATATATATATGTCGATATATATATATATTATATATATATATATATATATATATATATATATATATATATATATATATATATATATATATATATATATATATTTATATAGCTCTATTGATCCTATGCTAAAGTTCCTATTGAAACTGCAAACTAAGAGTTGTTATCCTACATCAGCTCATCTGAAGGTTGTCCCTAGATTATCCTTTTTGACGACCTTTTTATTTATTATTCATTACTAATAAACTAAAAAAATAATACTAAGTAACAGTTAAGTAGGGAATAGTATGAACTAGGAGCAAACTGTGTGCTGAAGCGTACATCTGATCAGTTGTCTGTGTCTGTCTGTCTGTTGCTTCATTGAACACAAGTAATTTACATATATCTATTAAGTAAAATATTCATGACATTGAATTATTAAGAAAGCATGTAGTTTTCCTAAGCCAAGGTGTTAAGATTATAAAGAATGTCAAAGGGAGCCAAGTATGCGAACGAATTTAGCTAAAGTGCGCATGACCAGGATTAAATCACTTGGGAGTTTGACCTGATATGTCATCACTTCATCAACACTGCCTTCATCACTGCTAACTTCCACACCCTCCCAGGCGCACCCGCACCCTTCCCCTCCCTAAGGAACCCACCTTCTCCCTAGCACGCCCACTGCCACCCTGCACTTCCCTCTACGTCATCGCCCACCACCCACTGGATGCTGCCTCCAAAACCTTCTCGCAAAGGACTTAATAAATGTTTATGGCCGGGCTGGATGTCGAGCCCAGCTATACAACATGCTCCAGACTCACTTATATGTCTTAACATCAACCACGTCATATTTGCTTCTGCTCTCAATATTTTTACGCGCGTAAGTTAAGTTAAATCAAATCAAATGTTTACTCAGGTACAAGTGCATACATACAAGATGAGTTACAAACATAATGTTGGATTTAAACCCGAAAGCTATGTATTGCCTGATTCATAAAGATTAAGCCACCCAAGAGGTGGCACGGGCATGAATAGCCCGTTGAAGTATTGCCTGAAACGTTTTGCATAATAGTGGCTTCAATAGTACGTGTAACTTCTGTTCCTACAATTGTTCTCTTATGTTCTTTGTACACACATTCTTTTGAATAAAACATTATTATTATAATTTTTATTATTATTATTATTGAGAAAATCCGTAGGAGCCGTGATGTGGGTTTGAACCTCTGCGGTGGGTGTGCGCACGCGCTAGCGATTATTATTATTATAAACCTTTGGCTTTAAAGAAAAATAGAGCTTAAGCCTAACGCATGTGTTAATACATTATCCTTCAGTGCTAACAAAGTTCGATACTATTTGCGTGGGGTTGTTGGCTGGCAAGATGGATATTGTTTTATAGGTGTTGAATGCTGTTATTTTCTTTACTCTCATCTCAATTGCACGTCACTTATTAAAGGTGACTTGTTTCTTACTTTTGTCACGAGAAGTGAACGTTGCTTTCCGGTCATATGAAGCAGTTCAGATCTAGTTGAAGTTTACTGGAAACACATTTTCTCTCATTAACCATTCATTTACAAGTTGCTGAAGCAATTGTATGATTTGGTTGTCAACCTCTTACCAAAACGAGTTCTATAATTTTACGTAAACGGGGTGTTATATTGGAAATTGTTGTGACTGAGCAAAGGAAACATCTGTCATCACATGTGACACCTTTTGTTTTGTAGTGTATGATTCCAGGAAGAGTTAAGAGAAGCTCGGTAGCGAAGGCAGGGGGGGTTATCTTGAGATGATTTCGGGGCTTTAGTGTCACCGCGGCCCGGTCCTCGACCAGGCCTCCACCCCCAGGAAGCAGCCCGTGACAGCTGGCTAACACCCAGGTACCTATTTTACTGCTAGGTAACAGGGCATAGGGTGAAAGAAACTCTGCCCATTGTTTCTCGCCGGCGCCCGGGATCGAACCCGAGACCACAGGATCACAAGTCCAGTGTGCTGTCCGCTCGGCCGACCGGCTCCCTAAATCCCTCCCACTCCCGGGGTGGGTGGAGATGCCCTGTATAATATACACGCACCAGCCGGAAACTGTATAATATACACACACCAGCCGGAGACTATAATATACACATACCAGCCATATCTCATGCCGGAGACTCTGCATGTAAGCCATTGAGTCAGGAACATTTTGCTTCTCACTAGATGCGTGCTCCTGTTTTGGACTTTATCTGACAACTATATATTGGATGTATATAAGAATTTGAAATATGTGAAGAGTACTCCACGATAAATCTACCTTGTGAGTTGTTTAGTGTTCAATACCCCATAGCGTGTAAAAGTGCGATCTCCTAGACGCATACATGCAAATTTCGTATTACATTTAACTGCTACATATTTGACATGTAAAGGTCAGACTTTTATCAATTTAGAATTCTAGTATATTTATTGATTATATAAATATTTTCTCGTCCACCCTTATGATTTAGTGGTAGATTTGATGTCTCTGAAATGACCTTCATTTGAGTTACTTTTTCGATAACAGCAAGCACGTAATTTCAGAAAGAAGGTGCCAAACTTGGAAAACTATTTAGCATCGTCGTCACAAAACAAAACAAAATTCCTGAACAGCATTCCCAATACGAGACTAGAAAGTCATAAAACGAACGATGTTAAAAGAATCAGATTCACCGAGAATTTTGTCCCTCATCGAGGGACAAATGACTCAAAGGAATATTGGGAAGGTATGATTTGCGATCATTCTGAAAATTAGGGCAGTCTAGGAGGGAACTCCTGACTGTGCCTGTGGTCATATCGTAACATAGCCGGTGGCAGGAGGAGGGCAATGGGGAAATTTCATAGTTAATAATGAGCAGTTTGTTAGTCATAATAGCTAACCATCTATTTCTCCAACGATGCAGAATGCGTTAAGAATGACAAGTAAGAAATAAGCTTCTGGCAGATGGAACAGACATGAACGACACATTTAGCAGTGGCGTCTCCGAAGTCATGAGAAATAGCTGAAAAGGCATGAAAAATATATGTTCTGAGTTAATAAAACTGCATAAAGCTTCGCCGTAAATATATTCGTGTGTAGGAGGAAGACGGCACATTAGGTTTGCTCAGGAAAAATAAGAAGGTAAGCTAACACTATTAGCAGGGTTGGACTCATCCGTAAACAGAGCAACAGCTTGTGAATGACAGTGAAAAGGCGTTTTATGATTGTGGGGAAGGGGTTATAAGTGTTCTCCGTGTAAGTCTTCACCATACTGGTTAGGGCTATGCAATATTTAACAAGGTAGGCTGGGAACAATACGAGGAGGACATATTACAGACTTGCACACAAAGAGAAGCCTACAAGCAGGCAATCCGTGCAGTAAAAGATTGCAAAGGTGAGTAAACAGGGCTTTCAATAGGAGGATGGTGGTCAAAGTATATTATACATGTGAATGGAGACCTAATAGTGAACGTGCCGGTCTTGTAACGATTGAGCCCAGGTTTCTACATATGAACTGCGCTGGGAAGAACAAAAGCCTCCCAAGTTGAGACAAGGCCTGTATGATGCAAAGTGTTAAAGCGACACAGGAAAGTTGGAATACAGGTACCGTAGTCCCTATATTATATATATATATATATATATATATATATATATATATATATATATATATATATATATATATATATATATATATATATATGTTTCATTGAATATGACCGCATATTCTGTATTTATTATTTTCTGGTTTAGGGCTTCTATCCCTCTATTTTCTTAGCATCAGGGCTTAATTGAAATAGGAGTTCTCCAAAACTCATTTTCGTACTTTTAAGGTGAAGAAAAGAAGTGATTTACTATAGAGTGTATTACACTTATTTGTATAATTTGCACGACGTTTCGAACCTCCATGGTTCATTCTCAAGTGAACAGATCTTACAATACTAGTTGATTTTATACCCGCATTAGGTCAGGTGATAATACAATGAAGGTGAAAACATGGGGGGATACATAAGCGGATTAAGGCGTCCCTGTACATACCAGTTGCGTTGCTCCTGGCAGTATGGGTTCGAGTCACTTCTGGGGTGTGAGTTTTCAGTTGTATATAGTCCTGGGGACCATTCAGGCTTGTTTGCATTTGTGTTCCTCACGTGCGCCCCAAAGAATGAGGTGATTTGATAAAATGCTATGCCCAAGATTACCATCCGAGTGCCGGCGGGGAAGTGGTTCAAATAGCTTCGGCTATCACTTCCTTATGTCCGGTCGTGATGGTCAAGCGGATTAAGGCGTCCCTGTACATACCAGTTGCGTTGCTCCTGGCAGTATGGGTTCGAGTCACTTCTGGGGTGTGAGTTTTCAGTTGTATATAGTCCTGGGGACCATTCAGGCTTGTTTGCATTTGTGTTCCTCACGTGTGCCCCAAAGAATGAGGTGATTTGATAAAATGCTATGCCCAAGATTACCATCCGAGTGCCGGCGGGGAAGTGGTTCAAATATCTTCGGCTATCACTTCCTTATGTCCGGTCGTGATGGTCAAGCGGATTAAGGCGTCCCTGTACATACCAGTTGCGTTGCTCCTGGCAGTATGGGTTCGAGTCACTTCTGGGGTGTGAGTTTTCAGTTGTATATAGTCCTGGGGACCATTCAGGCTTGTTTGCATTTGTGTTCCTCACGTGTGCCCCAAAGAATGAGGTGATTTGATAAAATGCTATGCCCAAGATTACCATCCGAGTGCCGGCGGGGAAGTGGTTCAAATAGCTTCGGCTATCACTTCCTTATGTCCGGTCGTGATGGTCAAGCGGATTAAGGCGTCCCTGTACATACCAGTTGCGTTGCTCCTGGCAGTATGGGTTCGAGTCACTTCTGGGGTGTGAGTTTTCAGTTGTATATAGTCCTGGGGACCATTCAGGCTTGATGCATTTGTGTTCCTCACGTGTGCCCCAAAGAATGAGGTGATTTGATAAAATGCTATGCCCAAGATTACCATCCGAGTGCCGGCGGGGAAGTGGTTCAAATAGCTTCGGCTATCACTTCCTTATGTCCGGTCGTGATGGTCAAGCGGATTAAGGCGTCCTTGTACATACCAGTTGCGTTGCTCCTGGCAGTATGGGTTCGAGTCACTTCTGGGGTGTGAGTTTTCAGTTGTATATAGTCCTGGGGACCATTCAGGCTTGTTTGCATTTGTGTTCCTCACGTGTGCCCCAAAGAATGAGGTGATTTGATAAAATGCTATGCCCAAGATTACCATCCGAGTGCCGGCGGGGAAGTGGTTCAAATAGCTTCGGCTATCACTTCCTTATGTCCGGTCGTGATGGTCAAGCGGATTAAGGCGTCCCTGTACATACCAGTTGTGTTGCTCCTGGCAGTATGGGTTCGAGTCACTTCTGGGGTGTGAGTTTTCAGTTGTATATAGTCCTGGGGACCATTCAGGCTTGTTTGCATTTGTGTTCCTCACGTGTGCCCCAAAGAATGAGGTGATTTGATAAAATGCTATGCCCAAGATTACCATCCGAGTGCCGGCGAGGAAGTGGTTCAAATAGCTTCGGCTATCACTTCCTTATGTCCGGTCGTGATGGTCAAGCGGATTAAGGCGTCCCTGTACATACCAGTTGCGTTGCTCCTGGCAGTATGGGTTCGAGTCACTTCTGGGGTGTGAGTTTTCAGTTGTATATAGTCCTGGGGACCATTCAGGCTTGTTTGCATTTGTGTTCCTCACGTGTGCCCCAAAGAATGAGGTGATTTGATAAAATGCTATGCCCAAGATTACCATCCGAGTGCCGGCGGGGAAGTGGTTCAAATAGCTTCGGCTATCACTTCCTTATGTCCGGTCGTGATGGTCAAGCGGATTAAGGCGTCCCTGTACATACCAGTTGCGTTGCTCCTGGCAGTATGGGTTCGAGTCACTTCTGGGGTGTGAGTTTTCAGTTGTGTATAGTCCTGGGGACCATTCAGGCTTGTTTGCATTTGTGTTCCTCACGTGTGCCCCAAAGAATGAGGTGATTTGATAAAATGCTATGCCCAAGATTACCATCCGGGTGTCGGCGGGGAAGTGGTTCAAATAGCTTCGGCTATCACTTCCTTATGTCCGGTCGTGATGGTCAAGCGGATTAAGGCGTCCCTGTACATACCAGTTGCGTTGCTCCTGGCAGTATGGGTTCGAGTCACTTCTGGGGTGTGAGTTTTCAGCTATATATATATATATATATATATATATATATATATATATATATATATATATATATATATATATATATATTATATTATATTATATATATATTATATATATATATATATTAGTATATTTTGGTAGCAGTCTTTCCTGTAGACATATATTATTAAATATGACCGAAAAAGTAAGATTAATAATTCTAACACGAATTTTCTCAATCTTTCGTACATTTCTTTTCACTGTTGGAGGTAATTCAAAAATCAATTCTCCAAAATTCATTTTTATTTCTAGTCTGACGCGACACTTGAGCGCGTTTCGTAAAACTTATTACATTTTCAAAGACTTTACACTTACACAACTGAATAGAACTTACATATCTCCGATTTGTTTATATCTACATTTGAGTGAGGTGGATGGGGTGAGGTGGTATTTAATAGGGTATTAATTTCATCAACACAAGACAGAACACGAAACAATGGGTATTGAAATGGAAGTGATTGTAGAAAGCCTATTGGTCCATATTTCTTGATGCTTCTATATTGGAGCGGAGTCTTGAGGTGGGTAGAATATAGTTGTGCATTAATTGGCTGTTGATTGCTGGTGTTGACTTCTTAATGTGCAGTGCCTCGCAAACGTCAAACCGTCTGCTATCGCTGTATCTATCGATGATTTCTGTGTTGTTTACTAGGATTTCTCTGGCGATGGTTTGGTTGTGGGAAGAGATTATATGTTCCTTAATGGAGCCCTGTTGCTTATGCATCGTTAAACGCCTAGAAAGAGATGTTGTTGTCTTGCCTATATACTGGTTTTTTTGGAGCTTACGGTCCCCAAGTGGGCATTTGAAGGCATAGACGACGTTGGTCTCTTTTAAAGCGTTCTGCTTTGTGTCTGGAGAGTTTCTCATGAGTAGGCTGGCCGTTTTTCTGGTTTTATAGTAAATCGTCAGTTGTATCCTCTGATTTTTGTCTGTAGGGATAACGTTTCTATTAATATCTTTCAGGACCCTTTCCTCCATTTTATGAGCTGTGGAAAAGAAGTTCCTGTAAAATAGTCTAATAGGGGGGTATAGGTGTTGTGTTAGTTGTCTCTTCAGAGGTTGCATGGCGTTTCACTTTCCTTCTTATGATGTCTTCGACGAAACCATTGGAGAAGCCGTTGTTGACTAGGACCTGCCTTACCCTACAGAGTTCTTCGTCGACTTGCTGCCATTCTGAGCTGTGGCTGAGAGCACGGTCGACATATGCGTTAACAACACTCCTCTTGTACCTGTCTGGGCAGTCGCTGTTGGCATTTAGGCACATTCCTATGTTCGTTTCCTTAGTGTAGACTGCAGTGTGGAAACCTCCGCTCTTTTCCATGACTGTTACATCTAGAAAGGGCAGCTTCCCATCCTTTTCCATCTCGTAAGTGAAACGCAGCACGGAACTCTGCTCAAATGCCTCCTTCAGCTCCTGCAGATGTCTGACATCAGGTACCTGTGTAAAAATGTCGTCAACATACCTGCAGTATATGGCCGGTTTCAAGTTCATGTCGACTAAGACTTTTTGCTCGATGGTACCCATGTAGAAGTTTGCAAACAGGACACCTAGGGAAGAACCCATGGCGACCCCATCTACTTGCTTATACATGTGCCCATCCGGGCTCAAGAAGGGTGCCTCTTTAGTACAAGCTTGGAGTAGTTTCCTCAGAATATTTTCTGGTATGTCAAGAGGAGTACAGGCTGGATCACGATACACTCTGTCGGCTATCATCCCGATTGTCTCGTCCACAAGTACGTTGGTAAACAGCGATTCTACGTCCAACGAGGCTCTTATCCCTGTGGCCCGTGTGCCCTGC